>NC_141086.1:49159980-49574980 GCF_041138505.1 Cibotium barometz | reverse complement strand
TGTACATTAAATTATTTGAAATCCGGGCCCAATTTTTGCCGGATGTTTGTAATTTCATCATCTCCCGTTGAACTTTGTAATTTTTTAAAATTCCCAAGTAGGAGCTAGAAAATAGGGATTTTGAGTGTCCCGGGAGCGCCAAAACATGTCCAAAATGGCCTAGGGTAATAGTATGGGCGCCCGGACACTTATTCAAGTTGTTTAAAAGCCAATTTTTGTAAGTTTGGACTTTATAATTTGGGATTTGAGTCAAAAAACGTGAACGCTTTTCTCTGTCCCGCTTCTCTCTGTGTGTGTGTGAGGGAGGTGAGAGAGGTGTTGCAGGCTTCCAAGGAGACATCCTCTACGTACCGGCTCCTACTACGCGCGCGGAGTCTCCCACCTTATCCAGCGACAAGCATAGGCGAAGAGGTGAGTGACACACCTTCTTCTTCTTCTTCCTCTTGTTCAAGAGCAACCCTCTTGCTCAAAATACTTCACTTAGCTTGCCTTTAAGCAAAATACTTCACTTAGCTTTGCCTTCAGCACAAACGAAACTTGGAGCGGAAACGAAACTACCACTGTGTTCTCTTGCTATCTGCAATCATGTCTCTCCATCTCCGTGCATGTGGTCCCTCGAAGCAGAACGTGAAGGTATGGAGGAAGGAAGATGCCATAGAGATGCTATTTGAAGATGTACAGGATATGGCAGCAACCTAACAGTGGGAGTTCCTTCTTCAAGAGTGAGTTTGAGGGTGAAAGGAGGGGAGGTGACAAAAGTGGAGATTTTTGTGTTATCCCCTTCTTTGTGGGCCGACCTTTGGGAGAGAAAGATACAGGGAGCTATTTTTATTCCAGCTTCTAGACTGGTTAAGGCCTTTTATCATGATTTGCCGAATGAAGTGGTTGGCGGTGAAGAAGGACAAAGCTCACAGCAGCAGCAAGAAAGTAGCACCCAAGGAGAAAAAGACTTGCATGCATCCAAAGCTCCTCCTTCAAATGCTTCTCCTTCCCCATCGGCTGTCTCAACTTTGCCAGACCTTCGGGTGGATGCTGAAAAACCACCAGGACCTGTAGGTTCAGGTAAGTAATTTTCTTTGTTTGCAGAGACCATAACCTGAACTTGGTGTTGTGTCGACCTTACACCTTGTCTTTGTGAACCTTTCCGATTTCTTGCAGATTTGAGCAACCTTGAGATTGTCATTATGGCTGCAGCAGCAGAGCCGGGCTTTGGGGTAAGAGAGGGCGACTTACGACTTGCGCCACTCCCAGAGAATAGGTGCTGCCTCTCAGCCACTTTGAGGCTTGTGTTTAGTATGCATGTGCAGCCAAAAGCACTTTTTGCTTATGAGCAAAAGCTACTCGACCTTGACGTCTCTAGTGTATTTGAGTTGCTCGGCAAGAGCATAGTGCAAGTACAAAAGGCTGCTGAGGAAAGCAACGAGGAGGCCTACAACACAATCACAAGGGTTGGAATAGCGCATGACTCCCTCAATGCATCCTTCCATTGTTGCTCGTCGACTGCTGCAGCATTGTGGGCATCTCAAAAATTAGGTGTCAGCTCTATGAGTGTGACCGAGAAGATGCAGACAGGTAGCAGCAATGTGACCGAAGTCGGCCTCAATGTAGGTGGAGTGGCCGGCCATCCGGGTGCTGGCACTTTTCAGATTATGGGAAATCTGAAACATACCAGGCAATCGATGCACAACAAGGAAAAGGCGGTAACCAGACAAGTAGATTCGATTGAAGGTACCAATTTTTATATTATCGACAATTGTCAAAGGAGGCCAAGCTCCTTTGACGTCTTGTCGTATGAAGCTGCATATAAGCCTTCCTTAGGCTCGCTTACTTCGTTGGAGGAAGTAGGGTTCAGTATGCAAGACGGAGATGGAATGGATGTAGCTCTAGGGCAGACGACAACGCTCGAGTTCAACGGGAAGTTCGTATTAGAGGGGAAGGGTCTGAATAAGTATAATCTTATCATAAGGAGAAGGTTGGGAGAGATGGTACTTCTTGCACACATGGAGAAGAGCGTGCTAAAGAGGCTCAAGAATAAGGGGGAGAAGAATTGGTTCAAGAGGCTCACAAAGGAGATGACTTTGTCATCAGAGATTGAACTAGGAGACCAAGAGTACAAACTTGCTTTCTTTATCAACCATGCATTCGATCTCAGTTTGTACGAAGGTGGAAGACTCTTTAAAAAGGTGCGACATTTACTGGATTGGGCTGTCTCGCAGACCTCATTCTCCCGGTCGAGGAGCAACAGGAGCAGCAAGCCATGGCTGAGGAGCAGTAGGTTGCAGGAGGAAATTAGGATTTTAGATCTACTTTTTCTGAAAATGTAATCAGTGCACCCTAAGTGGTGTTAGTCCTTGTAATATCTGAATTGGTTGTCTTGGGGTGGTGTGTGTGTGTAGGGTGGAAGCAAATAGACTTGGATTTTTGTTAGATTAGTGCTCAAGTGGCAAATTGAACTCTTGAAGCTCGTCTCACAGCAGTCACCTACCTTGAGGGGGGGGTGTTATGTTATATGTGCTTGTGTTAGTAGCAGGTTACAGGGAAGGTCTAGAGAACTAAAGCAGAGTAACAGGCAGTGGTTCTGTGTGCTATGAGGTCAATGGCAAGCATGTGGATACTTGCGGATCTCTAATAAATTCTGGATTTGTGTGTGCCTGGGTAGAATAGAGTTTTCTGATGTCTGGTTTGTTTTTTCTCATCTGTAAAGCTACCTCGGGTGACCTTTCACTTGCAAAGTCAATTTAGCAGAAAGGTGTTGGTTATCGGCTAAGTTCACAAAGAGGTAATTTTTGGTGGGTGAGGGTTTTTCAACCAGCTACCATCAAAGTCTGCATCACGCCAGTGAAGCTTTTGGGCACCAGCACAGGTGGGCACAGGAGGTAAAAATGCCTTGTGCTGGTGCTTGATCCTGTGCTCTCGCTATCACCTTTGAGGGATCTCATGCTTGTCTATTTCTGACCGTTAATGGGTTGATTATCCTCACAGCTCGCTGCACAGTACCTTCATGACATGCAGTTGCCTAGAAGCAAGGGCATACTAGCTGCTCACTGATAGCATTCTCTGTGTGCGGGTAGATGTGAAGTTTTTGTTGAAGTCATGTCCAGTTGATACTGTGTTAATTCTTTTGAGCGATGGAGGTGCTTCTGCCCTATTAACTTCCCTTTTGCTATAATAATTCTTTCTGGTTGTTATGTTTCCCGAGTGCTAGACTTCATTATGGCTAAGTCTGCCCTATATCCCCAGAGCGATTCAGTACGCAGACCTTTTTGTTAATGTATGCAGCTCTGGGGCCTTGACAGAGATTCAGTATGCAGATGTTTGCACATATGATTGCTCTCTAGTAGTAGGCTAATGTTGTGTACATGCAGCTTATAGAATTTCCTTTTTACCTCCAAGTGTAATATTTTCTAGTTTTGTTCCATATCCATCTAGTAGGTATACAACAAATCATTTACCTCTACATAAGTTTAGTTTGCCACTAACCATTCAGTAACTGTTGTGCATTTATTGTCCTCCCTTAATGTATTGCTGCACATTATCAGAATCCTAAAAGGTCACATTATTTAGTATAGGAATATGAACTTGCAATTATTGTGTGTTAGGCTTGCGATCATTCATATCAAATTGATATATTCTCCAACATGCCTATGAGATTGAAATGTAACATGCATCAAGATATGAATAGATTTTGTCAATAGCCCTATCACAATGTTGCATCATGACAGTAATGGTCATGGCCCTTATAGAAATATTTGTAAACGTACTTCACACCACTAAACCTAAAGCTAAAATCCACATTAATGTGAGTGTTTGTTGCTATCGAGTGTAGGCAGCACCTCGGATGGCAAAGACCCCTGAGTCCCTTAGGCACCTTTCTCTTAGATACACTCTCGCTTTCCTTGAATTCAAGGAGCAAACACTCATGAACACACAAGTACCTCTGTCATACAATGACCATCCCTAGAATGGGATTGCCTCACACACACACAATACACACACATTAAGCACAAGGAGTAAGATAGAATAAGAAGTGCCACTACACAAGACAACTATGGTAAAAGTAGAGTTTTTCTTATATTCAAGAACCCAGAAGAAGATTACAAGGGGTAGCACATTCTATATATGTGTGCCCTCCAATTCCCCCTTGGGAGTCATTACACTACCATGTCACCCCACTTCTCAAAGAAAATTAATCATGGCGGGTCCTAATTTGTGACCTTTCTTGCTGTTCCTGCTCCTCTTGGTTACCACTGGCATGCCCAGCTGTGTTTCTAAACCTTCTTTCACAAAAGAAATGTTGGCCCTAGTTCTCTTTGGCATATCTTTCATAGCTCCCAAACCTTGTCTTGCTTGTGACATATTGACTTGGATCGGCTCAGCTCTCGGGTACCATTGTTGGTACTATTTTTGAAACTCTGACAGTTGCTCTTCTTGAAAGTGCTTGGAGGTAGTGGGAGCTCCCCGGTCCTGGCCCTTGTGCATAGAAAGCCTCGTGATACAAGTTGTCCTCTGGCAAGGGATTCTCCTAGATTTTTCTTGACAGGTCCATGGCTTCTACATAAGAAGGGATAGGGGAACATTATTTCTAATGAATTCGATCCAGGTGATTATCATTTTGCAGATCTTTGTAAGCATCTGGCAGGCAAGGTCGGGGACTCCCTTGAATTGATTTATGGCCTGGTTGAGAGTTTCAAGCATATAGGCCTCTGTGGGTTCATGCCCTACTTCTAGTGCTGGGAGTAGAGGAAAGTTGAGCCACGTGGGCTGCAATCGTTGCTTCTGCTTGAACTCCTCCCAGGTTCTGCGTCTGCGGATGGGGCAAAAGGTGGGGTCTACCCTTAACTCTCTAGGAGCTCTTGCATATGTAGTTCTGCTATTAGGGTATTTTCTGAACCAACCTAGCCTCCATGTAGGCTGATTTTGCATGTTGTTCTTGCTTTGCCACTGCTCTAAATTGATAGGGTTATACCCTCCGATCTCCTCTTCTGAGCATAATGGCGCTCTGGGTTGACTTATTTTTCTTTCTTCTTAAAGCTATAACCTTGGCCCCCTTCCTCCCTTACTTTTTGAATGGCTTCATAAACTCTTTCTGCCTTCATCCTCTTGTATGCCTTTGACATGGGTGGTTGGCTCGGCTCTTCTTCCATTTGTTCTGCTGCCTCAGCAGGTGCCCCTTGCTTTCTTACCGGCTTGCCTCCTTTGAAAAGGGTTCTCTTGCTCTTTTCTCTTGGAGGGATGATCATACTGATGGGCTTTACTTTCATTGGCCCCAAAACGTGTGATGCCTCTTCTTGGGAGATGGGAGGAGGTAATTCTTCAATCATTCCCAAGGCTTGATAGGCAATCCTTGTCAACATTAGGCCATTTGCCAGATATGGTTTTTCTTTCATGCCCTTGCTTTCTTTATGTGTAATCAGCTCTGAGCGGAGATGACGGCTTTAATCTCCTGGCAATACCTTGTTTTGCTGATAAGCCCTTGTCATCAATCCCGCTACCCTTATGCACGGATGAGTGTACTTTTGTGGTCTTCCCATAACAAAATGCTGTGAGTACAATCTGAGCGCTCTATCTCCTTGAGAAGGAGATCATTGAATGTTTCTTTTTTGCCCTGGACCACCAAGAATGTGTCCTTTTTCTCCTTCTCTGTGAGATGATAAGGCAGCTTGATAGCCTGCTTGGAGGAAGGTAATTTCAGGGCCTCGCTTATTAATGCTTCTGAAATTTGTACCTGCACCTCTTCTCCATCCTTGTTTGTCAGGGTGGCTATCCCATCTTCATTGATGGTCGTCATAAGTTCATAGGCTCTCTGGAAATCCACCCCCCATGGTGCCAGCTTGAAATATCCATCCAGCCCCACCTTCTCGAACACTTCCATGCATGGTTGGGCTTGGTGGAGGTTGAAGAATGAATCCGGGAGGATGATTGCTCCCACTTGCTTCTTTTCTTTGTCATAAAATGCTCCTTTGAAAATGCATGTGTCTGCAGCGTCAAGGGCTGCTTGATCTACATAGCTGACCTTCATTATCTTGATATCTGTGGCCTTGTATGGATCCGATGCGGCTGGATCCATCTTTGGCGCTTTCTTCTTTGGAGTCCCCTTTTTCTTCTTGGTGGGACTCTCAGTGGAGATGCTTCCTGTTATATCAATTCAATCATGAGAAGTGGTCAGAACATGACAATCATGCCCCATAATCCTGTCAAGTAGTCACCTGCTTTGTTAGTGGTTAGATTTGTCAGTTGTTAACTGTTGAGATATCGAGCTCTAGTGAGGCGGTGGACACTGATGACCCGCCTGGGGGATAGGCCCCGCACTTGCACCACTGGCATGGTTGGTGAGATCTTGGGTGATATGCGGCTAGTGGGATGACAGGCTGTGTGACAGCCACTCTAGAGACTGGCATAGTTATAGCGCCAGCTCATTTAGTCGGGTTCACACTATAGAGAACCCGTGTATGTACTTGGTTGAGTACCTTTCATATTGTGTGTACTCTTATTCTTGTATATGGTGTGTTGAGTGTTGAGTAGAGAAGAAGAAGATTTTCAGCCTCTCACCTTGTGTGTTCTCTATTAGGGTTTTGTGAGTGTGTGTGTGTGCTTGCAAGAGCTCAAGCTCTCTTCCCCCCTGCATCTTTTCATGGTATCAGAGCCTGGTTCGTGCTAAGGGCTGAGCTGCAAGCAAGAGAACCACAGGAAGCGGTACGAGGGTAAGAGCTTCAACTACTCTTCCCTATTGTGTTGGTGACTACACCCTTGTCGGGAGCTCTACGGGAGGCACCGGCAAACGATCTCCGATTGAGGAGCTTTCTTCGCGGGAGTGAAGCTATAGGGCAACTATCAATGTGAACGCCATGTGTTCCCCACCCTCTGGTGCAATTTTGGTGCTATTTGGTTCAGTGAAGGCCCCTCATGCAATGTGTTTTGTGTTTGACTATGTGCGGGCGGTTTTTCAATGATTGCATATGATATGGGTGATGTATTGAAGCAAGGTGGACATACAAATGTTCATTGCAGTGTACTTGATGCCTACCTCTCATGGCTTGGTGCTGGGGTGCTCGTGCAGGTCGTAGGAAGTCCGAGAAAGCCCGTGCACTAGCGAACACTTGCTTATTGTGCTTGTATAGCACTTTCATTTACACCTATGGGCTCATGTATTGTGGTCCCTTGTGCTGTGCGTTGGCCTATTATAGCCGAAATTTTTTCTTTAGAGGGCGCTATCCTTCTTTCCACTCTTCTTTTTACCTCTTTTTGCATATGACAGTCCATGATGTCGTAGATTGACTGAATTGACTGGCATACTTCCCCCCTACCTGCTCTAAGTCATCTTGACTTGTTGTTTGTCAAGGCGTGTGCGTGCATGGGTGGTGGCTTAACTCTCCTCTCTCTCTCTCTCTCTCTCTCTCTCTCTCTCTCTTTCTTAACTTTCTATCTCCCTCTCTCTCTCATTTCTCTCTCTCTCTCTCTCTCTCTCTCTCTCTCTCTCTCTCTTTTGAGAAAATGAGGTGGGCTGGTTCCCATTACATTACTTGAAAAGCCCAAAGGCAATTACAAAATAAACGGCTTAAAAAGCCAATAAACGGCCCGAAGGCCAAGATTACAAGAGCAGAGGTGAAAAAACCCCTCAAGATAAACATGAAGCGCATAACTAAGGGGAAAAACCTCTGTCAGACCAGAGGGGAGATGTGGGCAGGGATCCAAACCTACAGCATGCGACGAGCGGTGGGGGGCATCTGAAGTAGAGGCCAGATTGCAGAAGGACTCCAGCAGCAGTGCCAAAACCTAAGGCTAAAGCCTTGCCAACATGAAGAGAGGAAAAGCTACCCCAATAAGCCGAAAACGCCTGGCCTGCAAATCTTGTAATCAGAGAGCAACAGACTCTATGCACCCTCGGCAGCAATCATCGAGGCCGTGCAGCAGAAGATCTGACAAGAAGCACCGCAGAGTCGGCAGGAGAAAGCTCTAAGCATCCTCGCAGATAACCACGAGGCCATGCTCAGCAGATATGGCAAGAAGCACCTGGAGAGACGAAAGGAGAAAGCTCGAAGCACCCCTGCAGAAAACAACGAGGCCATGCTCAGCAGATCTGACAAAAAGCACCTGGAAAGGAGCGCAGAAAATATGGCAGATGACACAAGAGAGGGCCAAAGGCTGCAAAATCAGCCCACACCACCCACAAAAGCCCTACACCAAGCATATCAAGCAAAAACAAGCAAAAGACACAAGCAAACAAACCCGAAACCCCCAAACAAGCACACACGCACACCCGCACACACACAAGGCATCCAGACAACAACAACACACACACACACACACACAAACACACAAACACATACACACACACACACACATGGGGGCACGGGGGTAGGGCCTAGGCGGGAGGCAAGGGCCAAAAAAACAGCGCACGCATGCAGGGGCAAACCCTACTGCGCGTGCGCGCTGCGCTGCAGGGCAAAGCCTGCTGCGCAACGCGAAGCAGGAACCCGATTCCCTTTCGATGCACGGCGCGCATTGCGCCCTTGACACAGGACTGCCCCATCTCTTAGGATCGACTAACCCATGTCCAATTGCTGTTCACATGGAACCTTTCTCCACTTCGGTCTTCAAAGTTCTCATTTGAATATTTGCTACTACCACCAAGATCTGCACTGGGGGCCGTTTCACTCGGGCTCGCGCTCGGAGCTGCGCCACGACCCCCACGCCCTCCTACTCATCGGGGCCTCGCACTCGCCCCGATGGCCGGGTATAGGTCGTGCGCTTCAGCGCCATCCATTTTCGGGGCTAGTTGATTCGGCAGGTGAGTTGTTACACACTCCTTAGCGGATTTCGACTTCCATGACCACCGTCCTGCTATCTTAATCAATCAACACCCTTTGTGGGATCTAGGTTAGCGCGCAATTCGGCACCGTAACCCGGCTTTCGGTTCATCCCGCATCGCCAGTTCTGCTTACCAAAAATGGCCCACTTGGAGCTCCCATTCCGCACCGGGGTTCAACAGAGCAACCCCGGCCGCTTACCTATTTAAAGTTTGAGAATAGGTCGAGGGTGTTTCACCCCCGATGCCTCTAATCATTCGCTTTACCCGATAAAACTGCGACGAGCTCCAGCTATCCTGAGGGAAACTTCGGAGGGAACCAGCTACTAGATGGTTCGATTAGTCTTTCGCCCCTATACCCAAGTCTGACGAACGATTTGCACATCAGTATTGCTACGAGCCTCCACCAGAGTTTCCTCTGGCTTCGCCCTGCTCAGGCATAGTTCACCATCTTTCAGGTCCCAGCAGGTACGCTCCCACTCAAACCTTTCACAGAAGATCACGGTCGGTCGATGGTGCACCCCGCGAGGGGGATCCCACCTGTCAGGTTACTTGCGCCTCCGTGGGTTTGCCACCCATCGGCTCGCGTACATGTTAGACTCCTTGGTCCGTGTTTCAAGACGGGTCGGATGGAAAGCCCAGAGCCCCAGCGTCTCGAGCGCGCAGGTGCACGAGCCCCGCCCGAAGGCACGCGCTTCGTTCCTCGGTCGGCACGACGGCATCGGCGGGCCAACAACAGCCCGCTCTTGTCCTGCCGCGCCAGCCCACGCTGACCAGCGCCCCGCGTCGAGCGGCGTACCAGCTCGCGCCGTTCCGCATCCGACCCTACCCTCCACATCTTGAGACTAAAACTTGGGTTTGAGCCTCTTGATGTGGAGGCTGCTTGAGCTTTACTCCAAGAGGCTCAAACCAAGTTTGAGCCTCATGATATATGTGTGTGTGTATATATATATATATATATATACACACACACACATATATATATACATACATATATACTGGAGATTAGCCTGTTCTGCTTTCGATCCTTCCAATTCTTCTTTCAAATTGTGGAGTCTCATTGCCAATGACTCTTCTGTTGGCTTTTGGACTGTCTACTTTGCTACCCATTGGTTGGATTCTTATTCTTGCTATCTTCTAGTCTCCTGATGGTTTCAGTGGATTCCAGAGGTGGGTCTGGTTTGGTTTTGTACACACACACACGAGGAGAGGAGGGAGAGCCAGGTATGCTCCTTCCCTCTCCTCCCTTCTCATATTCCCTATCCCCTCTCTTTCTTTCTCCTTCCCTTCTCCTCCCTCGTTGTATACACACACACACACACACGCGCGCGCGCGCAAACACACACATACACACACACATATGTACACATGTACACACACACACGAGGAGAGGAGGGAGAGCCAAGCTGTAAGGTATTATCTTCTTTCTTTGCAAATGCTCCTTTACATTTGTTGATGCGTGACTTGATATGAGAGGTTAATATAGATTATTTGGTGTAATTACAGGGTTCTACTACAACCTGATAAAGAAAATATGAACCCCAACGTTACCCCTGCTATGCAACTCAAACCTCTGGTAACATCGAGACTAGAAAAAGAGCTGATCCAGGAAAAGAAGTTTAAAGTTGTTCCAAACAGTGACCGGTCGGACCAAATCTGAGTGGTCCGGCCATGCAACCTAGATGATATGCAAAGGGTGGCCAGCCCGGGATGCACACTAGCCATACAATAATGAACCAGGTCGAGGCACCAATGATGAATGCTCTAACAGTGGGAAATCTATGGTACGCGAGGCAGTAGAGCCTCTAGACCTTGCTTCTTGCCCTGGGGATGATGGTCTCACCAGACAGTTCTTCATTACTCATTGGGATGCAATTTTAGGGGCCTTGCTGAGAGGGATTCAAGAGATTTATGATTCTCATACACGGCTGAAAAAAACGATATCATGCTTGTTGCCATATGAAGTTGGATTCTGGAATCCAACTTCACATGAAAGTGGATTCTGGAATCCAATCTCACCCAGTTTCATGCACAAAGTGGATTCTAGAATCCAACTTCACATGAAAGTGGATTCTGGAAACCAATTTCACATGAAAGTGGATTCTGGAATCGAATCTCACCCTAGTTTCATGCACAAAGTGGGAGAGAGAGAGAGAGAGAGAGAGAGAGAGAAGCTCTCTCTCTCTCTCTCCCCGCCTCTCCCCGCCTCTGCGCAGAGGCGGGGAGGGAGAGAGAGAGAGAGAGAGCAGCAATCCTCCCAGCTTCTGCGATGGCGCACCGGACAAAAAGTTGGATCTATCCTTATCTCCCTCGGTGCCCGCGCATATGTGGTCCTGCTGCTTAGAAATTTTCTGAACCATATATGTATGTTTTAGCCGCATCTGTTTCCCCGCAATATTTGCATGCTCTGTCTTTCCACTATCTATGCGCTCGTATCTATTCTTGTGTTAGTCTTGCAGGTCTCTCAGGCAATTCAGGCTCAGTCTCATCGCCTCTACAAAGATCCCAATAACCTCTGCCAACCAAAAATTTCATCATACGAAATTTCCATAAAGCAAAATTCTTGCTATCAAGCTTCTCTCCCATAATCTGTGTGATATTATCTGACCCCTGTGCATTAGCCATGTTTCAATGACCTGTATATGCCAAAAAATTGATGTCTGCACGCAAACAAGCACAAAAACTTCAACGTTTTTTTGAGTATGTGTACATAGGCTAACTCCCCTACTCTCTTCAAAATTTCAAAGGGTCCACAATATCTATAAGCCAACTTTCTATACTTCCCAAGCTTTAGTGAACTCTGCTTAGGCTTGACTCGAAGGAAAACTTTATCACCCTTCTTGAATTCCCGAGGGGAACGGTGTTTATCTGCATAGCTCTTCTGTCGATCACTTGCTCTTTTCAGATTTGCTCTGATAAGTTTAAGTTGCTCATCCATTTCTTCTAAGGTACGACTGGCAGCTGGTACTGCAATTGAAGGATCTGCTAGTCTGAGGGGTGTTAAACAATCTTGCCCGTAAAGAGCTTTAAAAGGTGACATTCCCAGGCTCCTATGGAATGACGAATTGTATGCAAATTCTACTAAAGGGAGAAACTTGACCCAACTGCGAGGTTGCTGACTACAGTAAGCCCTTAACATATCCTCTACTACTTGATTGACCCTTTCGGTTTGTCCATCAGTCTCAGGGTGAAATGCTGTACTTAACTTTAGTTGAGTCCCTAGAGCACCAAACATGGCTTGCCAAAATTTAGAAGTAAACTTGGAATCTCTATCGCTTATGATTCCTTTAGGAATTCCGTGCAACCTGACTATCTCTTTGATGAAAACGTTGGCAATGTCGGCCGCTGTGGCTGTCTCTTTGATAGGAATTAAGTGGGCTACCTTGGTTAATTTATCCACCACCACAAATATTGAATCGTAGCCTCCTGCTGTCTTGGGTAGTTTTGTGACAAAATCCATGCTTACACACTCCCATTTCATCTCGGGAATGTCGAGAGGTTGTAACAATCCTGGCAACTTGATCCTTTCTGCCTTCACCTTTTGGCACTTGTATTTTGTAAAAGGGTTCTTTTTAGGAGATAAGTAAAGAAGAGAGCATTGCTTGCAGAAAGTGTTTATTTTCTCGCGCTTCCTACGCTCAAACGGGTGAGTATTTTCTATTGAGCTTTCATACATGTGTTCTTTAGTGTGTGAACTATAGATTGATGTGCTTCTTGCATGCAATGTGTGTGTATGTGCATCGTAGTCATCGTGTAAGTGTCGTGAACTACTTGTGGCTGTAGCCGCTTGTAGAAAACTCCATTTTCCAATGTAGGACCACATTTACAATCCTTAGAGCATATGGAATCCAGATCTGTATTCAATCATCAATTTTAGTAAAAGTTTCCCGACTGGGTCGCATTTGTCTCACAACTGGTTTTGATGTCCAAATGTTCCTGGAATTCAATGATATCATATGTATGTCTTCTCTATGTCTTAGAGCACCCATATATGCATTGAGATCATGATTTGGAGTGCTGGATCCTCGTAGATTTGAGTTTTAGCTCTCTACGTGCATCATGCACTTAGCTTGTGATTTCTCAGCATATAGTGAGTCTAATGACATGGATAGAGTCCCAGTAGCATAGACAATCATGTTCCGTGAATATGGGCTTTTGTTGCAAGACCCCTTGCCAGATATAGTGGGACACCAGGGAGTGGACATGGAGTGATCCTTTTGCCCCCCATGGTGCTCCAGGATTATAATTCTTCCAGTACACAATAAGGTTGGGATGCTATATTTTGACAGTAGGCAAGCATTGGCAATCCTAGTAGCATCAAAGCACTGGTAGCTTCAGGGCCTCTCCCAAGACTTCATGACACATTTTTGGATGCGACTTTGGGCCCATAGATAGGCTAGGAGGATCATTACCTTCCAGTGGATTGTTGCGCATCGAGGCAGAGCAGTGGGAGTATGGCTTGTTTATAATGGACATTTGGCTATTTGCCCTCTCTGTTTGCACCCGTCTGAGACATAGCACCATTCCCTTTGGGACTATCCTCAGGCACAATAGATTTTGTTGAGGATTCTTTGCCTACTGGTTCTTTTCTCTCCAGAGGGGCTTTATACGTGGGGAGCGGCTACATGGTCTACGACCTCTAGACCAACCATGGATTATGAAACAACACCCAATAGATAGATGACTGGGCTACACTCTGGGTGGCCATGACTATATCCCACACAGGATGATTTTGATTTTGCTAGGATAGGTTATTTAGACCTTGTGGTTACTTGTTCTCAGTCGGCATCTCATTTGCTTTCAGATTTCTTGCTAAAAGTGCCGAAGTACCCTTTGGAGTACTGTTTGTGAAATCTGAGCTTTTGAACTTGCATTTCTTGTCCATTTTGCATTTGAGCTGAGATTAGATGCTTATTAGCAATATGTGACATAGCTGTATTGTCAGTTTTGCTAAAAGTTGAAAATTTGCCAGTAGTGACCCAGTCGTCCCTCGTCTCGTCGGCGCGACTGAGTCACCTGAGCAGATCTGGAGACCTTGAGCTAGATTTGACCATGTACTCATGTCCTACATGCTTAATACATCTCACCTATGCAATTTGAGCTCATTTGGACTGACATAACAAGCTGAAAGAGCTAAAAAATTGCAGTTTCACACTGTGTGTGTTTAGAGCAAGATCTGGTCATTTGACATAGCTTAAGTGGTCCAATCTTGTTGAGATTTCAACTGGAAGTACTACTCACATAGGGGAACAATCTTGGTTGATCAAAAGTTGAAAATTCTCTAGCTTGAACCAGTCGTCTCGCGAGTTGAGTCATCCTAGTAGATCTAGCCATTTTCTGCTAAATCTAAGCTTGCTAGGGTGTTGTACATGCTTTGCACAGCACACCTACCAATTTTCAACTAATTTGCACTTGATTTGATAGTTCAAATTGAAAGTTCTGTGCTGGAAATTCCTTTCTAAATTTTTGACTTTTTGCACACAGATTCTGAGATTTGACATAGCAAAAGTGATCAACTTTTGTTGAGAAGCTATATTGGGCATCTACAGAGCATAGGGAACAATTTGGTTGCTTCAGATCTGAAAAAGGCACACTTATGACCCAGTCGCATGACTGTGTCACACATCAGCATATTGCACATCTGACACCATCTGCTCCTTGTGTATAGTGTATATAGCCTAGGGGTGAAGTACCATCCCATTTGGACAAGTATAAGACTCCCAAAAAGCCATTAAACTGTAGACAACCTAGTGGAAATGCAAGTTTTTGAGTGTTTTTGCTAAGCGTTAGAGTGCATGAGCTTATAGAAGTTAGTTGCAGACCATAGTAGTCTAGTAGCACTCTGCATAGAGCATACATTAGTGTATACAAGGTCAAGTTTTGTTGCTTCATTAGGCTTAAAAATAGTGTAGAAAATGTAGTCTAGAAGCTTAGTGCGAGACTGATTTCATTCATTGGTCTCAGGTGAACGAACGAGGATAAAGAGCGACCTAAGAAGAGCAAAAGCTACGAGCTTTACTAGTAAGTGGCTTTGTTGTTCTTGAATGTACTTAAGATCTAGAAACTGGTACAAGTCAGGTGGGAAGGATCTTGAGTCTAGTGCGAGTGTGAAGTCAAGCGAGGAAAGTGTTTCAAACACTCACCGCATTTTAGAGCCAATAGTTGAAGAGGAGACTCTTTCGGATTCTACTTCAAGCATGGCCTCTGAAACCCACTCCGCAGACATGCAAGACTTCTCCATGGCTTTCAATGTAAGGCTGGTGTTTGCAAAGACAAATGCTTATGACGCACCGCTTTACCGTGATCCTATGAACCGTTGGGTAGTCAAGATAGGTGACCATCATACTATGTTGGATACGGCTCCGTGGGTTAACTACCAAGGGGATTCGTATATGGGGCAAGAGGGTGTGCGCTACATAGTGGTCAAGGATCCGCCGGATTGTGTCGATAAGTGGGAACAAACGGTAACGAGTATCAAGGAGGAAGAACCACCATTTGTGGATTCCGATGAGATGAAACTCTTGAATGTAATCAAGACACAACATGTACTAGTGGACAATCCCAACATTGCCTTGTCTTTTAAGGAGTCGGAGAACACAAAGACTTGTTATTTCACGAATGAGCCGAATCCTAATACGCTGCAAGATGAAAAATTCTTGTATGTGTACTTACGAGGTGGTCAGACAATGCACTTAGTGCCCATCATTGTAGATAAATTCGGAAATGTTTTCGAGTTTATGGATCAATGCATGGCACAAAGCATGACATGGCATGGTTTGCCTATTCCAGAGTTAGCACCTAAGGTTGCTACGCAGTCAGGACTCGAAGGAAGTCCAAAGACCAAGAATGGATCTAGGGATCGTGCTGGTGGTTCTAGAGTGCCGATTCTTAGCTCGGAAGTCGCAAGCTCGAGAGCTAACGAAAGAAGCAAAGCCAGAACTTTGCCAAGTGCACCAAGGCTAGCAGAGCCTAGATATCATTCAACCAATGAGCAAGAAAGAGACGGGTCACTTGCACGTGAGGTGCCAACGAGACCTGCTGGATCAAATAAACCCATAGTTAAGTTTTCTGATCCTAGGGAAGATGCAAGTGCCTTCACCTCAGGACGCAGAATATACGATACAAGGAGAGTTAGACCAGCTAACTTTCAAAAGTGGGTTAAGAAGTTTAATGGGTCAGGTGATCCTTATGATCACGTGGCTAACTTTAAACAAGTAGTCCAAGCCGAACAAGTTAACGATCTCCACACTAGGGTGGAAGGCTTTGGATTCACGCTGGAAGGTCGTGCCTTATCATGGTTTCAAACTTTGGACCTTTCCAGATATCAAACCATCGAAGCACTTGAGAAAGACTTTGTCACCGCCGCCTTCTGGAAAACGGGGTTAATGCATGACGTGCTTTCACTCATCCATGGGTTTGTGCAGAAAGAGAACGAGTCGGTAAGAGATTGCTCTAACCGATTGAGGCAATATTTGTCAAGGTGTCCTGAAGAGAAAGTGCCTAGTCAAGAAAGGTTAGTGTTGATCTTCTTGCAGGGCTTGTTAGACAAAGATTTACACATAGCGTTATACATGATGCATCACAAGGATCTGAATCAATGCATCTATGATGCTATCAATTATGATGATAATTGTGATCGGGATAATTCGAAGGAAGCTACAAGCTCGAAAGCTCGCAGTAGCACCTCATCTGTGGATACACAAGTAGACCAAATAATGAAGGGTGTTATGGAGAAAATGCAAAAGTTATATGGGCCGCCTAAGGCAGTAGAGCCAAGATGGATGGATAATAATCCATTAATGCTAAAACAAGAAGCTCGACCTGCTTTATGGTGTGACTTCGACAAACGTTGGGGTAACCATACAACTGAAGATTGCTACAACCGAATTCGTTATTTGAGAGCTCAAGCGATGGGGAACCCAGCTAATGTAGGGATGGATGGGGATCGACCAGTACTTGTATTGGATAGACAACCACCATTGCCTAAAACTACACTTGTGTGGATTGTAGAGCACGAGGAAGACGATAACCAAGAGAGAGCGATTGTTCCAGTCATGCCATACACTGAGGAACAAAGAATGACACAAGGGGAAGAGAGTTTGGATTGGTGGAGGATGCCTAACATGTCATCATCTGCATCAACGTCAAGTCCAAATCCGATTCCTATGTTGAGTCATCAAGAGGGTCAGTTTAGCATGGACCTTAATACGTTAATGTTTATAGCAGTTCAAGGTAGACCTCCCCGATGCCAATGGCTCTGAAACAAGCTCCTAATTCACCATTGGGACCTTGTTTTCACTGTTCGGGGAACCATTTGATAAAGGATTTGTCCCTACCTTAAACAACAAGGGTTAGCTAACTTCACCTCTGTAGTTCCAGCTCTCGCGAGGTATTGTCTCGATTGTGGGATAAAGCACTTAGTTTTTGATTATCCTTTGAATCCGGACAAAAAGGGAAAGACATCGCTAAACATAGTGGAAGTCTTGCCATCTACAAGCAGTGGAAACGAAAGTGACAAAATCGCACCAGTGAACGTAGTAATGAGAGCTCAAGCTCAAAAAAACGCTGAAGAACGAACAAACGATGAAAGCAAGTCTCAAAGGACTTCAAGAAACACATGGAAAGCATGCAGACAAAGAAGGGCTGCAGCAAAGAAACGTCATGAGGAAAGAGCTAAATTAGACAGTGAGGTTAAAGAGAAAGAAAAAGCCTCAAAAACTAAAGAACAATTTGAGGGAGTGTCAGTCCTTGCTGAGAAAGTGCTAGAGCCATTAAAAGCTATGCTAGACGCCTATAAAGCAAGACTGAGACCTAACCAGACCATCGAGGAAAGAATGAGAGCTTACCTAGACCCTGAATTAGAAACGAAACGATTAGAAATCTTTCAGAAGATGATCGAGGGTACACAAGCTCTTTTGGGCAAACAAATGGATAAACTGGGCTCATTAGAGGGCCAAACACAGATGAAATAGGAAATGGGACAAGTGCCTAGTGATTCAGGGAATCTTCTCTCTGGTCAAGAGAGTAAAACGAGAGAATCACAGAGAAACAAAAGGAGAAGAAGACGGGCAAACAAAAAGTCCACTGAGACAAAAGCAAACATGCCCGCAGGTGCTGAGACACTGAACAAAAATGTAACACATTAGGAAAACTTTGGACTCAATATGGGCCTTGTAAGAGCAACCAATCAGATTTTAGTCAACAATAGGACATAAAAGGGGAGTCATGGATAGCCCTATCTATGTACCTCAAAAGTATATCATGTAACATATCTATGGAAAGCTCTCAGCAATGCGATTCAAATGCACTATTGACCGCCAAATTTGAAGTTGAAATGCTCAAGTTATAGCCATTCAAAAAAATGCCAAATAAAGTTAATTGTGGCCACAAGCCCATTCTCATTGGTGTAGAGAGTATATTCCATGAAGCATCTTTGACCCTAAAGGGCCCTTTTGATGTCCAAATTTTCCCTAATGATTCGTGCCAAATAGTTTTCCTGAACAGACTGAAGAGGATTGGATGAAAACTCTTTGGAACGAATTGCGTGAAAAGAACATTAAAGATAAACATGGTAAAGCACCTATAACTGAAATAGACCTAGATAAGGAACAACTGAATTTCGACATAGAATCTAGGTACGGTGTTGCAGGTCTTGCTTCATCCAAGTCGACCATGAAAGAACTACCTTCTTTCTTGGGAGATGAAGATAGCGCAATAGATGTGAAGCATGTTCCGTCGCAATACCACCCGACTCCGAACGTGGTAGACACTGCCAATCTTCAAGCTTTACTTTTTTTTCCACACCGGTAAAAGCGACGCTACCATTGGCGGATGTTCTTAAAGTAAAACCGGAGTTATGGCAAGAGATCATAAAGTGTTTGACCAAGATGGGAATTCAAAGTTCTCATCTAATGAACGTCAGTGAGACATTAAATGAAGATCAGACCAAAAGAGTAAAGTATGAACCAGTTCCCATCAACAAGGTAGGTAACTACTGTGAGGGTGAGGATGGCAATACGACTTTACCACCAGTAGAATTCAATGATGTCAAGAGTTTGGCAATCTTGGATAGTGGGGCAAGCGTAGAGATAGCCACCAAGCAAATTTGGGAGTCTTGGGGTAAACCAACCCTAAGAAAGACAAGGATGTGACTTCAGTTGGCTGATGGATTCATCGAGTCTCCAATCGGCTTACTAGAGCAAGTAGTTGTGTCTTCATACGGTATCGAGTATGAACACACCTTCACGGTTGTGGACTTCGGAAGGAAGCCCAACTACGAGATCATCCTAGATCGCCCATTTATGCGTCAATTGAAGATGATTCAGGATTGGGGCTATAATTACATCTACTTACAACAGCCAAGTGCCACAACTCGAATTGACCTAAGAGATCATTCCTATAAGGATGTCATGAATACGCCGGTCAAAGACATGGTCTCGACCATAGCTCAGGACGATTCGATTCCGTCATGGCTAGTCCAAGCCATTATGGCTGTGTGGAATCAACGAGAACAGTGATGGAGCTGAAACTTCAAGCTCTTCAGACTATATCACTGAACCCTTCCCAGAACATGAGTTAGAACCATTTGGTTGGCGAGATATTCTTGCTACCTTAGACGTGTGCGCTAACGTGTATGCTATAAAGTATTGCGATGAAGATGGTTATGACATTATGTCTATGAGGATGGTTCAAGTCATTGAACTTGCTAATGAGTCTGACATCACTAGCGGTAGCTACGACATCACTAGCGGCAGCTACGAGACGAGGAGATCATTTTAGGAGGACCTGGAGCAGATTCTTCAAGGATTTGGTACGCAAGTACTAGCACCACTGAGAATGTGAACGCTTCGGTCATGCCCATCAAAATGGAGATCTCTTCTTTTGAAGACATTCAGGAGCGGGAACTGACTGAAAAGTCAGAGAAAAACCACGAATCTGATGCTGAGAATGACGACATGGAGTTCTATGACGACATGGAGTTCTATCATGCATAGGATGAAACTCTCTCTGAGAATGAGACAAAGAGACGAAAACAGAACAAACGAGAGAGAAGATTTGCCAAGAGGTCAAAGAAAATGCTATTGAAACTTAGGAATGGGAAAAATGTTCAAATTGAACTCAACCTAAGTTCGAGACAACGAGTTGGCAAATTTGATGAGCTTACAATGAATGATGTCATAGGGTTGAATAACATTGAGACTGTGCACGATGAGGACAGTGGTGAAAACCACATGCCTATTAGTCAAGGTAAGTCTCAATATCTAAAGTGGGTTGGTGCTTCGGATTGCATCAAAGACAAGGTGTCAGGTTCCTATCTAATGCAAATCTTTGAACTTGATGCCTGCAAGCCCAAACCAAGAAGCCCAAATCAAGGCGAAAACTTCAAGGCCACTTGAAGAAGAAACAAAAGTTGAGAATGACCAACGAGCGCAAGGGAAAAGACAAAGATTGTCTGTCGGAGTTGGAAAGTGAGAATGACAGAGATGCCGATATAACGACAAACAGTCTTTAGGTGTTCATTCGCACTACAAGAAGTATACAATCGAGGAAAGAAAGATACTGGTTCAAAAGCCTAACGAATGAACATCACTCCAGGTGTGTCTTATGATGGACCTGAGGATGCTAAGAGGGTGGATGTTGCTCTTCCAGGGGAGGATCCTAGACCAGTATATATTGCTACGGATCTTGATGATCAAGAAGAACATGCAATTATAAAGTTGTTGCATGAGTATAGAGATGTGTTTGCGTGGTCCTATAAGGACTTAAAGGGTGTTGATCCGGAAGTACGCCAACATACTATTCCGATGCGCGATGATGCCAAACCTAGCAAACAATGTCCGTATTCATACAATGACAAATTTGCTCAGAAGATTGATGAGGAGATTAATAAGCTTAAAGAAGCGAGATTAATCTACGAGATTGAGCATACGGAATGGGTATCACCACTTGTGGTTGTTCCCAAGAAGAATGGAAAGTTGAGAGTATGCGTTAATCTCAAGAAAGTGAATGTTGCTACGATTCGCGATAATTATCCTCTACCAATAACGGATCACGTGATCGAGAGAGTAGCAAGTACAGAAGCTTATAGCTTCTTAGATGGGTTTTCGGGTTACAACCAGTTATCCATTGACCCACGAGATCAGCACAAAATGGATTTTGCTATAGAACGAGGCATTTTTGCCTATCGAGTAATGCCGTTTGGGTTGACAAATGCACCAGCGACCTTTCAACGACTCATGTGTCACATCTTTAGAGATTTTCTAAGAAAATTTCTGGAAGTTTATGTTGATGATCTATGTGTTCACTCCAAGCAAAGAGGGGACCATTTATCTCAACTCAGAGCGATATTTGACAAGTGCAGACTATATAGGCTGTGCTTAAATCTAGAAAAGTGTGTGTTCATGGTTAGACAAGGCAAGATCTTAGGGCATATAGTGTCCAAGAATGGCATTTCGACATTGCTAAAATGCCAAAACCGACGAACGCTAAAGAGATACAAGGATTTATGGGACATTGTGGGTATTATCACCGATTCATTTTCCACTTTACGAACATATCCCAACCTCTTTATGCCTTGATTGTTGCTTTTGAGTGGACGGATGAGTGTGACGTAGCATTTGAAAAACTTAAAGAAGCACTCACCAATGCACCAATTCGGAGAGCACCGGACTGGAGCAAGATTTTCCATGTGCATATTGACGCATCTAATTTTGCGATTGGATGTGTATTAGCTCAGCCAAGTGAGAATAACATGGATTTTTCTGTGTCTTATGCAAGCAGACAATTAAACAGTGCAGAAAAGAATTATACAACAATAGAGCATGAAGGATTAGGGATGGTGTATGCCGTGAAGAAATTCCGACATTACCTCCTAGCGAACAAGTTTGTGTTCTACACAGACCACTAGGCGAATCCGGAGACGCCGGCGGGGGCCCCGGGAAGAGTTCTCTTTTCTTTTTAACAGCCTGGCCACCCTGAAATCGGATCACCCGGAGATAGGGTCCAGCGGCTGGTAAAGCACCGCACGTCTCGCGGTGTCCGGTGCGCCCCCGACGGCCCGTGAAAATCTGGAGGAGCGAATGCCGATCACGCCCGGTCGTACTCATAACCGCATCAGGTCTCCAAGGTGAACAGCCTCTGGTCGATAGAACAATGTAGGTAAGGGAAGTCGGCAAAACGGATCCGTAACTTCGGGAAAAGGATTGGCTCTGAGGGCTGGGTCTAGGGGTCTGCAGTCTGACACCGGAGGCTGTCGAGGGTCTGCCCGAGCTGCCCCAGCGGCGAGGGCGGGCCGCCCCGCGAGGAGCGCGCGCGCGCGCAACAGGGTTCCCTGCTGTGCGTTCTGCGCGCGAAGCAGGGCCTTGGCCCTGCTTCGCGTTGCGCAGCAGGCTTTGCCCTGCTGCGCAGCGCACGCGCGCAGTAGGGTTTGCCCCTGCGTGCGTGCGTGCGCTGTTTTTTTGGCCCCTGCCTCCCGCCTAGGCCCTACCCCCATGCCCCCATGTGTGTGTGTGTGTTTGTGTGTGTGTGTGTGTATGTGTTTGTGTGTTTTTGTGTGTGTGTGTGTGTGTGTTGTTGTTGTCTGGATGCCTTGTGTGTGTGCGGGTGTGCGTGTGTGCTTGTTTGGGGGTTTCGGGTTTGTTTGCTTGTGTCTTTTGCTTGTTTTTGCTTGATATGCTTGGTGCAGGGCTTTTGTGGGTGGTGTGGGCTGATTTTGCAGCCTTTGGCCCTCTCTTGTGTCATCTGCCATATTTTCTGCGCTCCTTTCCAGGTGCTTTTTGTCAGATCTGCTGAGCATGGCCTCGTTGTTTTCTGCAGGGGTGCTTCGAGCTTTCTCCTTTCGTCTCTCCAGGTGCTTCTTGCCATATCTGCTGAGCATGGCCTCGTGGTTATCTGCGAGGATGCTTAGAGCTTTCTCCTGCCGACTCTGCGGTGCTTCTTGTCAGATCTTCTGCTGCACGGCCTCGACGATTGCTGCCGAGGGTGCATAGAGTCTGTTGCTCTCTGATTACAAGATTTGCAGGCCAGGCGTTTTCGGCTTATTGGGGTAGCTTTTCCTCTCTTCATGTTGGCAAGGCTTTAGCCTTAGGTTTTGGCGCTGCTGCTGGAGTCCTTCTGCAATCTGGCCTCTACTTCAGATGCCCCCCACCGCTCGCCGCATGCTGTAGGTTTGGATCCCTGCCCACATCTCCCCTCTGGTCTGACAGAGGTTTTTCCCCTCAGTTATGCGCTTCATGTTTATCTTGAGGGGTTTTTTCACCTCTGCTCTTGTAATCTTGGCCTTCGGGCCGTTTATTGGCTTTTTAAGCCGTTTATTTTGTAATTGCCTTCGGGCTTTTCAAGTAATGTAATGGGAACCAGCCCACCTCATTTTCTCAAAAGAGAGAGAGAGAGAGAGAGAGAGAGAGAGAGAGAGAGAGAGAGAGAGAGAGAGAGAGAGGTAAGCACTTCTTAAGGAGTTCCAAGCTAAGTTTACCAAGCAAGGACGTGGTCCTTATGTGATCTCAGGTCTATCATCCAGTGGAGCGGTGAAGCTTTCAATGCTTGATGGTGAGGAGATGCCCAACTGGATTAGCGGATGCAATTGGGAGATTTAGTATTGGTTTTTACTCTCAAGGAGTTCCAAGCTAAGTTTACCAAGCAAGGACGTGGTCCTTATGTGATCTCAGGTCTATCATCCAGTGGAGCGGTGAAGCTTTCAACGCTTGATGGTGAGGAGATGCCCAACTGGATTAGCGGATGCCGGCAGATCAAAAAGTACAACATTCCTATTACGCAAACAGAGCTTGATAGACTACATAAAGCCAAATGGCATCAAGAGAAAAGGAAACTAGTGGCTAAGATGGCTCAAGAAGAAGCCCGAGAGCGAGCGAACAAACGACGAATGCAGGGAGTGATACCTTTAGCAGAAGGGTTATCTAAACGCTGTAAGTTCAGCATAACAAAGGATCTTGCCGATGAAGAGTCTGAGGAAGAGACGCCTCCTCTCTTCAGTGCAATTCAAGTTGGAGACCAACGTCTACCAACTTACATGTTTATTGACTCGGGCGCTGATGGGAACACGATCTCATTTGAGTTGTTTTTTCAATTACAAAATGTTGCACTTAAAGATACCAATGCCGTGTTTCAAGCATTCACTGGTGATAAAGCTAAAGTGCATGGCATTTGTGAACTTAAACTGTTTGTTAGTAAGCTAAGCTACGGGGACAAGTTCTTTGTCACCCAAGTGGAAATGCAAGATACTCCAATCATTCTAGGGAGAACGTGGCAAAGACGACACAACTACTTCGTAAATTGGGAGAGAAAGCTGATTCATTGCCAGAGTGCCAACATCAAATTTTGGGTACCTATCAGACACCCAGACGAAGAGTATGCTACTACTATCTACAAATTACCGAGTTCCTTGCAGGTCATTACAGGTTCACAAACAAAAGACGAAGCACAGAACGACAAATCAACAGTGCTTCAAAGGCTACAAGTAAAGGCACAGTAAAATGCCAAGAAAAGGAAAGAAGAGGCCAAGCTCAAGTGGGTTTGGGTGAAGAAAGAAGTGTCACCTGCAAAGATTGAAGATGTTACGGAGGCACTGAAGACCCCAAATTCCAGGAAAGTAGCAAAAAAACAAAAACAAACGTCGTTGACAAAGGGACAACCAAGGTGGATTCCCAAAGCGTTGCTTCAAGCACGAAAAGATGCACAGTATATTTGGGTTCCCAAAGCGCAAAGTCCATTGTCAAAGCCATCTAGCGGAACAAAGAAAAAGAAGACGAAGAAGCTTCAGGCCAAACCAGCAAGTGTTCAACACTTGACGCTGACATTCAAATAGGTTTGGATTCCTAAAGCTAAGCTTCACTATACATCAGATGGGATGGCATGGGTTCCAAAGAACTTGATAACAAGTTCTAACAAAAAGAAAAATGTTCTAGTCGATACAAATTTGGAGAACCACGAAGTGCACGCAAAGACAAATGTAAAGCAAGTGTGGAGACCCAAATTGAAGTCTCAACCACCAAGTACACAACCAAAAAAACCACGAAACACTTGGCAGAAGAAGCAAAGTACACAAGTTTGGAAGGTTAAGCCACAGCCATAAGCCACAGCCAAGTGAAGCTCATCAACAAGTGAAGGTCACAAAAGACATCACCAATGAGCGTAAACTTTGGATGCCGAAAAAGATTCAACCAAAGCATGTGAGCAACACGGCTCCAATGACATCGATGAAACCAATCAACTTTCGGGCACTTGATCTTCAACTCAAGCTATTTGGGTTTACTTCTGTGCTGTTGTGAAGACAATCATGGCTAGAATTTGTGCGCCAATAGCAGGGGTATTCCAAATTGGCTTCATTTGCGAAGTCAGGGCGTCAACACCCGAAGGAAGTTAACACTTCAAGGTCAATCAGGTGAAAAGCACCACAAGACACAATTGTATATAGTAGATTAGGTTAGTTAGGAGATAACCTCGTCAGCAAATACCCATGGGACATATTGTACCATGACCTTGCGTCTTGCACAGCATGTCTTTTACATGCATTGATTTTCAACGCATACTAGGGTCGCCTTACATGACCATGCATTCGTCACGAAACTTTTGAAACCCCTGCACACTCCTACGACCACAACCGATCGTCGCACGTACTGCTTCGATTAGGTGGGGGGAGCACGAGTGCGAGACAAGTCAACCGTGAGGATTTGTGTGTGTTATTAGGGAGAGCACAAAATTTTGTACTTAATGATATGCACACATACTGGGCAAGTGCTGAAGAAGTTATTTTTGCTTTATTTTATGGTTTTTCTTTTATTTTTCTTTCAATTAGTGGAAAAAACAAGCCCAGATGTACTTAAAATGCACAAAAAGGCACTAATTTTTGCAAAAAAGTGATCATATGAGTGACTTCAAGAGCCGAATTGGTGTCTAAAGCATAGATCTTGTTATGTACATATTCACACTAATTTTCATATGAGTAGGTATAATTTTTGGGTTGTTAGGTTAATTATTACTATTTTTCATCATTTTTTATTATTAAAAAATTAATAAAAATTACCACGAAGCTCCGAAAATGGAACCGTCTTCAAATGTCAAATCTAGAAGACGAACAGGTACAGCAGGTGAATTTTGAAGACATTCGGAGACAGTGCGACGGGAAGCTGTCCGTGGTGGCAAGAAAAAGTGGAAAAAGAGAAAGTGTCGGCAAAATCGGACCTATCAGTGCATACAATCAAAATTGGGGTTTTGCTAGCCAATGGGATCATTGGTAAGGTCAAATTAGGCATGTGGGGAAAGTGACCGAGGCACGAGAGCACATAAAAGAAAATTAGCTAGCTCATTCTTACCATTCTAAGTTTAAGAGAGCTTTGTGAGAGTTGCGCACAAATCTTCTGTGCTTTATTGCTCTCATACCGCTCTATCGATCTTAGAGCTACCTTACACACTTATTATATATACTATTTAGTAGCGTGTGAGAGAGTGTCACCTCAGATCTGCGACTAGGTGGGCAGATCGGAGCACAGAGAGTGCACGGAGGCTACGAGCAGATCGGGCGCTCTAGAGCGCACACCAGACATCAGGTAAGTGCACAATCTATCCCATATGTATAATAAACACATGCAGATGCACAAAAGCACAAAACATGACCTAGGCACAGAGAAAATAGCAAAAAACTTCCTGTCAGTCGTGTTTGTCTCACTATGCACAAATGTGGGCAAAACCAACCAAAAAAGATGAATTAGGGCAAGGCAAGCACATAGGGCAACTCAGGGGAGCTAGGGGAACAACAAAATGTGAAAAAAATGCAAAAAAGCAAATGCATGAACCAGTCGCAGCAGCTGATTCACATGTGGACATCTGGGCTTCATCTTGCAAATCTGACATTACCACCTTGTTCCTGACATCAAGTATAGTACTCCAAGTGATTTCCAAGTGATTCCAACATCTCAGGTGGTCACAATAGTCAATTTTGTGTTCTGCACACTCCGTAGTGCACAAATGCAGATTTAGAGAGATCCAGGGATCCAATTCAGAATCTAACCACATGGGGGGGTAGATCTAACCTAGGTGGAACTAACCATGACAAAATTTCCAAGTTTCCACCACAGATCTGGCTTAGATCTGAAATTTTCAGAAAAGACGCTCACGAGCAAAAGCTGATGTTTGTTGGCTGAGCTTTTGGTGTTCAAATTTGACAAGGAGTAAGCCATAGCACCTTTAGGACATGTGCAACAAGGATATGGAAAAAATTTGCAAATCTGACCATGCATGACCCAGTCGACTGAGTCATCAAGAGGGGTTTTGCACCTTTTTGGCATCTCCAGTATGCATACACATCAAGGGCACTCACATCTATCATGTTTTGAACTTTGGATGCAAAATTTGTGGTAGAATGGTCAAATTTGCAACGTCAAATGTCTTTTACACACAACTTCGTAGGCCAGCAAATAGTGCTAGAAACAGACATCAAGAGCATGTGGCACTTAATGCAAGTTAGCTAGATACAGGGTAGCTAAGGCCTCCTTGAAAGATCTCAGGAAATCAAATTCAGCGTCACTAATTTGCTACCTTAAACATGCTTGAAACTAACGTCAAAACGAAAGTGTTTGTGCACAAGAACTAATTGCAAAAGATAATGCACTTGTTTTGACAGGGATGGAACCAACTTCCCGATCTACCGCCTATAGAAAAAGAAGGCAGGAAATCACATCAGACAAGCTGGCGCTCCCACCCTTTGCACTCTATATGGAAGGAGATGCTGCTCAAGTGATATATTGATCAAGAAGTGTTGGCTGCCAGTCAAGCCTATGCTGTGAAGGCTCATTTTGAGGATGAGCAAGGAACCGAGAAGACAGTAATCTACACTTCACCAACGATGCATAGCCTACAAACTTCACAAGAGTGCATGCATATATATAGGCTAACAGGCTTCGAGGATTTTTTCGCAAGAAAGCCATGTGAAGTTGATGCGTTAAGAGCTCATGAGCTCTTGTCTTCTCTACAAGAAGATGGCACCTGCACTTTAACAGACAAAGATGGCGAACAGGTGCAAGTAAACATCACAGCTGATTTGATAGTGAGAGCTTTGAAGCTCAATGAAGGTGGCTACGACACAAGCTTATTAAAGCTGACAATCAAAGATCGAGTTGCAACCTTTACTTCGGACAAGTACGAAGGTAAATATGCAGATCTCAGAGTGCCTAAAGTAAAGCTCGCCCTGCAGATTCATCAACAGTTCTTCCATGTCCTAAAGCCAAACAGGTATACACAACCTGACATTCATTTGGCTTTTGTCTTCACTACTGCATATAGAAAGAACCAAATGATTCGCGGCAATTGGGGAGAAAAAATCCTGAAGGACTTGAAGTAAGCAGCCCTGACAAAAAGTTACTCCAGCAAGCACTACATGGGCAATGGCACGGTGCTAACACTCATTGCATATGAAGCATTAGGCATGCGTGACCAATTGAAAGTGCTGGAGGATGATATGGTGTTCACAGAAGTGCAGGAAAGGAGACAAGAGGTGCACGCGACCCTCCGTACTAAGTCTGCCACCACGGCAGAGACATCTCCACATGAAGAAGAGTCCGTACAAGCTCCAGCAAAAGAGCGTCAGTTCATCCGTGTGGGAAAGGTGCACATTGAAGTTAGATCCACGGAGCATGCAAAAGGCAAAGAGAAGACCTTCTCTAAAGAAGAAGAATTTCAATGAATTAAAGAAGCTATGGAAAGAGGGAAGCCCACCACCAAGAGAAGAAGAATAGCAGAAGTCGAGCCAACAAAAGATGCAATGTTACAATTCGCTCGTCTGCATAATTTGGGAAGAAAAGTTGCAAAAGGAGAGTTTCAATAGCAAAGAGATGTTGGGGATGAACCCAGGACCAAATCAAGAGCTGATAGGCCATCAGCTCAACTATCAACACCTCCCCAACCGATATCTCAAGAACATCTTGAAGAAGTGCTTCCAGAGCATGAACGCCTTTCTAGTGAGTTCCCTTATCCGAAACTGGGAGTAGAAGTGGACCAACCGGCTGAAGTTAATGTGCAAATGCAACTGAAACCGAGAGAGAAGAGGAACAACCTCCAGTGGTGGAATCAGAAGTTATCATTGAAGAAATGCAAGTGCCGCAAGTCCAACCACCTCCACCTCCACAGGTTCCACAAGTTCTGCCTAAGGTAACCACAATAAAAGAAGTACTTATTTCTCCTCCAACACATCAAGTGGCTCAGCTACCAGCAGCAGCATCCTCCAGTTCATCTGCTAAATTCAATGTTCAATCTTGGAAGAATACAATGCAGCATTATTTACTCCAAGTCACTGATTATTATGAGGGCCGCGTGAAAGAAAGAGATATGGCCGAGTAGGAGCTGCAGGTGGTAAGTATGGAACTAGCTATGGTAAAGGCAAACTCATAGACACAAGAAAGAGCATTGCATGAGCTTCAAATTGCATATCAACAGGTTTCTACGGAACATGAAGTATTAAAAAAAAAGTTTTCGGAGGTTCATGTAAGAGCAGAACAAGCAATGCTAGAGAAGTTGGTGCTTGAGCAGGAGCAAGAGTCCTTGAAGTTGGCGCATCAATTATCATTAGAAGGTATGACTCACGCTCAAGCACAGCTGTAAAGAATGCTCGCAACACACTTTTCATCTCCTCAAGCGTCAACGTTAACTTCCAATGAGGTGAAAAGTCTCAAGAGTGAGAATGCTAACTTAAAGAAACAAATAGAAGATTTACAGCGCCAATTACAAATTAAGGAGGCAACTCCTCAAGCGATGATTGAACCAGCTGCTGCTGCTGCTTTGGTTCCAGAACTTCAAGCAACAGCATATGAACCGGTCTCAACACAAGCTGAATTCTCTCCTGCTGCGGACACAGAGTTTCCACATGAAGAATATTCATTTCAGTAGGGAGAACAAGTGTCACATTCAGAACTACCTCAGAGTTTGGTGGAAAAGCTCCGACAATCCATAGACAAAGAAGTGGACACAAAAAAGAAAGAAGATCTTCTCTAGGAGTTGAAGATAATCGAAACAGCTGAAGCAAGGTTTAAAAAGGTAGAAGATCTTTATGAAGCACATAGGAATTCTGCTCTATCTTTAGCACTATTGAAGCTGGAACAGGACATGCTAGTCTTCGCGAATATTGAACAAATGCATAATATTTGTTAACATAACAAAATCACGGTTATCTACCATAGAAAATCTTGGAAAACAAGAGAGTGGCAGGTCCCCCTGTTCATCGTTTTGATCATCTTCTATTGGTGTAATACTCAAAGTTGTTGCCTCGAAAGGCAAAACAGATGATAAAACAAGGGCCCTCTCCTCTGCTGGGTCAATAGCAATCTCTTCATCCACTCCCTCCTCTTCTAAAGGAGCAGCCATGCTTGGTAATTGTGCGGTCTCGGGCTCACTGTCTTCTGTAAGTAAATGAAGAAAACATAAAAACCCATAGTAGAATCGGATGAGACGACATCTCTTTAAGTGTAAAGGGAGGACATTTCTCCTCTACTCTGCTCATAGTACTGGTCATCTTCTCAAGGCACCTATTTACTTTTCTTTTCACAACTGTGCCTGCTACAAAATCAGATATATGAACATAGCGTTCACCATCCACAATAACATCATTGTTTGAAACCAAATCCTCAAACTCTTGCTCACGATCCCTAAGAACATCCCTAGATGTGTCCATGACTTTCTAGAATGGAAATTCTACATTGAATATTTAAGACAATTCAGCAGTACGGTGGTGGGCTTTTGCATTGTATAAGAACATGAATAGCTTTTCTGCACAGGACTGTTCTGCCTCCTCGTCCAATTCTATTCATAGGTTAAACTCAGTCACCGCCATCCCTGAAAAAACAACCGGATAAAACTTTAGAAACGGGTCAATAACAAGCAAGAACGAGCTCACAATATTGATGTGGAGCCGATTTTTGCTTGGTATTGACCGGTGTACAAACATGAGAACGATAAAAAATGGGTCAATACTAAGCGATAGGGGGCTGCGTGGATACGGGAGATTGCTCTAACCGATTGAGACAATATTTATCGAGGTGTCTTGAAGAGGAAGTGCCTAGTCAAGAGAGGTTAGTGTCGATCTTCTTGAAGGGCTTGTTAGATAAGGATTTACACGTAGTGTTATACATGATGCATCATCACAAGGATCTAAATTAATGCATCTATGATACAATAGATTATAACGATAATTGTGATCGTGATGAATCGAAAGAAGCTATGAGCTCAAAGGCTGGAAGTAGCTCCTCATCTATGGAAACACAAGTTGATCAAATAATGAAAGGTATTATGGAAAAAATGCAGAAGTTATATGGACCGCCTAAGGCAGTAGAACAAAGATGAGTGGATAATAATCCTTTGATGCTTAAACCAGATGCTCGACCTGCTTTATGGTGTGACTTTGACAAATGTTGAGGTAACCATACGATGGAAGACTGCTATAATAGAATTCATTATTTGAGAGCCCAAGCAATGGGGAACCTAGCTAATGTAGGTATGGATGGCAATCACTAGTACCTGTACTGGATAGACAACCACCATTGCCTAAAACTATGCCTGTGGGGATAGTAGAGCACGAGGAAAAGGATAACCAAGAAAGAGCTATTGTTCCAGTAATGCCATATGCTGAGGAACAAAGGATGACCCAAGTGGATGAAAGTTTGGATTGGTGGAGGATGCCAAGTATGTCGTCATCTACTCAACGTCAAATTCAAATCTGATTCCAATGATGAGTCATCAAGATGGACAATTTAGTATGGACCTTAATACGTTAATGTTCATTGTAGGTCAAGGTAGACCTCCGATGCCAATGGCTCCAAAACGAGCTCCTAATGCACCATTGGGACCTTGTTTTCACTGTTCGGAGAACCATTTGATAAAGGATTGTCCTTACCTAAGACAACAAAGATATTCTAATGTCACTTCTACAATTCTAGCTCTTACGCAGTATTGTCTCGATTGTGGAATTAAGCACTTTGTTTCTGACTGTCCATTGAATCCGGACAAAAAAGGAAAGACTACACTAAACATAGTGGAAGTCTTGCCATCTAGCAGCAGAAACGAAAGTGAAATCGCACCAGTGAACGTAGTCACAAGAGCTCAAGCTCAGAGAAATGCTGAGGTACAAACAAATAAGGAGAGTAAGTCTGAAAGGACTTCACGAAATTCTTGGAAAGCACGCAGACAAAGGAGGACTACTGCAAAGAAATGACATGAGGAAAACCCTAGATTAGACAATGAGGTCAGAGAAGAATAGAAAGCCTCAAAAATGAAAGAACAACCTGAGGGAGGGTCAATTCTTGTTGAGAAAGTACTAGAGTCTTTAAAAGCGATGCTAGATACTTATGAAGCAAGACTGAGGCCTACTAACCAGTTAATCGAGGAATGAAGTTAGAGCTTTCCCGAACCCAGAACAAGAGACAAAATGGCTAGAAATTTTTCAAAAGATGATTGAGGGTACACAAGCTCTACTGGGGAAACAATTGGATAAACAAGGGTCATTAGAGGGCCAAACACAAATGAGACCGAACATGGGACAAGTGCCTAGTGGTTCAGGGAATCTTGTCTTTGGTCAAGAGAACAAAATGAAAGAATCACAATGAAACAAAAGAAGAAAAAGATGGGCAAATAGAAAGTCCATTGAGACAAAAGAAAACGTGCCCGAAGGTGCTGAGACACTACAAAGAAACGTAACATTCGTGTGCCAAATAGTTTTCCTGATGAGACAGAAGATGAGAACTCTTTGGAACGAAATTCGAGAGAAGAATGCTAAACAGAACAAAGGAAAAGCACCTATCAAAGAGATTGACCTAGATAAGGAACAAGCGAATATTGACATAGAATCTAGGTATGGTGTTGTAGGACCATCTTCATCCAAGTCGAGTAAAGCTTCGACCATGAAAGAATTACCTTCTTTCTTGGGCGATGATGATAGTGCTAAGGATGTTAAGAGAGTTTCTTCACAATACCACCCAACTCCAAACATGTTGGATATTGCCAATCTACAAGCATTGCTTTCCACACTGGTTAAAGTAACGCTACCATTGGCGGATGTGCTTAAAGTGAAGCCAAAGTTATGGCAGGAGGTCATAAAGTGTTTGACCAAGATGGGAATTCAAACTTCTCATCTTATGAATGTCAATGAGATGTTGAGGGAGAATCAGACAAAAAGAGTGAAGTATGAGCCAGTTCCCATCAACAAAGTAGGCAACTACTGTGAAGGTGAGGATGACAATACTACTTTACCAGTCGAATTCAATGAAGTCAAGAGTATGGCAATATTGGATAGTGGAGCAGGAGTAGCGATAGCAACCAAGCAGATATGGGAATCTTGGGGTAAACCAGCCTTGAGAAAGATAAGGATGAGGCTTCAGTTTAGCGGATGGATTCATTGAATCTCCCATCGGCTTACTAGAGCAAGTAGTTGTGACTTCATTCAGAATAGAGTATGAACACACCTTCGCGATTGTGGATTTCGGAAGGAAGCCCAACTATGAGATCATCCTAGGTCACCCATTCATGCGTCAATTGAAAACGATTCAAGATTGGGGCTATAACTACATCTACCTACGATAGCCAAGTGCCACGACTTGTATTGACTTACGAGATCATTCCTTCAAGAATGTCATAAACACGCCGGTCAAAGACATGATTTCCACCGTAGCTCAGGATGAATCAATACCGTCATGGCTAGAGCCATGGCTAGAGCCATGGCTAGAGTCATGGCTAGAGTCCAACGCAAGCCATTGTGGTTGTGTGGAATCAATGAGAATAGTGATGGAGCTGACATGTCAAGCTCTTCAGACTATATAGCATAACCTTTTCTGGAACATGAGTTAGAACCATTTGGTTGGCGAGATATTCTTGCTACCTTAGATGTGTGCGCAAACATGCATGCTATCAAGCATTGTGACGAAGATGGTTTTGACATCATGTCTATGAGGATGGTTCAAGTCATTGAACTTGCAGATGAGTCTGACATCACCAGTGGTAGTTATGATGAGGAGATCATATTAGGACCTGGAGTAGATTCTTCAAGAATATGGTACGGAAGTACTAACAGTGAGAATGTGGAAGCTTCGGTCATGCCTATAAAGATGGAGATCTCTTCTTTCGAAGACGTTTAGGAGAAGGAACTGGCTGAAAAGTCAAAAAACAAGGAGTCTGATACTGAGAACAACGAATTGGAATTCTATGATGCATCAGATGAAACTCTCTCTGAAGATGAAACAAAGAAAAGCAAACCAAACAAACAAGAGAGAAGATTTGCCGAGAGATCAAAGAAAACGATGTTGAAACTTAGGAATGGGAAAAACGTTCAAATTGAGCTTAACCTAAGTTCGAGACAACTGGATGGCAAATCAAATGCGCTTAATGTAAAAGATGTCATTAGGTTGAACAACATTGAGACTGTGCACGAAGAGGATAGGGGTGACAACCACATGACTAGAAGTCAAGGGAAGTCTCAATACTTGAAATGGGTTGGTGCTAGTGATTGCATCAAAGACAAGATCAAAGACAAGGTGTCGAGTTGCTATTTAATGCAAATCTTTGAACTTGATGCCTGTAAACCGAAACAAAAGAGAAAAGTTCAATGCCACTTGAAGAAGAAACGAAAAATGAAAGTGACCAACGAGGGCAAGGGAAAGGACAAAGATTGTCTGTCGAAGTGGGAAACGGATAATGACACAAAAATCGAGAACGACAAGTCTTTAGGTGTTCCTTCACACTACAAGAAGTATACAATCGAGGAAAGGAAGATATTGGTTCAGAAGCTTGATAGAATGAACATCACTTCGGGTGTGTCTTATGATGGTTGGACCTGAGGATGCCAAATGGGTGGATCTTGCTCTTCTAGGGGAGGATCCAAGACCAGTATACATAGCAACAGATCTTGATGAAAAAGAAGAATATGCAATAAATAGGTTGTTGCATGAATACAGAGATGTTTTTGTGTGGTCTTACAAGGACTTAAAAGGAGTAGATCCAGAAGTATGCCAGCATCCCATTTTGATGAGGGATGATGCCAAGCCTTGCAAACAGTGTTCGTATTCATATAATGACAATTTTGCTCAGAAAATAGATGAGGAAATCAATAAGCTTAAGGAAGCGGGATTCATTTACGAGATTGAGCATATGGAATGGGTATCACCACTTGTGGTAGTTCCCAAGAAGAACGGAAAGTTACGAGCATGCGTAAATCTCAAGAAAGTGAATGCTGCTACGATACATGACAATTATCCTCTGCCGATAACGGACCATGTGATTGAGAGGGTAGCAGGTGCAGAAGCATATAGCTTCTTAGATGGGTTTTCGGGATACAATCAGTTATCCATTGACCCACACAAGACGGCATTTGCCACAAAATGAGGCATATTTGCCTATCGAGTCATGCCGTTTGGGTTGACGAATGCACCAGTCACCTTTTAGAGACTCATGTGTCACATATTTAGAGATTTTCTGAGAAAATTTCTAGAAGTTTATGTTGATGATCTATGTGTTCACTCCAGATCTCAACTTCGAGCGATATTTGACAAGTGCAGACTTTATAGGCTATACTTAAATCCAGAAAAGTGCATGTTCATGGTACGACAAGGCAAGATCTTAGGACATATAGTGTCCAAGAATGGCATTTCGACCGATGAAGACAAAATTCAAGCAATAGCTAAAATGCCAAAACCTACCAATGCTAAAGAGGTACAAGGGTTTATGGGCCATTGCGGTTACTATCGTCGATTTATTTTTCGCTTTGCAAACATAGCTCAACCTCTTTATGCCTTGATTGTAGCTTTTGAGTGGATGGATGAGTGCGATGCAGCATTTGAAAAGCTTAAGGAAGCACTCACCAATGCACCAATTCTGAGAGCACCAAACTGGAACAAGATTTTCCATGTACATATTGACGCATCTAATTTCACGATTGGATGTGTATTAGCTCAACTAGGTGAACATAACATGGATTTTTCTGTGTCGTATGCAAATAGACAGTTAAATAGCGTGGAAAAGAACTATACGACAACTGAGCATGAAGGGTTAGGAATGGTGTATGCCGTGAAGAAATTCCGACATTACCTCCTAGCAAATAAGTTTATGTTCTATACAAATCACCAAGCATTGTTGTATTTAGTCAACAAACCTTGCAATACATGACGAATAGTTCGTTGGTTCATTATTCTATTGGAGTTTGACTTCACAGTGGTAGTGAAACAAGGAATTGTGCACCAAAGAGTTGATCACCTTTCAAGGTTGACAAACAGAGAGGGACCTACAGGAGTTCCTGATGATCTGCCAGATGCATATCTTTTCAATGTGGAGATGATTCCTAAGTGGAGTGAAACTGTGGTTTCATTACTAACTGTTGGTAAATTACGCTCATGTGACTCCTGGGATGAGAATCTCGCATTGATTGAGCAATCACGCAACTATTCGATGATAGCGGATAGATTGTACAAGAAAGGTCGAGCTAAAGTCTTGCGGTTGTGCATTGATGCATCGAAGAGAAACCTTACTTGGAGCAAGCACATGTGGTGATAGGGAATCATCATATGGCTCTAGAACAAACCTTACGAAGAGTGGAACACATGGGAGTCTATTGGCCTTCCATGAGAAAAGATATCTATTACTATGTTAGAGGTTGTTCTTGTGAGATGGGTTCAAATCCCAATGCTCTTAATGGTATAACCCTCTATCATGTGTCACCAATAACACCGAAGTGGGTAGAGACTCTTGTTGATTATTTGTCTACAAACATATTTCCTGAAAAGATGGGTTCAAATCCCAATGCTCTTAATGGTATAACCCTCTATCATGTGTCACCAATAACACCGAAGTGGGTAGAGACTCTTGTTGATTATTTGTCTACAAACATATTTCCTGAAAAGATGAACAAGTTGAGGCAAAGGTACTTGCAAAAACAAGCTCAAGACTTTTGTATCATTGCCATTCAACTATACTATCGTGGTAAGGATGGTCAAATGAGAATCTATGTGATGGAGAAAGAATACGTAGCAATGTTAGTGCATGCTCACTCTAGTTCTTAGAGGTCATTTCTCTACTGATGTGACAGCGAAAGCTATAATGAGAGCAGGGTTATGGTGGCCGACTTTGTTCAAGGATGCATTGGAGTACGTCAAAAGATGCGATGAGTGTCAAAGGTACAAGGCTCCGATTCGTCCTGACAAGATGCCACTAAGACCAATGATGGGAGCATGAGCATTTGCTAAGTGGGGGATTGATTTTATTGGACCAATTGATCCACCAGCTTCTCGAACACATGTGCAATACATAATTGTTGCCACAGATTACGTGACAAAGTGGGTCGAGGCAAAAGCCACAGTTAAGAATGACCCTCGTACAACTGCAAAGTTCTTGTTCGAGAATGTGTTTACAAGGTATGATCTACCTATTGAGATTGTGAGTGATCAGAGTAAGCACTTCTTAAATGAAGTAATTGAAAATCTTTTGGACGTCTTTATGGTCATTCATAAGAAGTCATCTCCCTATCATCCGCAATCCAATGGTCAAGCCGAGAGCACGAACAAGATACTCGGATCTATATTAACGAAAATGGTGAGCGATTTGAGAACGGATTGGGAGATGAGATTACATTCTGCAATTTGGGCATACAGAGTAGCTTATAAAACAACTATTGGAATGACATCGTTCAACATGGTGTTTGGTCTAGATGCCATATTGCCCATGGAATTTTTGATCCCAACCTTATGAGTGGCTAAAGAGCTTCAATGGACAGGTCATGAACTATTAGAAAGACTAGAAGAGTTGGAACGATTGGACGAAATGAGACTAGCTATTGTAGCAGGGATATATGCTTTGAAAAGAAGGCAAAAGCAATTTCATGATAGCTGAATCATGACTAAAGAATTGCAGTTGGGAGATTTAGTCCTACTCTTTACTCTCAAGGAGTTCCAGGCTAAATTTACCAAGTAAGGACGAGGTCCTTATGTGATTTTGGGTCTATCATCCAGTGGCACAGTTAAGCTTTCGATGCTTGATGGGGTGAGGAAATGCCCAACTGGGTTGCCGGATTAAAAGGTACAACATTCCTCTTATGCAAATAGAGCTTGATAGACTACACAAAGCAAAATGGCATCAAGAAAAATGAAAGCTAGTGGCTGAGATGGCTCAAGAGGAAGCCAAAGAAAGAGCAAACAAACGTAAAATGCGGGGAGTGATTTCGTTAACAGAAGGGTTATCTAAATGCTATAAGTTTAGTATCACAAAGGACCTTGACGATGAAGAGTCCGAGGAAGAAATGCCTCCTCTCTTCATTGCTGTTCAAGTTGGGGAAGAACGTTTACCAACTTACGCATTTATTGACTCGGGTGCAGATGGGAATACTATCTCGTATGAATTGTTTTCTCAATTAAATAACATTGCACTTAAAGAAACCAATGCCATGTTTGAAGCATTCACAGGTGATAAAGTTAAAGCTCATGGCATTTGTGAATTGAAGTTGTTTGTTAGTGAACTAAGCTACGGGGACAAGTTCCTTGTCACCCAAGTGAAAATGTAGGATACTCCATTGATTTTAGGGAGAACGTGGCAACGAAGGCACAATTGCTTCGTCAACTGGGAAAGAAAGCTCATTCATTGTCAGAGTGCTGACAACAAATTGTGGGTGCCTCTGAGGCAACCAGATGAAGAGTATGCCACGACGGTCTGAGAATTGTTGGGATCCTTGCAGATCATTGCAGCTATACCATCACACACGGCCAAGATTCAAGAGAAAAAGATAAATGACAAGCAATCAAAGTAGCCATAGGTACAAAAATAGGTTAACGCCAACAAGGCACAAGCTCAACTCAAGTGGATTTGGGTGAAGAAGTAAGTGTCAGGAATAAAGACTAATGATGTAAAGGCACTGAAGACCACAACATCCAACAAAGCAGCAAAAAAGACAACGAAAAAGTTGTCGACAATGGGACGAAAAAGGTGGATTCCCAAGGCATTGCTACATGCTCAAAAGAATTCAGAACACATTTGGGTTCCAAAAATACAAAAGCCATTGTCACAGTCATCTCACAAGACAAAGAAAACAAAGAAGACGAAGCTTCAAACCAAGCCAACAAGTACAAAGAACTTCACGCAATCATTCAAGCAGATTTGGGTTCTGAAAGCTAATCTTCATTATACAATGGAAGGGATGGCTTAGGTTCCAAAGAACTTGGTCATAGGTTCTAAAAAGCAAACTAAGACAAATCTAGTCGATAAAAGCGTTGACAACCACAAAGTGCAGCAAACGACAATTGTCAAAAGCAAGTTTGGAGACCCAAAGCAAAGTCTCAACAACAAGGTAAATGATCACAACAACCACGAAGCACTTGGCCAAGTAACAAACGTCAACAGGTATGGAAGAAAAAAACTACTGTGCCAAGTGAAGTTCAAAAGTGAAGGTCAAGAAAGACATCACCAAAGAAGTGAAGGTTTGGAAGAAGAAGAAGGTTCAACCACAAAACGTGAGCAATAAGGCTCCAAGGACGTTGATGAAACCAATAAACTTCCGAGCATTAGATCTACAGTTAAAGCTATTTGGATTTACATTTGTGCTATTGCCAAGTCGTACATGGCTAGAATTTGTTTGCAGGGCTACTCCAAATTAGCATCATTCGCAAAGCCAGCACATCAACGCCCAAAGGAAGTTGAATCTTCAAGGTCAATCAGGTGAAGAGCACCACAAGACAAAAGTTGTATATAGTAGATTAGGTTAGTTAGGACGTAACCTCGTCAGCAACAACTGCCCATGGGACACATCATACCATGACATTGTTTCTTGCACAGCATGTTTTTCAATGCATGATTTTTCAATGCATAATAGGGTCTCATTACATGACCTTGCATTTGAAACCCTTGCACACTCCTACGACCATGACTGATCGTTGCACGTAGTGCTTTGATTAGGTGGGGGGGAACAGGAGTGCGAGACAGGTCAACCATGAGAAGAGTGGTGTGTGTTATTAGAGAGAGATACTAAATGGTATGCACACACACTGGGCATTTTGTTGAAGAAGTTATTTTGATTTGTTTTATTATTTTTCTTTTGTTTTTCTTTTATTTAGTGGAAAAACAAGCCCAGATGCACTAATGATGATATGAGCTACATTAGGAGGCAATTTAGTGTCTACAGCATAGTGCTTGTTATGTATATACTTATACTAATTTTGATAAGAGTAGGTATATTTTTTGGAGTTTTTGGTTATTTTTTACTATTTTTTAACCTTTTTTCTTGAAAAATTAATAAAAAATACCACTAAGCTCAGAAAAAGGAACCGTCTTCAAACGTCAAATCCAGAAGACATACAGGAATTGCTGGAGAAGTTTGAACGCAAACGGAGACAGTGCGATGGGATGCTGTCAGTGGGCAGACGACAAAAGAGAAAGCTAAAGAATCAGCAAAACCATGCATACTGTTACATACAGTCAAATTTGGGGTTTTGCTAGCCAATAAAGTCATTGGTAAGGTCAGAATAAGCATGTTGGGAAAGTGTCTAAGGCATGAGAGCACATAAAAGCCATTTAGCTAGCTCATTTGCATTATTCTAAGATTGAGAGGGCTTTGTGAGAGTTTAGCACGTATCTTCTGTGCTTGATTTCTCTCATATCGCTCTACTGATCTTAGCACGAGCTTATACACCTGTTCATTATACTATTTAGTAGTGTGTGAGTGAGTGATCGCCTCAGATCTGCTACTAGGTGAGCAGATCGGAGCACAGAGAATGCACAGAGGCCACGAGCTATTTGGGAGCTCCAAGATGCACACCGATCATGAGGTACATGCACACTCATTCCCATTTGGTATAATAAACATATGCATATGCACAAATGTACAAAAAAAAGACCTAGACACAATGCACTTAGCAAAAAGTTCCTGTGGGACTAAAAAGTCTCACCATAGCTAAAAGTGGCTCAAATCAAGCATTTAGGATGAATTTGGGCATATCAAGCACATGGGGGAACTTAGGAGAGCATAGGGAACAAGAAAATGTGGAAAAAATGCAAAAACATGAGGTCATGAATCAGGCGCGCCTGATTCACATAGCTGGATCTGGACACTTTTTGTGAAATTTGACTTCATACACTTGTTCTACACATCAAGGGGAATACCCCAAGTGATTTCCAAAGGGTTTCCATGTCTCTGGTGGTCACACAAATGGCATTTTTGTGTCTTGCACCCTCCGTAGTGCACAAATGTAGATCTAAAGAGATCCAGGGATGCAAACCAACATCTAACCACATGGAAGGGTAGATCTAACATAGGTGGAATTAACCATGTGAAAATTTCTAAGTTTCCACCACAGATCTGGCCTAGATCTAGAGAGATCCAGGGATGCAAACCAACATCTAACCACATGGAAGGGTAGATCTAACATAGATGGAATTAACCATGTGAAAATTTCCACCACAGATCTGGCCTAGATCTAAAAAATTCAGAAAAGATTCTCACAGACAAAAGCTGAGGTTTGACTGAGATTCAAGTGTTCAAATTTGACAAGGATAGAGTCAGAGCATCTACAGAACATATGCATTGAGGATATGTGAAAAAATTGCAATTTGGAGCAGGTGTGACCCAGTCGCGCCTGGGTCACCAGCATGTTTTTTGCATTTTTCCAGCATCTCTAGCATGCATACACCTAGGGGGACTCATGTCTATCAGGTTTTGAAGCTTTGGTGCAAGATTTTGGATAGATTTGTCAAATTTGCAACGTCAGACGCTATTGCATTCAGCTTGGCAGGTCCAGAGAATAGTGCTATAAACAGGCGTCAAAAGCATGTTATACTCCATGCAAGTCAAGCTAGTGACAGCTAGATACAGGGTAGCTAATACCGCCACAAGAAATGACAGAAAATAAATTTTGGTGTCACTAATTTGCTAACCTACACATGCGTGAAACTGACTTCCAAAATAAGGATGTTGATTCACAAGTACTAACTTTAAAGATAACGCACTTGTTTTGACATGGATGGAACCTCCATACAAAAAGAAGATGCTACTTAAGTGTTACATTGATCAGGATGTGTTAGCTGCAAATCAAGCTTATGCAGTTAAAGCTAACTTTGAAGATGATCAAGGGCAAGAGAAGACAGTGATATAGGCTTCGCCAAGTATGCATCGTCTGCAAAACACACAAGAATGCATGCACATCTACAGGCTGACAGGCTTCGAAGATTTCTTTACTAGGAGGCCATGCCAAGTGGACGCCCTGAGAGCTTCTCAATTCTCTTCAAGAAGATGGCACTTGTACTCTTACAGATAAAGATGGTGAGAAGGTGATATGGTGGTCAGATCCCTAAAGCTTAATGAAGGCAGCTATGACACGACCTCCATGAAGCTTACCACCAAAGAGTGAGCATCAACCTTCACTTCTGACAAATACGACAGTGTTTATGCCGAGCTTACAGTTCCAGAAGTGAAGCTTGTGCTTCAGATTCATCAACAATATTTTCATGTGCTAAAACCAAATAGGTATACCCAACCTGATGCACATATGGCATTTGTGTTCACCACCGCTTACAAGAGAAACAGAATGATAAGAGGGAATTGGGGTGACAAAGTGCTGAAGGATTTAAAGCGAGCTGCATTAACAAGAAGCTATGCTAGCAAGCACTACATGGGCAATGGTACCATTCTCACGCCGATAGCTTATGAAGCTTTGGGCATGCGTGACCAATTGCAAGTGCTTGAAGATGACTTGGTTCTGTTAGAAGTATAGGAACGAAGGCAGGAAGTGTACATTGTCATGCCGTGGCACGTCTATGATGAGAAACTATATTAATGAATCCATTTAACATGGATCCAGATGCATGGGAGTGAATGCCACAATGTACATATTGTTTATAGCCGACACATGTACATACTCAGTGTGGTTCGAGATTTGCTTTTATGCGTGGTTTTGAACTTTTGTATACAGCAGTAATTGAGCATGAATGCTCAAGGTAGAGATTGGGCAGTGATGATGTCAGTTTTTTCCTTCCTAGGATTATGCAATGTTATGATGCCCAAGCTCATGGGATGTATACACATGCTGTGTTTAACAGCCAAAATGGGTGAAGAGGAAGTATAATAATGTGCTTAGTACTACAGTGGTGGACATGTATGCCCAAATATAAAGTACTTGAAAAAGCACAAAATACATTCAAAGAGCTTCCGGCATCAGATCTAGCATTTCCCCACATGTAGACTTCCATGGCTGACCTCTTTAGCCGAGTAGGAGATTCTAAGTACTTGGGATGCTTTATGTAGAATTGGTTGCTAGAAGTTGACTATTTCATGTGATGGCATTAGCTTGATGCATGTCAGGTTATTCTTTGGCTCTGTACAACGGGTTTGCTATTGCCGCACTCGGAATACCAAGCACTATAGTGGCTAGGCTTGCAAATAATACATAAAATCCATTAAGTAATAATGTCGTTGGTAACCTGCCACTAAGGATCCTTTTCAATGCTTAGGATGGCGTGAGAATCGAAACCTTGGAGCAACTTTGGAGAGGCAGAGGTCCATATGAAAGAAGGCTAGTGGAGAGTGGACACCAAGGGACGGTCGACCGAACACCTTGGTATGTGAAAGCTTAAGCGCCATGATGGGGGAGTGGGAACAAGGGCATAATTAAAGTTTATTTTTGTGTGTGTGGGAATGCCAACATGGCAGACGAGAGCCCCAGAAGCACACAGAGAAATGAGTGCCAGCATGGCTGGTAGCACGTGGAGTACACACAGGACCTACCACATCATGCGCGTGTCCAAGAACGATGGCCGGCTGAGAAAAAATAGCGTGGAATTCTTATACAAGGAGGCCAACTCACAAACCTATCCGCGAGAGGCGTGGATGAGATACAATACGCGTGTCCTTTTTTTTTCCGAGAAAAGATCCTTTCATTAGTTATGTAAAAAACGCCCGTAGGGCTACAAAAGAGATCTCTCCTGCTCCTAACAGAGAGAAGAGCAGTGAATACATCATGGCAGCCCGGGAGACTCTCCCTAGGTGCTGCAAAATACAAGCATCAATCTAAAGAACTGAGCGGCTAAATCATACAATAGGGGGGGGGAAGAGCCAAAGAGGTGGCCTGTAGTGCCAACGGGGGGATCCCGTGTGTAGGGTGTAGAACGGGCCGCAGCGCCAAGTGGTGTGAAAGGCCTGGCGCCGTAAGATCGCCTCATCCAACTCCTGCCAAATCCCCCGAATAGTCTCTGCTGGTGGCTCTAATCTCCCCTCAAAGGCCGTAAAGCACCGGGCCCTCCAGGTGAACCAGATGGTGAGGCTGCTGAGGAGCTCCCATCGTAAATCCCTCTCCTGTGTCCAGCTGGCGGACGAGAAATCCGGTGCCGGAACCAGGCGAGGCTGGCCCCTAATAAATTTGATGGCCTGACTGCCCTGCTCCATCTCATAGCCCATAGCAGGCCCTGACGAAGTCGACCAAGCAGCGGCACCCCACGTAAACATACCCTCTGGAGAGAGGGGGCCCAGAATACGCAGCATCCGAAGCCAAATCTGCTGTGCCTGAGGGCAGTCCCAAAGGCAATGTCTCTGTGTCTCCATAGGGTGGCCGCATCGGACGCACGCCGCCGGAAGACCGCTGTAAACAAGCCAAGTGCCAACTGCTGAGCCCCTGTGGGCGACCAGCCACTAAAAAGCCGAGATCCTGCGGGCCTGTCGACTAGCCCAGAGCCGAGCCCAGAAATCCTCCAGGAACTCCTGTGATAGTCCTTGCAATCGCCAATGCCCCGCTGCCGCTGGAGAAACCGTCCTCCTCGCCGTCAAAATATGCCGTCCCAGCCGAACAGTATACTGGAAAAAGGTGATCTCTGTGGCCTCAAGGGATGCATAAGGATCATGCCACTCGTACTCCCCGGGGTCCCACTGTAGCCGGGCCAAGGGGCGCGCTGCATATGCCCATATGCGCCAATCCGGGAGCACGTCAGCAGGGTCGGGGTCAATATGCCACTTCCGAGAAGCGGCAGCCACTACCCGAATCCTCTGAAAGGTGCACTCTGCAACCAAAGGCGACTCCACCTCCACTCTCTGGAGTCTGCCCTCATCCTGAATCTCATAATAGAGGCATCTGCCATCCTCAGTGCTAGCTCTGACAGCAATCAGGATCTCCAACTGTGTAAAGGCTCCCATCCACCGTGGGGCCACTGGCTCGAGAGGTGTGAACCACTCCTCTGTAAGTGCCTCCTGAATATCATCCCTCATAATCAACCCCCCTCTGAAGTGACTCAGCCTCTCCACCTGGGTCTCCTCTGGTAGACTACAGAAAGCCTGCCAGTCTCCAAAACTACGAGCTGGGCCTGTCGCTAAAGGTTCCCAAGCTAGACGAGGCCGAGAACCCAGCATATGACCCTGCTCTGTACGAACCGCTGGGCTCCAGATGAGCGGCTGCCTGGCCCGCTCCTCAACACAAGAAGGAGGCCGCTGAGAGAGCCCTGGTCTCAGCAGCTCCCAAGCTCTCAGGATACTCAAAGCAAATCTGTCCTCCCATCCTCTACTGAGGCCTGTCCTCCTCATCTCTATGAAGATCCAGCGAATCTCTGGTGCCCAAGTACCCCCTGCAGGAGGCGCCCGGGCCTGCAGTCGCTGCAAGAGGAGCTCTTTCCAAGGCTCAGCGCCTGGAAGCAACCCCCGAACAATAAGCTTCCCCAATAAGGCTCTACTCTGATCGACTGGATCTATAATGCCCAAACCGCCCTGAGCCAGCGGAAGTGTAATAACTGCCCATGCAACCTTTGCCCGAGCTGGCTGACCGTCCCGCCCAGACCACAGAAAGTTCCTGATCAGCCTCTGTACCGGGCTGATGCAAGAGCTCGAGAAAATCCAGCAAGACGTAATGTACCACATAGTCGCTAACAGCACCTGATTTGCCACCACCACCCTCCCAGCCAAGGATAGTCGAGCTGTACTCCAATACAATAGCTTCTTCCGAATGCTCAGAAGAAGTGGGGCAATCTGCTGCTCAGGTGACAAATCGAGGCCAATCTGGCATCCCAAATACCGCACTGCTGTGCCTGGAGGAATCCATCTAAAACCGGGGTCCGGGCTCCATGCCGGAGTGGGAGCACTACTGATCCAAAAGGCCACTGTCTTGCGCCAATTGATCAATGCTCCCGAAGCTGCACTAAAAACCTGGAGCGACTGCTCTGCCCGAATAAGATTGGCCTCTTGGCCATGCAAAAATAAGCCCGTGTCGTCTGCAAACTCAGCATCAAGCAAATCCTCCCCCCGGACTGGGAGCTGAAGTCCTCTCAAACCAGCCTCCTCTGCCGTCAAATACATACTCATAGCCTCCGCAAAGAAGAGAAAAAGGAAAGGGGCGAGAGGACACCCCTGACGGACTGATCTGGTCAGCTCAAAACTCGGCCCCCGACCTCCTGCAATCAGCACCTGGCTGCGAGCTGTGGAATACAAAGCTGCCACCCCTCTGATCCATCCTGGCTCAAAGCCCAGGCGTAGCATAGTGCCCTCTAAGAATCCCCAATCAACTCTATCGTATGCCTTCTCAAAATCGAGAAGCATCACGACCAAGTCCTCGCCAAGAAACCTAGCTCGGGCCGTCGCCTCCCAGAAAGTAAAGATGTTGTCAAGGATACTGCGCTCCTTGACAAATCCTGTCTGAGTAGCATGAATCAACTCCCCCAGGAAGGGCTGGATCCTCAAACTCAAGGCCTTTGCTAAGACCTTGTAGACAGTATTGAGGATCGTAATAGGCCTCCAATGCCGAATGCCATCCGATACTCCCTCCCCCTTGGGGATAAGATAGATCAAACCCTCTGAAAAGCTCTGCGGCATCACCCCAGTGTCTAAAACATGCTGAAAGCCCCTGCGGAGGCCTGGCCCCAAAAGGTCCCAATAGCGCATAAAAAAGGCCGGCGTCAGTCCGTCCTCCCCTGGGCAACTATGTCGCGGCAGGTCCCTCAAGGCCTCGGCAAGCTCAATCTCTGACAGAGGCGCACCTAGAACTGTGCGCATATGGTCTGTGACCCTCCTCTGCACATGGGCCCACACTGTTTGTCTGCACACATCTTGATCCTCAGTGGCTGGCTCCGCTGAAAGCAGGTCACCATAAAAAGCAGTGGCAATGGCTCTGATCTCCCCGAGCTCAGTAGCTATCGATCCATCCGGTCTACCAAGCTGGCGAACTCCTGCTCGCGCATGACGGGGTCCAGTGATCTCAAAAAACTCCCCAGTCACTCTATCACCAAGCTGCGTCCACTGAGAGGCCTGACGACGATAGTAAAAATCATGTCTCTGCTCCTCTACCTCTCTAACCTCCTGGCGTGCCTGGCTCAGCTGGGCGCCACCCACTCACATGCAGGCTGCTGCTCCTGAAGGCGCTGTAGCGAAGCAAGGCTGCGTCTCAGCCGTTGCTCCCGCTCGCGAATCTCTCCCAGTCGTGTCAAAGCTGCAGCATGTAGAAAAGAGCTAAGATCAATGAGTCCCTGGGCACACTGGCCCGCTGCATCCTGGTCAGAGCACTGACTATCATGCCAGATCCTCTCAATGTCCTCAGCGAGACTGGGATCTGCAAGTACCCTCTCTGGGATCCTCAACTGCAAGCTGGGCTCCCGTGTCCCCTCCTCCAATGTCAATATAACTGGCGCATGATCTGAAAATGAGGTGCCAGCAAGAATGCCGACGGAGCCCCCTCGCTCCCCTAACCAACCGCCCACATAAAAGCGATCAATCCGAGATAAATTAGTCCCTCCCTGCCGGCGATCCGACCGAGAGAAACTAAGACTGTCCTGAGACCGGGAGAAAGCCCCATGCTGCCATGCATCAGTGATCCTCAGTGACATGCAAAACCGGTCCCAAGCTGCAAGCTCCGTGCCATGCACTGTAACATGACTGCCTCCCACCCTATCTGCCGGGTCCTCGAGCATGTTGAAGTCTCCCCCAACACACCAATGTGCGGCCTCTGGCAATGCATCTGTAACCTGAGTCCAAAACTCTGCTCTGGCACTAGCATGATTGGGCGCATAGATGTTGAGCACACCCAATAGCTCATCATGCATCCTCAGAATGACATACTGTGCTCTACCAGGCACAATGATCCCTCGATCCACAATGGCCTGCCGCCATACATCTGCAATAACCATGCATACTCCTCCCTGTCCACCCAAAGGACCAAACCCTGCAGACCAAAAAGTGTCCCATCTACCAGGCATCACCGAACCATATCTCCGGATCCTGCTCTCACCCAAGTGGTGCTCCTGCATCATCAAAATGTCAATGCTGCCACCAACCAGGCATCTCTGAAGCTCCTGCCTCAAGCAACCTCGATAGCGTATAAAGTGTGCTCCGCCAAGGCCCTGTACATTCCATGAGATGATCCTCATGGATGCCCTGCTGAGGTGGATGCTGTCTCAGCCGTACGGCGGGCCTTCGCAAGCGGCTTGGATGGAGAGTAGTCCCCATCCGAACGACTGCGAATCTGCCCACCCGGTGTACTGCAAGAATCCCGGATCAGGCGCCAGTGGCTATGGCCCATGGCGACTGCCTCCTGCTCTGACAGAGAAACCTCGTGTATACTCACATATCCAGGGTCGCGCGCCAAGTCTGCCACTATGCGCACGACCAAATGCCGAATCCCTGAGGTATCCACACTCCCGGGATCCAAGAAAAAATGAGCCAACTCCCAAAGTCGGCCTATCACATCAGTCACCTCCAGATCGCTCATGTGGTGAGAAAACTCAACTGCTTGAGTCTTCAAAGTGCTGAGAGCGAGCTCTAGAGTCCACTCCCGATCACAAGGTCCACATAGAGGGAACGAGAAGGCCACCGCTGAGTCTAGTGCCTCCTCCCCGCGGGCCGGAGGTATCACTACATGAACTCGAATGGGTGGTGGCTCATGCTCCAAAAAGCCGTGTAAAGGTATAATCAAAGGCCTCCGAGCGCTGTCTAATGCCAAGGCGACTCAGCCGATTGCGGATAGATGAGATCCGTGAGGCCCTAATCGGCATAGGTCTCCTCTGTGATGCTCGAGCGAGGTCAGTGCTCAGCGCTCTCCGGACTACAGGTGAGCGCCAGGGAACTGCCAGGGTCTCCCGGGAAGGTGAGGCGGGCGGAGGGGGAGGAGGGGGAGGCGAGGGAGGTGGAGAGGGAGCCGCTGCCGAAACCGGAGCGGAGGCGGGAGGAGGCGAAGGTGGAGACGAGGCGGTGGGAGGGGACGGGGGTGGGGGGGGTGAAGAAGGGGGAGCTGGCATCTCCTGGTCCTCAATCGCTGCAGGGGTCTCCTCCTGAAGGGCAGCAAAGCTGTTCCTCACGGGAACCCAGTGAGGCTGAGACTGTGGCTGCTGCTGCAGCGGTCTCTGTGCGTGCTGCTGTGGCTGTCTCCCTCGGCGGCGCCCCTGTCCAGGCTGCCACTCCGAGGTCTCTGTGGCCTGAGCAGGTGTCCCTGAGGCAGCCTGCCGAGCCGAATCTGTGGGCGGGCCATCAATAGCCTGCTGCTGTGGTGAGGGTCGAGGTCTCCTGCGAGGGCAGGCCTTGGCCAGATGACCGACCTGCCTGCAAATGAAGCACTGGTTCGAGAGCCCCGAGAACTCCACTCTCTGATCTATCCACCCCCCCTCCCCTATCCTAGGTAGCTGAATGACCTTAGGAAGGGAGGAGATGTCAGACACCAACACTCTGACCGAAGGTAGCCCCGCTGCTCGGGCCACCACTGAAGCTGCTGAGGGGCCCGTCTCTAGTACCGAGCCCACCAAAGCTCCGAGCCTGGGGAGGAGCAGAAGATACTCCCGGCGGAGACCAGGGAAACAAACTGTAACATGGAAGAGGCGCTCTCCCTGCTCCGCCGCTGCTGGGTCAAATCCATGCTGCCAAGGTCTGAAGAAAGCCCGAGCACCCCTGATGTCCAGAGGACTCATGGCAAGGACCTTGGCAACGCTTTGGGCGGCCTCGAACTCGATCTGATAATAGCCCTGGCCCAGGAGCTGTACATCCAGGATCTTGCCCACATCTGCAAGAAGGCGAGCCTGAAGAAGATCCCTGATCTCCCCTCTGCTGGGGCGAGTGCCGACTATACGGCAGATGGTGGAATGAGCCTGGAGGCGTTCCACCTCTGCAGTGAGGCTCGCTTCCTCTTCCGGCGAAAGAGAAAGCCTGATGGGGATGACCTCGGCGGGGGCGGACGAGGGGGCTGCGGGTGAGTCCCTCTGAGGCGAGGCGGGAGGAGTCTCCATCAGAGTCTGAAGCTCAGGCGAAGGCGAGGCGAATGCGGAAAACCTGCAAGGAACGGGCTGCACCCAAAGAGGCGGAAGACCGGATGAAAATGAAGAAAAAAAACAAAACCCCCTGGGGGTGAACAACACGAAAGAGGAGGGAGAGGGGGAAAGCGAAAGAGAAGCCCTGGGGGGGGTGGCAACAAAGCGAATGGGAGGGGAGGCGGGGCGGGGCGGGCGCGAACAGGCGGAAAGGAGGGGGGGCGAACATGCGACAGAGGGGATGGGGGGGCGAACAGGCAAAGAGGGGGTTGGGGCGAAAAAACGAAGAGGCGGGGGACGAATGGCGAGGAGGGGGGAGGCGCAGCAGCGAGGCAGGAGGGGGGGCGCAAAAGCGAGCAGAGGGGAGCGAAGGCAGGCGGGGGGTGAAAAAGCGCAACAGGCGGAGAGGTGGGAGGCGCACAGGCGGAAGAGAGAGGGGGGGCGTGCAGACGGGCGCACAATGCAGGGCGGAGGCGGAGCTTCAGCGAGCTACGGGATCTACAATACGCGTGTCTTATGTGTGTAAAGATATATAAAAAGCAAATCACCATTTCTAGGGGGGCGACACAATTTAGCAGAGAGGGGAAGCTTCGCTCTTCTTATATAGCAACTGAGAGAGATCAAAGAGAAAGATAGAGAGAGCTTGTAGGGCGATTAACCTGAGCAGAGGGGGGGGGGGAATTTTCGCGATTATTCTCAGATTCTGCGCCAGCTGCTTGAAGGGAGGCATAATTCAAAGAGCCTGAAGGAGAGGGGCAGAACACTTCTTTGAAGCATTTGCACAGCATAACATATTCGAAGAAGTTCAACCATAGAGCATTGTGACTGTGGTGGGCAGCGAGGACTTGAGAAAAGGAAAGTTCTGGGTAAAAGGCATAGCAAGGCTGCTTGAATCATGAATCATAGTCTAATGTGTGTGACGCTGAGAGGAAGGGAGAAATTTTTGCTCTTTTGAACAAGCAGAAGTGAACAAGCAGAAGCTGTTCGTGTGTGAGAGAGATGTCTCTAGCGAGCATGTTAATGCCGGGTGGAGGTCTGTCATGAAGAAAGGTGTCTTATAATTTTCTATATCTTGCAATAAAAGTCTAGAACATCCTATCCACTGTATAATCAACATGTGTGCATTGGTTGTTAAAGGCAGGAGATGTACACATTTTGAGTATGGGTATGATTTGTAAGCATGTTGTGTATGTGTGTCGATTACAGGATATGGGGTAAGTGAAAGATGAGAGAATGCGTGCCCTTCTAAGGTTGAAAATGGAAATGAGTATGTAGAAGGATTCAAATGACTTTGGTTCATAAGTCTTGAAAAGACTACATAGAAGAATGAGAGGAGCTTTCGAAGTTCTCAAATTTGGGAAGCTTGGAGCAACTTCAAGTAAGTGCTTAAGTATATTATACATCTAGATATAATTAGTGGTATCAATAAACATTTCAAGTCACTGTGTTGCCTATCTCTTATGGGAAAAACAATTGAGGATTGGTAGATGCACTAGGTTGACTTCCTAATTACTCAAAACTCTCACAGCCAGAAGCCTCGCACTTTCCTAGGACGGACATGTTCATTTCCGACACAAATCTGGTGAACCCGATGTGAAACTGCTAGGGTGAGAGTTTGTGGTTTAACTATACACTTCTAAAGCTATGGCAGAGCATCCTAAGATGCAAGGGATGCACTTTGATCCTATAGTCATGCAAATGTTTCAAATGTTTTCCATGTATATGCAACAATAAAATGCAGCCAAAAGAGGCCAAATTTCAACCACTAAAGCGCTTCAATCTATAGTGAAGAAAGTTGATCAATTTGATGGCAAGGATATAACAAAGTATTTGCGTGATTATACAAAGGAAATGGAGTTAAACTGGGTGGCTGAAGGGGATATGGATCAAAGCCTCCAGCTAGTATGTGTTCCCAAAATAAGAGAGCGTATTAGAGCAATACAGGTAGCACATGGCAGAAACTGGGAGGAGTTCGAGCTTGCTTTGAAGGATGGATATTTCATGGAAGATTCCGAGCGGGTGACCAAGCAAAATTTCTTAGAATGGGTTTCAAAACCCAAAATCAAAATTTCTACCACAGAGCTACTGAGAGAATTCAAAAAGCGCTACGCGGGTTGAGCGCACAACTTTAGACAAGGAGAAGATGGAGCTTTTCTTGCAAGCGACCGGGAAAGATCTCCAGGAGAAACTGGAAATTCTCCTTGAGGATAACAATACGGAGCAGGGGGGGCTAAAGAATGATTGGAACGATGTCAAGGATGCTATAACCATGCTAGCGAAGCGGCAGTGATGACGGAGAGATAAAATGGTGATGAGTTCGACAACTCCAATAACTGTTACCCTTGAGAGCCCACAAAAACCTGCTATGATTCCAAAGGGAGAAGGGTCGATGGAAGAGATTATCAAAGGTATACAGGACCTAAAATTGAAGATGACCAGGCTTAAAGAAAGAGGACAATCATCAGGGCAGGTTCCTCCACAAAAGCCCCAAAGCAAGGAGGGGTTTACATATAGGTGTATATGGTGTGATGACCTAGAACATTCGAAAAAAGACTGTATCAGTTACAATGAAGCCCTTTCAAAACATCTTGTGTTTTTCAAAGACGAAAAAATCCACCTTATAGAAACTGGTCTTCCATTAAACACAAACTTTGGGAAAGGAGGGATGAAAAAGCTGGTTGAAGATGTGGCTGCCAACCATGCCATCTCAATGGTTGAGGTAGCAACGTATGGGTTACAGGTTGGTCAATCAAAGCAGGAATTTGATAAGGATGAAGACTATGAGAATGAAGATTTTTGGCCCTCAGCAATGGAGTTGATTGCATCAAAGAAAGTGTCTAAGCAAGCTTTGCATGAGGCAAGAGACTGCATACGTCTCGAGACTACCTGGAAAGATCCTGTGGATTCTCTATCTGTTCATGCCTACATTACAAAATGTCAGTATAATGAGGCATAGGTGGAGGAAAAGCGTAAGAGGGAAAATGATGAAGGAGGTCCATCAAAAAGGGTCACTTGTGGCCATGGGAAGAAAGACCCGGGGCCATCACAGGTACCTCTGCCATAGAACCAGCCTCTGCAAGAAGTACCAATGGATGAAGCTCCAGCAAAGTCAAAGCAGGAAAAGGAGAGGAGCAAAGGGAACAGTCCACTCTACAAACTTCAATATGATATTGAAGTTGCAACAGACCTCAAAAAAGTGCTGGAGGAGAGGATTCTAAACAGTAAGGTGGAATTTACACTAGGTGAAGTCTTGGGAATTGCAAAGAAATAATTTCATGATGAAATAATTGATATTATACGAAGGAAAAGACAATCTTTGATTGAGTCCACTTCATCACAACGGGAGGCAAGCACTTCCCAAACCCATGGAGTTCATGTACATCAAAAGGAAGAGAAAGAAGATGTGGTGGAATGCAATCACTCAACTGGAGGAACATGACAGGTGAGGTTTATGAATGAAGATGACGAGAAGTCCTTGCAAAAAGCCATTATTCCAGGAGCCATTGGGCGAGAGCCACAACTGAAACCCTTGTCAAAATAGGGGATTTGGAAGAGCCATTTGTTGCTTTGATCATCGACCATGGATCAGAGATAAATCTAATGGCTAAAAACCTCTACAATAAAGAAAAGTGGCCAATAGATGTAGATCATGTGTGGATGATTAGAGCGGCTAATAACTCGTCTGGGGAGCTCTATGCAGCCTATCCAAATGTGAAGGTGACTATAGGGGATGTGAAAGACGACCAGAATTTCTTTGTTCAGGAGATGTCATCGTATCTCTTATCCTTGGGCAACCCTATATTATGGATGTGAGGATGGAGACAAAGGTCTTGGATGATAGCTCGGCATATGCAAGAATAAGAAGCAAAGATGGCAAAAAAGCTGTTCAATTCCTGACAGTTTGCATCAATCATGAAAGGAACCGCGAGACTCTTCGAGAACAGCCACTCCCAAAGATAAACAGGGAATTCATGAATTACAGGGAGATGAGGGATTTTGGCTAGGTGCCATTGTAAAGCGGGATTGCAATGGTACAGGCAATGAGTTCTTACAGGACTCAAACACTGTAAATAACTTCTCAGTATACTTTCAGGGATTCTCTAGCTATGGGTCAATAGTCTTTGTAAAAAGAAAGGATTTGAAGCATGGTATGCGTCGACATGTACAGAATGTACAAAAAAGTCTTGAACAGTGTGGTCTTTTGAAGAAGGATAAGTTTATTTCAGGTGTGCTTGATGAGGTGTCATTTGTGGATACAATGGGTGAGCTTTTTGCCATGGAAAGTTCATGCTTGCAAGGTGGGAATGAGATGGTTAAAGTATCATCTGTGGCAATGTATGATGTAATCCGAGAATTTGAGGGAATGGAATGTAAGAACATATATTGTGAGATAGATGCTCAAGTTGATACGAAGTATAAAAGGGTGAAACCTGTTGCCTTACCTCTACCGCCAGAAAGTAAGGAGAAGATGGATGAAGCTTCTATGCAACCAAATCTCAGGGATCCAAAGAAAATTGGGCATAAGATTATGCAGGAAACCTTAAAAGAGCTAAAGATTGGTAATAAGGATTTCTTGCTACCAGTTGAAAAGAAATGCTTTGAGGAGAAAACATGGGAAGGCCTTTGCTTTTTAGCCACATGAGATAGGCTATGTTGATCCAAGCATAATAGTGCCAATGGTGATCTTCATTGTCCCACATGTGCCCTGGAACCTACGGCCGATTCCAGTACCAAAATCTCTCTTGCCAAAGCTAATGGAATTACATAAAGAAAAGATCAGAATGGAAATTTTGGAGTCTTCATGCACTCCATACTTCAACAGATGGTTTACCGTGCCTAAGAAAAATGGAGCATTGCACTTCATTCAAGTTATGCAACCTATAAATAAGGTCACAATTAGGAATATGGGAACAAGACTGATTGTGGATGAGTTTGTAGAAGCATTTGCTGGGAAATCAATGTACTCTATGGGTGATCTATATTCGGGATATGATTAGTTCTAGCTAGATATACAAAGCAGGGACTTGACCACTATGAAAACTCCTTTGGGTTTGGTGAGGATGTGCACCTTACCATAGGGAGCCACCAACTCGATGGCACATATGATGAATGGGATGAACAAAGTCTTACGAGACTTTATACCACAAATAACTATGCCTTTTTTGGACGATGTGCCAATAAAAGGATGTGACGAAAAACAAAAAGATGGGAAATTAGATTCAAGGGGGTGCCGCAAGTTTGTGGCAGAACACATAAAAAATTGCGATAAAATTCTCTCTAGGCTTGAAGAGGTGAATCTTACTTTGTCTGGAACGAAATCAGTGTTTGGAGTTGATGAAGTACTAATTGTGGGGCATCTTTGTAGTATTAATGTACGCCGACCTTGTCCAGCCAAGATAGATGCGATACAGAAAATGAAAGAGACATGCATTAATGTTTTAGAAGTGAGGAGATTTCTTGGTACATGTGTCTTTTATGTCATATGGATCCCACATTATGTGCATGTAGCAGATCCTCTCTACCAACTTTTGAGGAAAAATTAGCTCTTATGGAGTGTTGCACATGTAAAAGCCATGCAAAAGCTGAAATGGCTGCTCCAATCATCACCTACTCTAAGGAAGGTAGATTATGAATGTGGAAGGCCTGTGATTGTAATAGTTGATACTAGTCCTACTGGGATAGGATGGGCAGTAGGGCAATATGATGAGGATAATCACAGGTATGTAATCAGATTTGGAGCAAAAGTATTAAGCATTCGCCAACAATGAAACTATCCGCAGATAAAGAGAGAGTTGTGGGGAGTAGTCACTACATTAAAATGTGAAAAAGAATACTTAATTGGGGCATCTGTGCTTGTAGAGACCGACTACTTACCACTTCTTGGGATGATTATAAGCTGCACCACTCCTGACATTGCTATGCTTAGGTGGATTACCTACATTAAGTCTCTGAATCTCGAATTTGAGCATATTGCAGGGAAAGATAATCCAGTAGTAGCAGATATGCTTTCAAGAGCAAGGTATGAAGATGATGAAGAAATGATCAGTGACACTGATGATGTAGGTACAAAGTTTTTTTACCACTACGCATGCAAAAGGGGATCATGCTTAAAGGATGGGTTCTTGTGGAAACATCCTAAGTAGAGGATTGCTATGACACAAAGAGTCATATGTGATAAAGAGACTCAAGGGAAGCTCATGACAGAGTTCCACGAGAGCCTATGGGCTGGGCATCGAAGTGTATGGGCCACATTTGCTAAGATAAAGGAAAGATATTGGTGGAAAAGAATGTACAAAGATGTAGCTCAGTATGTGGAGACATGCATGATATGTCAAATGTATTCAAATGTACGACACCGTGATGGGTTGCACCCTACCTACCCACCTGCCATGTATTACAAATGGGTAGTGGGTTTGGTCACAATGCCTTTGGAAATTTGGCAGATGCGATATGTAGCACTTGCAAGAAAAGACCTAACAAACCAAGTGGAAGGGCGTGCTCCTAGAACAAAGAGCACAGAAATAGTATGTAAATTTCTTTTGGAAGATGTGATTTGCAGGTATGGATGTGTTGGAATAATAATAGCTGATAGGGGAGAATTGGATGCTGAAGAAGCAAGGGAATTCTTCTCCAGAATTGGCATCAAACTAGCCCTAACATGTGCTTATAACCTTGAGGGAAATGGAAAAAGTGAGCGAGGGTATCCTCCAATCATTAAAGCTTTGGCTAAAACATGTAGAGGAAGAATGCGAGAGTGGCCAAGTCTACTACCATATGCTTTATGGGCTGATCCTACAACTCACAGCTCAGTGAGACAGGATGCATGCCTACAGAGCTAATGTATGGTCAGAAGCCAATAATGCCAATTGAAGAAGCGATCCCTACTTGGAATGTATTACCCTGGGAGGAAGGATGGGAGGAAGGATTGAACAGAGAGGACCTCCTTGCATTGTGTATAAGGCAGCTTGAGAGGAGGCCTAAAGATATAGAGCTTGCTAAAACTCGTCTGAAACTCGTCTGAAGGATGCGAGGATGAAAAATAAAGAAAGATTTGATAAAAAACACAGACTCCGACCAAAACCTATTGAACAAGGTGACTGGGTCTTAATGTACGATAGCAGTCTTGACAACTAGTTCACCGTGCAAAGGAAGTTTGCAAAAAGATGGTTTGGCCCTTATATTGTCAAAGATGTGCATGGGAATGCTACGTATACTCTATGTGAGCTTGACGGATCAGAGATAAAAAATCCTATAGTAGCAGGCAAAAGGATTAAGATGTTTAAAAGAAGACATGACAGTGATCCTTTTGATTCACAGGAGACTCAGGATAAGCAGCTTGGAAGTGATAACATGGAAATGGATGAAGAGGAAGAGGATGATCTTCTAGGTGGTGATGTAGAAGATGAAGATGATATTCAGATATCTCTGGACCTTAATGATGATTTGGCACATACCGAAGGATGTGCAAGTTTAGAGGGGGTGGATGTCATGCTATGGCATGTCTATGATGAGAAACTATATTAGTGAATCCATTTAACATGGATCCAGATGCATGGGAGTGAATGCCACAATGTACATATTATTTATAGCCGACACATGTACATACTCAATGTGGTTCAAGATTTGCTTTTATGCATGGTTTTGCACTTTTGTATACAGCAGTGATTGAGCATGAATGCTCAAGGTAGAGATTGGGCAGTGATGATGTCAGTTTTTTCCTTCCTAGGATTATGCGATGTTATGATGCCCAAGCTCATGGGATGTATACACATGCTGTGTTTAACAGCCAAAATGGGTGAAGAGGAAGTATAATAGGGTTTGAGAGAGCCCTTCTTAGTTAGATTACAAAGAATAGTGTCTAGCCACCCACTTGCTTAGGGCTGGCACAATGGGCTTTACCACCCCAATAGTGTCTATGTTGGAAAGTGATGTTCATAAAATTGCATTTTACACACAATTTGGTATGAATTTTTAGTCATGCCTTTCAATTTGACTAATGCACCAGCTACTTTTTCTCGCATGATGAATCGGATCTTTTTGAACATCAGGATTGTGTGGTTGTATTTTTTGATGATATTTTGGTTTTTAGTAAGAATGAAGAAGAACATTATGCACATTTGGATTTAGTTTTCAAACTCTTGCATGAAAATTAGCTTTATTAAAATCTTAAGAAAAGTTCATTGTTTAAAACTAAGTTTTAATAATTAGGTCATATTTTTTCATGTAATGGTATTTGTGTTGATCCTGAAAAGATTAAATGCATGAATGAATGGCCTAGACCTCAATCTATTCTCATGAAATTTGTTCTTTTCTTGGATTATGTAGCTATTATAGAAAATTCATTCAAAATTTCTCATATATAGCTCTACCACTCACCAATCTTCTCAAAAAGAGCACATCTTTTCATTGGATTGAACATCATTAGCAATCTTTTGACACTTTGAAATATGCACTTATATATGCACATGTTTTGCAATTGCTTTTAGCCTACCTTTCCTTTTGGTACTAATGGTCATGGTATTGGTGCTATGTTGATGCAAGATAATCATCCAATTGCATATGAAAAAACTAAAGCCCAATGAACTTAATTATAGCACTTATAACAAGGAATTGCTAGTTGTTGTGCATGCACTGATATTATGGAAACATTATTTGATGTGTCCAGAGTATTCATCATTTGCTTTCTCAACCATTGATTATTGATAGGCATATTAAGTGGCCATCATTCATTCAAAGTTTTCATACACATATTCAATATCAACTAGGGCATGAGAATAAGTTGTAGATGCACTTGGTTACATGCCTTCCATTTATATTATTTATGTGGTGTCTGTTGAAACTTTTGTATCCACGATTGATACTTATGACAATGATTTTTTTGACATCTATTCTGAATTTTGTATCTTTTGTTCATGATTCGTATTCTTTTCATGATGGATATTTGTTTTTGAAAAATGATTGTGTGGCATAGTTCTTTTTTGTGAAATTGTTCTTAAAAAATGACATGAAGCACCCCGTGGAATAGCCACCACTATTAACCTACTGAAGTCTCAATTTTTATGGCCTCACCTTAGGAAAGATGTAGCCACCTATGTTGCACAAGGTTTCATATGCTAACATATTAAGCACCATCATGGTAAGCAATATAACTTGTTAAGGCCTTTGCCTATTCTTGATTCCTCTCAATGGCAACACATTTCTATGGATTTTATCACTAACTTGCTACTCACTCAAGCACAACACAACATGATTTGGACCATCCTTTGATAGATAGCAACATAGATTCTAATGAGTGTTGTAGTCTAAACCTGAGGTTCTCCCTTTGAAAGCTACTCAATGCATCATATGAGTTTAAGTATAAGACTGAGGTTAGCTAGACTTCTATCTGTATCTATATTGATGAAGGTTTCCACCCTCCAAACATTGTTGATATATTTTAACTAAGGTGCTCCCTTTGAACATTGTTGTTATACTCATATTGACTTTGTTAGATGGTTGTTGCTAACATAAGATGCTTTTTCAGATTTCAATTTCTTTGTTTGTTTTGATATGTTTATCAGGCATTCTTTGTATGTTTTATCTAGATTATTATGATGAATAGTGGGAAATCCCTACTGATTACTTCACTTGATTCAGCTTATACTATGTTGGGTTTCGCCTCTTCACTATACACATTTTGATGAAGGACCGTAGTTTCATTTTGTTTTCCACAATTGAGTATAGCAATTACTTCCCTACTAGAGAGGATTGTTACCAATTTCATTAGTTTTTGGAGAATTTTAGATATTTCTAACTATCTTTTGTGATTTTGGATATTTATTATTCTAAACATGTAATTATTTTTGCAAATTTCCACAACAATTTAAATTATATTGGATAAGTAGTGCAATTGTGTGTTGGGCACTCTTCATGCCAATAGTAGCTCACTTTTCAAAACAAAAGCTATTATTGTAGGAGTCCATGCAAAATGAAAGTCACTTTTGAGGAAAAATTGCTATTTTAGGAGGATACACAAAAGTTAGTGAGAATATAAGCTCTCAAATTCATGTCACCACCTATGCATGCACTTTTTCAAGTACCAATTACATCTCGGAGACTTCGAGAGGATAGCGAACAAGCTGGAAGTGTTTTGAATAGCTCGGCTTGCTCGTCTAGTGGGAGACTTGGGCATAAGCATTGAGATGCTAGTGCTACATTGTGATAGTCAAAGTGCTATATAGCTAGCAAAGAATCTAGTGCTTCATGCGAAGACAAAGCATGTGGCTATGAAGTATCACTTCATTCGTGAGGTGTTAAAGGATAAGTGGATGCAGCTCACCAAGGTTCACACTAGTGAAAACCCTACAAATCTTCTTATTACCAAGGGGCTTCCTTCAGAGCGGTTCACGAACTTTGATGTGGGCATTTGGTAGATAATCATTTCTACCATTTTTGTATGTATATGTAGATATATATGTAGGCACCCCATTACTTAAAGCACATTGGCCTTTAAGTGGGAGGTTGTTGGGGTGGTAAAGCACATTGTGCCAGCCCTAAGTAAGTGGGCGGCCAAACACCATTCTTTGTACTCTAACTAATAAGGACTCTTTCAAACCCGTCATCAATACTCATTGTGACAAGGAGTCCACATCTTGTGTCTTCTTCTTCTTCTCCATCTCTATGCTACTCCACACGCACACACATGCTCCATGTGCACTGTTCACACACTTGATGATAACGAGACTTTAGATCAATTTTACTAAAAAAAGAGATGCACCACTTAATTTATCTAACATATCATAAATAAAAGGTAGTCAATGCATATATGGTAAGTACCTTCTTTTTGACTAAAAGAACTGGTGTGCCAAGGGTGAACTACTCAACTTAATTGAACTACATTTTATTAATTGTAGAGAGTAGTTCTCACAACACCTCCCCCAATCTTGGTTATAGTTGGATATCAAAAAGACCTAGAATCATGTTAGATTCTCTAGCTCATTGTCAAATTCTAGTCAATTTGGGTCCTTAGGTACACTTTTTTGCATCCAAAGCTCAGTTCCTCTCATGAAGGGATGCTTCGAAGAGTGCTAGAAACACATGTACATGAGTAGGTGACAATTTCCACCATAGTTCTAGCCCAATTTGCAAAATTGTGATTCTACACATTTTGAGCTTTTCAGAGATGCTAACTCACTAGCTTGTAGATGAAAGTTTTTATGACACATCTTCTAAGATTTTAGTTGCAATTGGATGTCAAGAAAAGGTAGCATCTTTCTAATTTCTTAACTCATTGTTAGATTCTATCTAATTGGATCTTTAGACGCACTATTTTTGCATCCAAATCTCAAAGCCTCTTGAGGGATGTTTATGGAAGTATGATCATGGCACACTTGTCCACAAAAGCTATTAGAAGCCCGGTTTTTTATAATTGCAATTTTACAAATTTGGCACTTCTCTGAATCGAATTACACTAGTTTGTAGAGGGTACCTTGTATGCCCTATGTGCCAACCCTTTTGATGAATGGATGTTGAAATCTCACAAATGAAAACAATTAGGTCAATTTTGTGCAATTACAATGCTCTAGTGATATTCAGTGATTTCAATGATCAAACTCATGCATGGAAGGTGGGTAGCAAACATGTACACATACCTTGTCAAATTATTGTTGTATTTTCCCTTTTTCAATTTGATTTTGGTGATATGGTGCTCGATAGGGTAGTGCACTACCTGGATTAAGTCTATGGTATGGTCCTCTACTCTAGAAGGAGGTAATCTTGGAGGTAGGTCTTCAACAAAAATTTCTTTATATGTCCTCAAAAAAATTTCTTGAGATGGAGAAAAGTGATCCTTAATCGTTTCAATTTCATTAACAAGAATCAAAAATTGTTTGTTGTCCTTGCATGCTAACAATTTTCTTTTTTTCAATTTGATTTTGGTGATATGGTGCTCGACAGGGTGGTGCACTACCTCTAGGATTAAGTCTATGGTATGGTCCTCTACTCTAGGTAATCTTGGAGGTAGGTCTTCAACAAAAATTTCTTTATATGTCCTCAAAAAAATTTATTGAGATGGAGACAAGTGATCCGCAATCATTTCAATTTCATTAACAAGAACCAAAAATTGTTTGTTGTCCTTGCATGCTAAACTCTTATCCTCGGTGTCACTAAGTAGAGGCTCCAAGTTGAACTTTCTATTTGCTTGCCATTTGTGAGATTTTCCTTTTTTGAGTGATTGTGAGTGTATGCTTATCATAATTGATACACGGATTGAAATGATGTCTCCAAGACATGCCCAAAATTAAATTAATATTTTGCAATAGTGCAACTATCCATGATTCAATGAAATCCCCTAGCTACTATTGCAAACGTTTTACCATATTAACACAATTGAATTTGATTCCTTGGAAGGCTACTTTTAGTTTATGATTTGTGCAAGTCATATTTAATTTCAACTTGTGTGCAACACGTATAGAAATAAAATCATGTGTGCTCCTATCATTGTGTAGTAAAGCAAAAGCACCATCACCAATTTTAGCTTGTATACATAGAAGACTATGGGGTTGAGGAATAAAAGTATGTGGTTTATCATGGTCATCCAAGTTTCCTTGTTGATGATCCCGGGCAACGTGTTCAAAATCGTTGTCTTCAGTGGCCTCCATGTTGTGTACTTGAATGACATTCAATATCTTCATATCCTTCTATGAAGTTTGAAGAAGGGATTGACTTGTTGGGAGGACATTTATTAGCTATATGCCTAGCCTTGTGAACTTATAGCAATAACAGTCTTCAAATAGGGTTTGACATTGCGTTTGTTACCATTGTTACCGTTATTGTGGTTTGATAGGGCTTTATTTTGAGGCTTAGAAAAAGGAACAAATTAAAGCTAAAATGCATTATTTGAAGCATGATTAGTTATGTTTCTTGAATCAAGATGGTAGCATTGTTCTTGAAAAGGGTTGTAGCATTGTTGCCATGGTTGATGGGTGACTCCATTAGATGGCCTTGGCTGAGAAGTAGATGAGTGAATCCACACATCACATTGAAAAAGAAGAGTTTTTCTTCTTAAACATTGGTGATTTCTATGTTGAGTCTCCTCTTTTGGCAGCTTCATCATCATGAGCTAAAGAGATAGGTTGCTTTAATGAATGAGGTTGAAATTTATTGAATTCAACATGTAGCATATACTCCAAGCTTACGATATACTTGTATTCAAAGGTAGAGCGAGGAACCTCCTCCATGTTTTCAAGCAAAAGAAGACTTTGTCAAAACTTGTCTATATATTGAGTAACGATTTTTCGTTCCCTACACTGAAGAGTATCCTATGCTTACCTAGACTTTTCTTTATATTGAGAAGGCAAAAGTTATTCTTTACCATTCATTGGAATCTCTTCCAAGTCTTTGGTCACTTATGGCTCTTGTGAATGACATTCCATCAAAGGGTAGCATGCTCGGTCATTTGATTTGTTGTGCACTTGATCATGTCTCATCCACTAAAGTGCTCTCCTTGAAAGTAGTCATCCAAAGAAGATAACCAAGAAAGAAGCATTCGAGCATCCTTTCATTCATCATACTTTGTAAGAGAGAAAGCCCGTCGAGAGATCTTGCTTTGTTTCTTCTTGGCTTGGGCTTCTCGAGTGTGCTTCACCACCTTGATGAGTCACATGTCCTCTCCTTCACCACCTTGATGAGTCACCTATCCTCTCCTTCACCTTCACAATTGCATTTAAGAGAGCTCCATTGTACCTCATCAAGTTGCCTTTGAAGGTGAATATGAGAGTTGCACTTATCGTCGTGAAACTCTTGGAAAAGGATATTAATCTTTTGATCCATAACAAGAGAATCATGGTGATCCATGTTTTTTAGTTCAAAGAGAAAAGAAGAAACAAAAGAAATACAGGTGCAAAGCAAAAGATAAGAGATTGTGGCAAAAGCAACAAGTAGATATTGCCCAAAAGAAGCAAGAAAACAAATTGAGATCTTCACTTCATGAATGAGCCAATAGAATTCCAAGAAGACATCAAGTAGATATCCATCACCTTCAAACTTCTAGAATGGTCTAATAGAAGCAAATAAAGTGCCCAGGGAGTGCCTTCTCCACTAAAAATTATTGTCTTTATGCTGGCCTTGGCACCGCTAAATCCTTGATTAAAGTTGGGGAGTGTTGGGGGGAGAGGGGGGGTATTTGAGGTCATTTGTGGCCCAAAAGTAAACCTTATGCTTACTGTTTTTTCAAACAACTGTGTTTTTTGGGAAGATTAAAGCACTTGAAAAGCACCAAATCACTTGAAAAAGTTGCCCAAAATGTTATTGCACCTTGTAGATAATTGAAAAAGCCTTTGGGCAAAGTTTGGGATTGAATTTCGAACGATTTGTGGCTATAAATTTACTATTTTTATTGAGGGAAAAAGTGATATAGAGACTGCATTTATTGCATTTCTTCAATCACTTTCATTGTTTAACAAAACCACTTGCACGTGCTCGTGATGGAAAGCCTTCTCATCAGGAGGATGAGGAAGCTTGTAAATCTTGAATATTTTACAAATGAATGTCTATTTGTTGAAATTTGGTTGATGCACTCAAGAAAAAGCATCTTTCTTTGCTCTATTCACCGTTCAAAGCGTTTCAAACACTTTGATACCACTCATGCACATCCTACAACTTTCCCAAACACTTTCCATACATCTTAGATCTCTTAAAACACAATTAATAATTCCAAAATAAAGATTAAATGAATAAGCACAAACGTGAATGAAAAGCATAAGAAGATTGCACAACACATTATAACCTTAGTAGTTGATTTCCTATTGCAATAAATTTATTATGAGATAACTACAGAAAAATCAACATAACAATTGCCAAGCGTAAACTTAGTGATTAGCACATGTAACCTTAGTATCTGCACTTAATGATTCCTATGGTTATTCCATAGCTTATGACTCATGGTTATTAGTATACACACACACACACACACACACACACACACACACACACACATGCACATATGATTGAGCCATAACAATCCTCTTAACCTTACTAATTGCAGGAACCACAATCTTGGTAAGAAAAGGAAAGCATTAACTAATTATCACGCATGGATTAAACTCATAGAGGATGCTAATAGTGGATAGCCACTAGCTCCTCTAGCACATGCGCATAGCAATTATAATGAATAGAAATTTGCACCACAATGAGGGCTGCATTTATGAGGCTGGCCCCCCCTCAAAAAAGGCTTTGTATTAATCAAGTTCTCTTAAGCTTACATCAATGAGAGATGATTTAAACTTGAGTTAATACTTCGTAGGGACTATGGAGGTTAAGATCTCCATAAATCCTTGTCGTGTTGCTTCCCTTGGACACCTGCAAGCTTTGTTTTCCTCTTCTCAAGGCCTCAATGATCTCAAGGGATCAAGAGCACCTACAAGGAAAAGGATATGATCTAGAATCAATGACCATATGAGCCCTTATGGCTTAAGTAATGTAATTTTAGCTAAGTAGGAATAGCTAAGTAAGAAGAGAGCTATCAACAAGGAGAAGTCACCATATGCTATGAGAATAGCATGAACCAAGCTCATCTAGGTGTAGAGGATGATGAGAGCTTTCTCTAGAGATCCCCCATGCATGCATTGGTGCCCCACACACCAAGATAGGTCTACTTTTCCCCCCACCATTTGGAAAAAGCACCCTAGGAGATAAATTTGGCTGAAAAAGGTTGTGGGAGGCTCGCAACAGTAGGACTCCACCCCTACTTTTTGATGGTACCATTTGCGGGGCAACGGCTACGGCTACATTAAAATGCGGTTACGGCTAAAATAAAGCAATTACGGATGAAGACGGGACGAAGTAAATGAAGATACGGAAGTTGTGGAAGTCAACGGGAGCGAAGTGCAGGAAATCTGCAATGTTTTTCAGCAATTATTTTAATATTTTTCCGAACCCACATTGTAATAATTTAAAATCCTAGAACCCACATTGACCCACATTGTAAAAAATCCCGTAATTAGTGATGAAAGAGTCGTGTAATTATAGAATTTATGATGAGTGAGTAGCCTAGGATCAAGCCGTGTTTAATTAAATGACCGGAAAGTATGTATATTGTAACTCTTGGGCGCCCAATTGATAAAAGGGTGTGGATAGGGTTATTTTCTTAGAATCTCAATAGCTAAACAGTCGTGCAGCTTGTGAGCTCTTCAAAGAGAAGAAAGAAGCCTTCCTACGCGCTCAATGTGTAATCATTCTCCATTCTAATTAAAAGGTTGGTTAATGCTCCTTTCATTGTCCACATTTCAAGCTCTTATTCAAGGTTTTCAATGAAGATTTGAGTAGATTTGAGTATGTGTGCTTCTAGGTTAAAGAGAGAGATTAAGTGAAATTAATCTTAGATTAAGTGAGTTTTAATGTGTTTGTTTGATTCATTGGTGTTGTTAGGAGTTGCTCTTAGCATTGGTAGCTTAGATTTGCACTTGCATTCAAGAGGGAGTGTCTCTCCTTGTGTGTGTGTGTGTGTAAGCTTCCATTAAGCATCCATTGAGTTCAATTAACCATTGAGTGAACCCACTTTCCTCTCTTTTGCTCCTTTAGCATGCATATGTGTGTATATGTGATGGACATGTCCTCCTTGATAGAGTGTGTGTGCGTACATGTGTGCGTGTAGAGTAGCTTAGTTTCTTTAGTTTGTGAGTGAGTGCCGTGAGACTGACAACCTCAAGTAGCTTCCACGCACTAGTCGGGTCGCTTCCCTTGTGTTGACATTATGTTAGCACTCGAGAGCTATACTCCAGACATCCGTCGGCGAGCCGCTAACATTGGCGCCATTGCCGGGGATGTGTTCCTAAACTAGCGCACTCACTGAGCTTCTAGGTTGCATTGATTGTTAGTTAGCGGGATTCTCTCCACTTTCACCCATTAGATTAGTGAGAGGTTGAAACGAGGTTTCGATGCTCTCGTAGGTGACCGGGGGATCGGGGATCACCTTGGGCTTACATTAGGAGTAGAAGCATTTAAATCCGTTGCATATTCATTTAGGTTTAGGATTTTGTGAGCTCTTTGGAGCATTTTATTTATGCATTGTTCTTTAATTTTTGTTTTTCTATTTGTTAATTTCTCTTTGATTTTATGTTCTTTTTATGTTTTTGTATTGTCTTTTGCTTAGATTAGATGTTCTTTATGTTTTATAGGAGTAGGGTAGCAAAAACACCCGCATCCGTCGAAAATTTTGAAGAAATTGCACTCTGCTAGAAATTTTGCATAAAACGTTCTAGATTCACAAAAATGATGATTCAAGGTGATTCAGAGCATCAAATTGAATGATTTTTGGGCCTAAAGTACTCAGGACATCAGGGGGAACATGTGTGTAACATCTATTTTTCTGTCTGGTGGAAAATACAAAAATCGCGATTTTTGCATTTCTTGCCAAATTCTGCATTTGAGTGCATACACATGTTGGTGACATGCTAAAACACTAGCACCTGAAAGAAAATTGCATTTGGAGTTAAAACCCCTGTTTTTGCATGAGAAGAAGCCAATGAATCACTATACAGCTCATTTCAGTGCATAAAAGACTTCAATTTTTCACAAAAATTGAACCACATGCTTAGTGAAGCTGCATAAATAGGCCTATATCATCAGAAGTTCAAAAGCTGTCAATTTGCAAAAATCGCGATTTTTGCATTTCAAATTAGGACCTCAATGGAAGGCTTCTTGGGCCCTTTTATTTGGCAGTTTAAGGGAGTCAAACCTTTTCTCTTAAGAAGAAACGTTTTCTAATTAGAAGCTTCAAAACGGCTACTTTATTCGAATTTGAATTTTGGGGGAAAAATGGAATTTAAAATCTAGCGGATAAAACCATATCATGTAACATATCTATGGAAAGCTCTTGATGCGTAGATCACGGATCTATAATCTCCGCTCAAATCGGAGCTTGTATGTAGAAGTTATGGAGGTCCGAAAATTGTAAAATTGCCCCCTCCCCCTTTTTGGGGAAAAAGTGCACCCTTTGACCACTCTTACACCTCTCTTAAAAACCCAACATTTTAGTCCACATGGCAACCCCCCATTTGGCTATTCCTTAATCACCTTGATTAGGCTTGGGCAAATTAAAGGGCCCAAGAAGACTCCATTCACTTCCTAATGTGGGCCAGAATTTAGAGCTGATGGGCCAGAGCTGTTTATTGCATGCTAGATACCTTGCCTACCAAAGATCTTTGTGAAATTTGCATTTAAAGTCCATTTTTGCATGAAAATAGCATAGAACCAACACAAAATGGCACATAACAATGAGCTAAAAAAGTCAATTTGCATCTAGAAAGCATCTGCATGCTGGTGACAGTGCATACAATAGGCCTGACAACTTAGATTTGCAATTTGGGCCTTTGAAAGTTGGGCAGCGTTCAGAGAATTACCCAGGAAGGACTGGAAGGTCTGCTCTCCTCAAACACTGTGAGGGGAATAGCACAGAAGTGGTATTTCAACTACCCTCCCGAAAAGTTACCGACATATAAGCAGTTGTCAAGGGTTTTAATAAAAAGATTCAAAGATGAGAAGTCAGATGAAGAGCTGCTCAGTCAGCTAGGAAAGATCAAGCAAAAAAAAGCCAGCGTGCGTCAATTCGTAGAGCACATCAAGGATCTGGCCAGACAACTCTCTTCTCCACCAAACAATAAATGTCTGAGAGCCTGGTTCCTCAACGGAACATCATTGAAAAGGGTGGCCAAGTAAGAAATCACGAACCCCACTAGAACCTTTGAAGAGCTGGTGGAGAGAGCAGTGAAGATGGAACGGAAGGGTACTAAACGACAAAGGCTGGACAGTTCCAGTACATCCAGTTCATCTTCAGAGAGCAGTTCAGACGAGGAGCCAGCAGCGACGACTGGCAGAGTGAACTGAAACTGATCAAGAAGAAGATTGAATTGTCAGGGTCCAGGGCAGTGATGCCAGAAAAAGGAGAGAAATGGTGTGTTTACTGCAGGGAGAAGGACCATTCAACCAGTGAATGTGTCAAGTGCGACTATTGTGAATGGAGAGGGCATGTTTGGGAAGACTGCCCTATCAGATTATCAGTCCCAACAGTCAGATTAGCAACACCAGTGGGTCAGGAGGCTGCTGAAGTAGCTGGTGGGCAAAATTCAAATTCACAGAGGCATTACAGACCCCAATATGCAGGCAATCAATCCAGAGCCCCACCCAAAAAGTTGATCTGTTGGAGATGCCACAAGGAGGGCCATTATGCGAGGGATTGTACAGAAGTGCTGGCTCATCAGCCAAATGCTAATGTAAACCTGGTACATCCAGAGGTGGCAACAATTACCAGAGTGCAACTAAAGGAGTTGCCAACACCTCAGAAGACTCAGATAAGCCCAGTGGAAAAGTGAAGCACTGAAACAAGAGGCAGTTCAAATCACCAAAGAGGTAAGCAAAAGAAAACCACTGCTGGCAGAGCCCCAGGAAATGTTAGTTCTAGAAATCTCTGGACAACGTGCTCATCAGGAGTCGGAAACAAGACCACGGGGAGGCTACCAGGAAGTTCAGGATCAGGCCATCTCAGAGAAAAAGGAGCCGAAACGAAAAAATTTGGTATGGGTTAAAAACCCAAGTGTAATCAAAGATATGGACCCAGTGAGATCCGACGACTGGCTTGTGGAGCACCTGGAAAGTCCTCAGGAAAGCAATGAAAATAAAGCTTCAAGAAATCGATCAACTCAGCTCTGGGAAACTGTAGCTGATCGAGTGAATAAGCTCTCGCTGGAATTGTCCAAATTGGTCCAAGTGGTACCAGCGGCGGTGGAGGAGCTTTTGGAACAGGAAGGCCTGAAGATGGCCTACAAATTGAATAGAACAGGTATCAGGGATGACCACGCACCAGTGGTAATGGTGGAATGTAAACTCAACAAACACTGGAAGCTGGTGGAAAAAGCTACCTTGGATGGAGGTGCTGGCGTGAACATTATGTCAGAAAAGGTCAGAAAGCACCTGGGCCTGCAAAGCAAGCCAGCACCCTTCAAGCTGTGAGTGGCCAATCAAACAATATCAGAACCCCTAGGAATGGTGGAGGATGTGCTAATCCGGATAGCAGGGGTCAAATTCGAGGCTTCATTTCTGATTTTGGAGGTCGACGGTTCTTATGACAGGTTGCTGGGAAGACCATGGCTAAGAGTAGCTGGGGCGATACATGACTAGGGCAGTGATATGCTGACAATGCGACTGGGCACAAAACAAGTGACAATTACAACTGTGCAAATCTGTGTGCCCAAGGCCACCAGACCGGGAGACATTTTTGTCTCAGAACCTAACGAACTCTGGGAGAAGTTAATGGCCAGTAACATTGTCCCAGTCGCCACTCTTGATTTAAACTGGTAGCTGCTGAACTGAAGCTGGCAGTTCAGCAGAAAATGTTCCCAGCTCACTTTCAGACTCAGGAAGAAGGCCTTCGTCAAGTGACTACTCAGGCTAATCAGGAAGTGACTGGGGACAAGGTGGAGGAAGTGATGATAAGGGGAGACGAGAAGAGGACAGTGAGAGTAAATCGACTGTTGCCAGAGATGCCTTCAAGAAAGCACTCTCGGAGCTGTTCCTGGAATTTGAGGATGTGTTTGCTTGGGACCACACTGAACTGAACGGAATAGATCCCAGGGTGTGCTAGCACAAAATAGCATTGAAAGTAGATGCCAGACTAGTAAGAATGCAAAGATATAGGATGAACCCAAACTACGCAAAGAGAGTCAAAGAGGAGCTGGATGCTTTGTTGAAGGCTAGGTTCATTGCTGAGGTCGAGAGCAGTGATTGGCTATTCCCAATAGTGGTGGTTCCCAAGAAAAATGGAAAACTGAGAATTTGTGTGGACTTCAGGAAACTCAATGAGCAGACAATCAAGGATCCTTTCCCTTTGCCCTTTACTGATACAATGCTAGATCAAATCGCTGGGTTTCAAATGTACAGCTTATGGCTATAGTGGATACAATCAAATCAGCCTGGCGCCTGGTGATGACAGGGAAAAGACATCCTTCATAACTGAGTGGGGAGCATTCATGTACTTAGTAATGCCCTTCGGATTATGCAATGCTCTAGCAACATTCCAGAGAGCAATGATGGCTATATTCTCCGAATATCTGCAAAAGTTCATGGCCATTTTTGTAGATGATTTCACAGTGTTTGTACGTGTAATTCTTCTAAGTAGGCTTTTCACTTCCCTAAGCCTTAAAGCAATCTTGTCACTTTTACATGACCAAATGCCCTGCACTTGCTTCACAATTAACATGGAGTCACTATACACATTTAGGCGGCTAATACTATTAGAGACGCACCACTCTAAACCTGTAAGTAAGGCTGCATACTTAGCTTCATTGTTGGATCGTGTAGAATCAAACCTCTTTCCATCACTTTCTCATTCAAAGGATTGAAAACTACAACCCCTACTGCTGCTTTACCTTCTTTTCTTTTGTAGGCACCATCGAAATAGAGGGAAAATGCTTCTTCAATCTCCTTGACTGTCGGGGTTGCTGGTTGAGGTGACTTCTTTTCCTTCTTTTTTATCTTCTTTTCCTTGAATTGGTGTGTTAGAATGTCACCTAAAGCTGCCCTTGTAGACTCTTCCACCATGACTGTGTAATCAAACTCCTATAACTGTACAATCCACTGTGAAATTCTTGCTGAGACATCCATGTGCTCCAAGACATAAGGAAAAGTGTCTTCCATAGTGATTATTATAAAATGCCGAGGTAAGAGATAAGAACGGAATTTCTGGGTGGCAAACATCAGAGCTAAAACCATCTTCTCCACCGAGGTGTAATCTTTTTCTGCTGCTTTCATCACCCGGCTAGCGAAGTATACCGGTCTCATTAAAGCTGTCTTAGGATCCTTCTGTAGAAAAATGGCTCCTAAGGAATCCGTCCCTACGCTTGGGTTCACAAAGAATGGCTAGTCCCATAGAGGTGGAAGAATGATAGGAAGAGAGCTTAGAACCTTCTTCACTTCTTGAAAAGACTCCTCACTTTCCTCATCCCAAACTAAGGTTTGTGCATTGGTAAGACCTTGTAAGGGAAAAATTAGCTGAGATAGCTGATGAATAAACCTCCCAAAATACCTCACCTTTTGAATGAATGAAGTGAGCTCCCTAACTGTGGTGGGTGAAGAAAGAGACAAAAGTGCACTCACCTTGGAGGGGTCAACTCGTATCCCATCACTTGAAACCACATGTCCTAACAGTGTGACTTGTCTCTCATCATTGTGACATTTTGCCATATTCAATTGACCTCCCATTTGTGCGAGTCTACTCAAGCCTTCATCTACCCTGGCTAAGTGAAGGACACGTGAACTGTAGATAGAAAAGTCATCAATATACACTCTGATGGATTTCCCAAAGAAAGGCTGAAAAACATAGTTCATGAATCTCTGAAAAGTAGACGGAGCATTGGTGAGACCAAATGGCATCACTCTGTAGGCAAAACATCCCCATGGCGTGATGAAGGTTGTCTTCTTATAATCCTCCTCTGCGATGCTGATTTGGAAGTACCCTGAGTAGCCGTCGCACACCGTATACCTCTCATGACCTACAACTTCATTCAGAATTTCATCTTGAAAGGGAAGAGGAAAGTGATCCCTCTTGGTCGTCGCTGCATTCAATGGCTTGTAGTCCACACAAATTCGCCACTTTCCATTCTTCTTTGGAGTCACCACTACCGGAGATACCCATTCCGAATCTTCCACAGGATAGATGAAGCCTGCTTGAAGTAGCTTCTTTACTTCTATCAATAGAGCTTCCTGCTGAACCTTACCAAGGCGTCTGAACTTTTGAACCACCGGCTTCTGATTGGCCTTCAAATTGATGTGGTGTTCTACCACAGTCACACTTGAAATCTCATGATAGTTAGAGATGAACAAAGAAGAATGTTTTCTTAGCATCACCTTGAATTCCTCTTTCTCCTCAGTCGGAAGATCCTTTGCCAGCATCTTCTCAAGGTCATCGTCCTTCAAAGTCGCCTTCGGTTCTTCACCATCGCTGGAAGTTGATTCTTTTAGAACAACCCCACATACTTCTAGTGAGCTATCATACTCACTTTCACTTTGGCTAGTGCTTTCTCTTGTGGAGGTGGAATCTTCAGTGCTTAACTCTTCTTCTGAAGTCTCTAATTCCAAACACTCTTGCTTTCCATCTTTCATATTGTAGACTATTGGCTTGTTTCCTTTCCCTGGCGGATTCAAAACTAAAGTACCCTTTTCCCAATCCTGTCTACTAGCATTCATTGCAATCAACCATGGTCTACCTAAGATTACAGGGTAGCCCTCTCCCTTTGCTGGCAAAACATACAAGTCTACGACTACCTTGATCCCACACACAGTGACCTTTATATTTTTACAAACCCCCAAACATTTCACAGATACATTGTTTGCCATTTTGGCTTTAAACTCAGACTTTCTTTGTGTTTCTAATCCTAGACAGTTCATCATTTTCTCACTCATCACACATACTTGAGCTCCTCCATCAACATAAACCTTCTGAATCCTTTGGCCCTTAATATAGGCCTCTAGTATAGGTAGGACATCATCATTTCTTTTAGCTTCGACCGCTCCCATGACTTTAGAAGTTCTTGTACTCACCATCTTTGACCATTGTCGACGCATCTTAGGAGACAGGTGGAGAAGTTGTAGCCAAGTAAGTTTAGGTCCTTGGCTGCTCACATCCTCGATGAGGTTATATGGTTCTTGGCTCGCACCAAGAGGAAAGTCTTTGATGGTGATATTCCGTCTTGTGCTAGACCTCTTCTTCCTCTTCTTTACACCCTTTGAAGTACCTTCTTCATCCATAACCTAACTCTCAGGGGGTCCTCTCACTTCTTCACTTACTCGGACTTTCTTAATGGGCATTACCTCTGGTTCCTTTTCTTTTCCCTTGACCTCCATTTGGATCACATTCACAGCCCGCCGCTCTTCGGCTACTTCAGGCAATGGGGGAATCTCTACTGGTTGTGGTCGCCTTAACAACTAGGGTTGGGCTGCTGGTGGCAGTTGGGGCTGCGCAGGTGCTTGAGGATGCTCCCTAGGAGGGGTTGCTTATCGTCTAGGTCCTCTTCCCTGACCATTTCCAGGGTATCTTCTTGGATGGGGGTAGAAATACATACCATGTCCGTCTTCACCACAATTGTAGCAGAAATATTCTTGCCTTCGTGGTGGTCTACGTTGGGCTGGTGGATCTTGCACTCTTTCTTCATTGCGGGGCTGAGGTTGCATCCGATGCCCTTGCACAAGATTGATGGGACAGGTTGTCCAATTGATTAGTTACCTTCTGTAGTAACTCCAAGTGCGGGTCCTCCGGGATAACAAGATGTACTGGTGGGGGCTGTGGTGGTAGCTCATTGGTGAGAGACTACTGCTCTCTTCTCATCTTGTCCACTTGAAACTACAACTTACGATCTTTTAAACTCGCTATTTGCATAGCCTCTTCGAAGCTTTCAGGGAACTTTCCTTTCACTTTCTCCTGCAAAGTTGGAGACAATCCTGCCAAAAGTCTTTCCTTTTGAAGGAAGTTAGGAGCTTTCTCTCCCTCGGGTAAACTTGCTTCCCACTCCGTCCAAAGTTTCAGGAACTGGGCTTCATAGGCTAGATAAGAATCTACGGTCAACTGCTGCTGTGCAGACAGGACAACCTTTGCCAAAGCTTCTCGGGACTGTTATTGGTAGAATACTTGGACATAAAGGTCTCTTTCAATGTCTCCCAATCACTCTTTTTATTTTGGGGCAATCCCTGGAACCATGTCTTAGCTTCATCTCTTAAGACTAGAGGAAAAGCCCTAAGCTTAACCTCATCCTCATCTCTCCCTGAAACTAAAAAAGCCATTTCTAGGTCATCTAGGAAATTGCTTGCACTCTCACCTTCCTTACCATAGAAGTTGGGGAATGCCATAGTATAATGCTAATTCTTTCACTCCAACTCTCACAACAACACGAAGATGAACACGTCCAATGAGTGGCGGTAATACACCACGGGAAGTATGAATGGGTTCACCGATGCGTTGATTGCTGCTAATCGTATCTCTCCAAAGAGTCTCCTCAATGTGGCTTGGAAGCGAAGCTTTGTGCCAACAAAGATGTGAATAGTCTAATGTGCAGAAGGATTGAATGGTCCTGAGACGTCTCTAGCACTCATAGCAAGATATACACATAGACATCAAATGAATTCTCATAAAGAATGAATGGCAAAATCGCAGGGTTAGGCGACCTCCCTTAAAGCTGCTGGGCCAAACAAGAACACAATTCTTTGCATGAAATGAATTTTCCTGCTAATGATTATACGCACACTGATTTGTTGTGTAAGCTGAAAAGGATGAAAAACGGGACCAGCTGGTGGCCCTTGATTATTCATAAAATCAAAGCTAAAATACAAAGAAAGAAGTCAGGGGTTCAACAAAAAGGATGGGGTAACCATTTATGTGCATGATGTCATACTCCTCATCAGAGTCAATATCCAAGGTATCAAATGCATAATCCACTTCGTCTTCAGACTCGGAGGAGTACCCTTGGGTGAAAGTACCAAGACCCCTATGTACCCACGGCGGCAGGTTGACGTAAGTAGAGATGAGGTCGGTCTCGTACTCTGGGATGTCAGAAAGTAGATGTGCGTAAGGTTGACCGGCTCTCCATGCTTCTACCACCACTGGCTTGAGGAAGTCATCAAAGGTGATCTTTATTGCTCTTTCTATCTTCTCGCCTCTCAACACCCAGGGCCCTCTATTACTGTAAGGCAAGATAAATTTTACAGTCACCCACGGTGTGTCTTGAATGCGCACGTGCAATCTTCGTGATGTGAGAAAATAATAGAGGTGGAAATTATGGATCCTCACCTCATCTACAAGACCAAAATGAGTTATCAATGAGATGTAGTTCAGCTCGTTCCTACTACGAAGTTGCAATGCATTTACATGCAGGTTTGACCAATTACATAAGCAAATTTAGATTGTGACACTTTTTCAATTATCACACCCGGGGGACCCACTGGTGAAATGCTACGGAGGAACCACGCTACGGAATGCAAACGCGGGAGAGCCCAATTCACCCTCTTTACTCTATGCTTAGGTTTGGCCTCCAAGGACGAAGCCTTGAATTGCGGAAGCGTTTTGGGTTGCACAAGCTTTCGAGCCCAGTGCTTGCGGTATTGCTGGCCCTTAGATAAACTGCGGGGAACTTTCGGTGCCTGCAATCAATCTCTCTTAGTGAATTGAAATATTAACATTGATATGCAACTTGAAACATTCCACAAATTCAATCAATGTATCACAAAACAATATTCCCACAAATGGGATCGGAACTTGCAATGCCACAAATAAATGTGGATTCTCTACGTGTGGCATACACACGAAACACACAAAGCCCTCCTCAGTGGGGGCACCAAGAAAATGAGGGACGGAATGAGCGCACAGTCGGGTTGCCTCAGGACTCGTGCACGCTCACCCAAGGGGGTCACTCACTTTAAGCTAGACTAAGGAGTGCACCACCTCGTCTTATGGAAAACAAGGAAACCACTCTCTCGTGGGCTGAACCTCAAACGTACGATAGAATCCTCACAAACGCACGAGACGTAGCACAACACAAGGGACCACCGAGCGGTGAGGGTGCCAAACTTTCGAAAGTTCGATTTTACACACTGTACAAGCCTAAGCTTGGAGGCGACGAACACGTGGATGCGGCGGTCTCACGACACAAAGGGCCCACACGAACACGAAACAACATGTATGGAGAGGATGAGAGGACCTAGCCCGTGCATCCCAACACGCATGTGTGGTCTTTGTGTTATCTCGGCCAAATGCTAAGCAAGCCATAACCGGTGTGGCTACCTTGCTCTCAAGTACAATTGGCGGGGCTTCTCTCGGAAGTCTTCCTCGCCCTCACAGGGTTTTTAGTGCAAAACAAAAAAACTACACACACAATACCACCCAGCTAAATCCTCGTACACTCGGGTCTAATGGTGATGCGTGGTTGCAATTCCTTTAGGTTTAGGGAAACACTCAACAGTCTACCCTCAATCACCTTCTTTTTACCAAAACACACTCACAATTGCCACACACAATTGCACACAATCATCAATACACGATCATCAACACACCCAATCAACTAGCCACACACACGGGCAACAGGCATTCCACGAAAGCTCCGATCTTCGCGGCTCTATAAGCACAAACTTGGAGCAGCTACGAGCACATGCGGAAGCCTTTGCAAGCACAATACATTCACATCACACTCACAACATAAACCAAGTAAACCTTCCTGCACCCACAATCGGATTAGCAACCAAAATTAGCCATCAACACATAAGCAAATCAACACAAATCCCTGCAACATAGGTTGTGAATGAAACCAAATCACAATACCTTCCCTGCGAGCAAGTTAAACCACAATAGCATAAACAATAGCATCAATTACATTGCACAAAACGAGCATTAAACCACCATGAAAGCATACCATAATCAAAGATTAATGCGAGCGAGACGACGACTCTCGGGCAGCAATTCGGTAGCAACACAGCAATTACAAGAAATCGACGAGGCGTGGGCTAGTGAGCATGAAGAGAGAAGCTCATATTGAATAGATGATGGTGAATTACACAAGGATTAGGGGCTTCCTCTACTCAAGCTTACTAGGATGCAAGAGAAGTAGCACTCAATTATCTTAATTAGATAGCACAATAGCCAGCACACTCCACACTAGTGGCTCATCACCTAGCCTTGCACACACTAGCATAGGCAATTCTCAACATGCACTCTTTTCATGAGCTCTTTGCATCCTTTGCATCCCAAATGAAGGGGGAAGAGCCTCCTTTTATAGACTTGTACAAGGATTAGGGGGCAATTAAGGCTAATCATGATTAGATTTGATCTCCCAGAGGGGGTGTGAGTGTCCATAACTGAAAATTGACTTGATTATAGCAAGGCTATCTTGATTGTGTCAGCACCCTCCAATCATCTTCTGCCAAATTGGCCCCATTGGCACATCATTGGCCACATTGGTCTCCACCAATAGAATTATTGGCTTTCATTTATTTAATTTATGTATTTTGAATAAGAGAGTAGCATAGGGAATTATTAAGAAAATGGAGAGAAAAAGGAAGAGGAAGGCTATGGAGTTCTCTGTTATGAAATGGAGAAGAAAGGAGAGTGTGTGTGTGCTAATTTTTTTGATTTTGATTTTTGTGTGTAGTGTGTGAAAGAGAGGAGTCGTGCAAGAAAGACTCCAGTGAGAGTGTATCTGCAATCGCATTTTGCTTTCCAGGGATGTGGGCCAGTGTGAAAACAAAATTGAGAGAGAAAATTAGCCCATCTCATTTGCTTGTTGGAAAAGGATTGTGTAAGAAAGTATTTAATGCTTTGGTGATCTCTGTAGGTATTATTAAGGGGATACCCAACAAGTAATGCTTCCAAGTATCTAGAGCACCATGATAGCTACAAGTAGTTCTTTCTAATAGATTCCTAGTACTGTTCTTGTGAGTTCAACCTTCTACAGTCATAAGCTATAGGATGTCCTTCTTGAGAGAAAGAATAGTCCCAATGCTATCATCACAAGCATCACAATGAACTTCAAAAGGCTTATTAAAATCGAGGAGTATCACAAGTGGTTTCATCATAAGTGTTTCCTTGAGCTCTTTAAAAGCATTGGCTTCTTTCATGGTCCATTATTGAAATTTGACCTTTTTCTTTGTCAAATCATGGAGTGGACCCACTATTATAGAAAACTTTGAAAAAAAGCATCTATAATAGGAGCACATGCTAATAAACCTTCTTAACTTATGAAGGTTCTTTGGTTGTGGCCACTCATCTACTACCTTAAGATTCTCGAGATCAATTTGGATACCCTCCTTAGAGGTACTTGATCTCATTAAGGAAGAACTCAGTTTTCTTCCCATTAACATAAAGTTTATTAGCATGCAATTCTTCAAAAAAGTGCTCTTTATGTTCTTTTATTATTCTAGAGTAGATGATAATATCATCAAACAACACTTTAGGGTGTGCCCTACTATGCTTTCTAAATAATCTCCTCATCAACCTATTAAACATTGTAGGAGCATTGGTAAGACCAAAGGGCATCACCACGTACTCATGTAAGCCAAATTGCATACAAAAAGGATTCTTATGGATGTCATGGAGTATGATCCTTATTTGATTATAGGCACTTTTAAGGTCTATCCTACTATAGTAAGATGAACCTTGTAGCTTGTCAAAAATGTCCTCTATATGAGGGACTGGAAATCGATTCTTTATTGTGTTCGTGTTTAGTGCATGATAGTCCATGCATATGTGATAGGACCTGTTCACTAGCAACTGCGAATCATCGTGTATAGCAGCCTACGTGGCACGGCATATACAATGTCATACCAGAGGGAACCACTAGCTTGGGCGGTCAGAGGCCACGCTAGAGTGTCAATCTAGGTGAATCAAACAGGCCAAACAAAGCAAATCTAACTCTATGAGCTCCAAACACGCGACCTAGGACAGAAAACTAAGATATGCTAATGAGCATTGAGCTAAATCAACACTTGATGACTAGACATGATGGCAAATATTGCAGGGACTCTATCTATACCACTAGAATCACAATATGCAGAGAAATCATGGCTGAAGTGCGCAAAATAGGTAGAGAGCTGAAACTCAGATCTACGACGCTCTGGCACTCCAAATCATGATCTAACCACATAGGTTTGTGCTCTAAGGTATGAAGAATACACCCATGAAGTTTCATCAACTTCCGGTAGCATTTGGGCAGCAGCATTTGGGCACCAAAACCCCTCGTGAGACAAACGCGACCTACTGTGAAACAAAAACGTCCCAGTCGAAAATGTGTCACCAAAATGACGATTGAGCACAAATCCTCAATCTACATGCTCTAAGGATCACACGTATAGTCCTGAATTGCAAAACGAAGCTTTCTGCAAGCGGTTATGGCCACAAGTAGCTCGCACGTGTATGCGATGACTACGACACACACATGCACGCAAACACCGCATGAAGCATATCTATAGCTAGATCTAACACTAATGAACACATGTATACAAGCTCATACAAAAAGACTTACCCGTTTGTGCGTAGTAAGCGCAAGAAGATTGCAGCAAACTTTAGACAAGAGCTCTCTCTTCAATTTCATTCACAAAAGAATCTCCTTACAAATTACAAGTGCCGGCTTATATACCCAGCATTGAGAGTTCATGACTTGACATCCCTAATCCCTCTGGGGCATCTTAACTCACTCATATTTACTAATTGGAAGCCGTATTATAACTTATGCGGGATTTTTAGTACAAAAATGGGATTTTTCAGGTAAAGTTTGTCGGTGATGAACTTCGGCGAAACATCTCCCCCCCACCTAATCCAGTGTCCATCCTCGGACACTGTGGTAGTGCCCACGGAATCAAATATGTGGGTTGTGGTCTTCAAGTTTTGTCTTTAGTAGCAAGGACCGTTGGAGATGGCGTAGCTGGTGGCGCTGCGACCCTCTTCGTGACGCTAAGTTTGTCGTTTTAGTGGATAGCCTGATGAAAAGGTCGACTTCTCGTGGTAGATCGTGACCTGGAATCATCTTGTTGCTTGAAGTGCATCTTGTTGTTCCTGTTTGAGGTCTTTGCTTGCTCTGAGAAGTCATCTCCAGTTACTGCAGCGTACTTCTGATGAACATAAAACTGGATCTTTCTCGTAGCAGATGTGCTCCAAATTTGAAACTGAGCATAGATTTGAGTTCACCAACACAGGTACATGCCAGCCATGATGTTAGTTTTGTAGGTTCATCACTTTGAGACTGGCACGACTGGGTCGTTTTTTTTTTTTCATCAACCTCTTTTACCTGTGTGGCATATGCTCCTGTTCAAATTTGAACACCATTTGACGTCCGTTTGACCTTCAAACAAAAGTTTCTGCGTTAATTAGCGTATTTTCCGTCTGCTGATGATTCTGGCCGTATCTGAGGTGGCAACTTGGAAATTTTTACATAGGAAGTTCCCCCCATGTTAGATCTACACGTTAGATCTACACTGCCAAGTGGTTGGAATTGAGTTTGCACCTCTGAATCTCAGTAGATCTGAGAATCTGTGCTGTGGAACTGTACGATAAAACTGACAATAACTTGAGCTCTGCTTAACATTTGCCCAAGGTAAACACATCCCCCTGACCCTGGAAACATGCAGAACAAGCTGATATGGTTAGATCTGCATTTTGCTGCTGTGTAAATCAGGCGTGCCTGGTTCACAGATGCCCATTTCTACATTTTTTTGGCCCTGGTCTGTTCCTCTTGCTCTCTGGAGTTCCTTGATGTGTTCCCCATGCTCAAATTCCTTCAGAATCTGCTTTTAGAGCAAAAACTTGGCACTGAGACTTTTCTGCCCCACTGAAACAGCTAACTCTTTCACCTTTTGTTGACTTCAAACTTTACCGGGGCTGCCTTTCTGCTTGATCTGGGTCCCGGCTGTTGGTGTATTCTTCTTCTTTTGTAGAGTCTGTCTTGGATTTTTTATGATTTTTATAATTTTCAAAGAAAAAACAACAAACCACCTACTCATATAAGTTATGTACAAAACAAACACTATGCTATAATCATAGATTTGACTCCATATGTAGTCCATATTACAATACTTAGCGAAATTCTGTGCTTTTCTGTGCATCTGGGCTTTCTTTTCACACAAAAACAAAAGAAAAATAAGAAAATCAAAAATTCGTAACTCTTTCAACTCTTTGCCCGTGTGTGTGAATACACATTAAGTACTTTCTCTACTAACACACACCACTCAGCTCACTGTTGACCTATCTCGCACTCGTACTCCCCCCCACCTAATCGAAGCACTATGTGCGACGATCGGTCATGGTTGTAGGAGTGTGCAAGGGTTTCAAAAGATCCGTGCCTAATGCATGGTCATGTAATGTGACCCTATTATGCTTGAAGAACAATGCATGTAAAAAACATGCTGTGCAAGAAACAAGGTCATGGAACAATGCGTCCCATGGGCATTCGCTGACGAGGTTACGTCCTAACTATCCTAATCTACTATATACAATTGTGTCATTTGGTGCATATGACCTTGAAGTTTTGTGTTCTTTAGAGCATCAACGCGCTTACTTCGCAAATTTCGCTAATTTGGCATAGTCTTGCTGTTGTCGGGACGAAATCTTTCCATGTACGGTGCGGTAACAGCATAGACGTCAGCCCAAATAGCTGAACTTGAAGATCCAATGCTCGAAAGAGAAATGGCTTTATGGTCATTGGAGCCATGTCTTCCTTGTGTGTTGGTTGAACTTTTTTGGGTTGCCAAACCTTACATGTTTTTGTGGAAGTCTGTTTGGCCTTCGGATGAACTTCTTTTGCTATGGCAGTCTTCACTTTCCATACCATTTTAACATCTTTATCCTGGCGAGCCTGTTGTGGTTGTGGTTGAGGTGGTTGTGGAGGCTTTCCCTTGGGTTTCCACACCTGCTTGTTGACAATCTTTGGCTTCGGATACACCGTGTGGTCATCAAGGTTCTTGTGGACTGGTCTTGTAGCAGCTTTCTCCTTGGTAGTTTCTTTCACCAAGCTCTTTGGAATCCATGCCATGCCATCTGCAGTGTAATGAAGAGAGTTTTTGGGAACCCATAGCTGCTTGATAATCTTTGTGGGAACTGTAGCACTAGTTGGTTGGGTTGTTTGTCTCTTCTTTGTCTTTCATTGTTTGCGAGATGACGTTAGTGCTTTGTTTTGCACTTTCGGAACCCAAATGTACTCTGAATCTTTCTGAGCTCTAAGTAGCACTTTTGGGATCCATCGTTTAGTTCCATAAGCTAGCTCTTGTGGATAATCTGCTAGCTTCTTGATGGTTGTTGCTTTAGCTGCTTTCTTGGGATTTGGCATCTTCCGTGCCTTAGAAGCATTTTCTGTTTTTGTTGCTGGCACATCTGTCTTTTTAACCCAAACCCACTGTTGAGCTTTGGCTTTTTTCTTGTTGGCGTTCGTCTTCTTTGCTTTTGGTTGTGATGGTGGCTTTGTCTTTTCATTTGTCTTTCCCGGGTCTTCTTCTTTTGAGTGTTGTGAACCTGCTGACTTCTCTTCAGAGGATTCCACCGGTAGTGCACGGACAATCTCGGCATAAGCTTCATCAGGTTATCTCAGAGGTACCCACAGTCGATTGTTGGCACTCTGACAATGTACTAAGTTCCGCTCCCAATTGACGAAGTAGTTGTGCCTCCTTTGCCATGTCCTGCCTAGGATCAGCGGAGTGTCCTGCATTTTAACTTGGGTGACAAAGAACTTGTCCCCGCAGCTTAGTTCACTGACAAACATCTTCAATTCACAAATACCATGTGCTTTTGCTTTATCACCAGTGAATGATTGAAACATGGCATTCGTTTCCTGAAGTGCAATGTTGTTTAATTGAGAAAACAGTTCATGCGAGAGTGTTACCATCAGTCCCCGAGTCTAAAAACGCGTAAGTTTGTAAACGTCGTTCCCCAACTTGAACAGCACAATGAAGAGAGGAGGCGTTTCTTCCTCGGACTCTTCACCGTCAAGATCATAGTAATGCTGAACTTACAGTGTTTCGACAACCCTTCTGCTAAAGGAACCACTCCTCGCATTCTGCATTTGTTAGCCCTTTCTCTGGCTTCCTGTTGAGCCATTTCAGCCACTAACTTTCTCTTTTCTTGACGCCATTTAGCTCTATGAAGTCTATCAAGCTCAGTTTGCGTTAGAGGAATGTTGTACTTCTTAATCCGGCATCCGCTTATCCAATTTGGCATTTCTTCACCATCTAGCGTTTAGATCTTAACTGCTCCACTGGATGATAGACCCGAAATCACATAAGGACCTCGTCCTCTCTTGGTAAATTTAGACTGGAACTCCTTAAGAGTAAATACCAGCACTAAATCTCCCAGTTGCAATTGTTTCGACATGATTCGGCTATCATGGAATTGCTTCTGCCTTCTTTTCAAAGCGTACATTCCTGCTACTACAGCCAGTTTTGTTTCATCTAGCTTTTCTAGCTCTTCAAACCTTTTGACAGTTCATGTCCTATCCATTCTAGCTCTTTAGCCACTCTTGAGGTTGGGATCAAAAATTCCATGGGCAATATCGCATCAAGGCCAAACACCATGTTAAACGGTGTCGTTCCAATAGCTGTCTTGTAAGCTACTCTGTATGCCCATACGGCGGAATGTAATCTCATTTCCCAATCCGTTCGCGAATCGCTCACTATTTTCGTTAAAACAGACCCAAGTATCTTGTTTGTGCTCTCGGCTTGACCATTGGCTTGCGGATGATAGGGCGCAGACTTCTTGTGAACGACCATGAAGACGTCCAAAAGATTTTCAATGACTTCATTTAAGAAGTGCTTACCCCGATCACTTACAATCTCAATAGGTAGACCGTACCTTGTAAACACATTCTCGAACAAGAACTTCGCAGTTGTACGAGCGTCGTTCTTTACTGTGGCTTTTGTCTCAACCCACTTTGTGACATAATCTGTGGCAACAATAATGTATTGCGCATGTGTACGAGCAGCTGGTGGATCAATAGGTCCAATAAAATCGATACCCCACTTCGCAATCGGAGACGAGATGCGAATCGGAGCTTTGTACCTTTGGCACTCATCACATCGTTTTACGTACTCCGACGCATCCTTGAACAATGTAGGCCACCATAACCCTACTCTCATAATAGCTTTCGCTGTGACATCAGCAGAGAAATGACCTCCAGGAATACTTGAGTGAGCATGCGCTAACATTGCTACGTATTCTTTCTCCGTCACACAGATTCTCATGATTTCGTCCTTACCACGATGATATAGTTGATTGGCAATGATACAAAAGTCTTCAGCTTGTTTTTGCAGGTACCTTTGCCTCAACTTGTTCATCTTCTCAGGAAATATGTTGGTAGACAGATACTCAACAAGAGCCTCTGCCCACTTTGGCATTATTGGTGATACATGATAGAGGGTTATACCGTTAAGAGCATTGGGATTAGAACCCATCTCGCAAGAACAACCTCTAACATAATCGTATACATCTTTTTTCATGGAAGGCCAAAAGACTCCCATGCGTTCCACTCTTCGTAAAGTTTGTTCTGGAGCCATATGAATATTACCTATAGATACATGTGCTTGCTCTAGGTAAGGTCTAGCTTCCTTTGCATCAATGCATAACCTCAAAACTTCATCTCGACCTTTCTTATATAATCTACCTGCTATCATCGAGAAGTTTCGTGACTGCTCAATCATTGCGAGATTGTCATCCCAGGAGTCAGATAAGCATAACTTTCCAACTGTAAGTAATGATACTACAGTTTCACTCCATTTGGGAACCATCTCTACATTGAACAGATAAGCATCTGGCAAATCATCAGGAACTCCCATAGGTCCCTCTCCATTTGTTAGCCTTGAAAGGTGATCCGCTCTTTGGTGCGCAATCCCTTGTTTCACTACCACTGTGAAGTCGAACTCCAGTAGAATAATGAACCAACGGACTATGCGTCCCGTATTGCAAGGTTTATTTACTAGGTACAACAATGCCTGGTGGTCTGTGTAGAACACAAACTTGTTTGCTAGGAGGTAATGTTGGAATTTCTTCATGGCATACACCATCCCTAAACCTTCACGCTCAGTTGGTTGTGTAATTCTTTTCAGCACTATTAAGTTGTCTGCTTGCGTATGACACCGGAAAATCCATGTTATGATCACCTGGCTGAGCTAATACACATCCAATCGCGAAATTAGACACGTCAATATGCACATGGAAAATCTTTGTCCAGTCTGGTGCTCTCAAGATTGGTGCGTTGGTGAGTGCTTCTTTAAGCTTTTCAAATGCTGCATCACACTCATCCGTCCACTCAAAAGCAACAATCAAGGCATAAAGAGGTTGGGCTATGTTCGCAAAGCGGAAAATAAATCGACGATAGTAGCCGCAATGTCCCATAAATCCCTGTACCTCTTTAGCGTTTGTTGATTTTGGCATTTTAGCAATTGCTTGAATTTTGTCCTCATCGGTCGAAATGCCATTCTTGGACACTATATGCCCTAAGATCTTGCCTTGTCGAACCATGAACACACACTTTTCTGGATTTAAGCACAGCCTATAAGGTCTGCACTTATCGAATATCGCTCGTAGTTAAGATAAATGGTCCCCTCTTTGCTTGGAGTGAACACATAGATCGTCAACATAAACTTCCAGAAATTTTCTCAGAAAATCTCTAAAGATATGACACATGAGCCTTTGAAAGGTCGCCGGTGCATTTGTCAACCCAAACGGCATTACCCGATAGGCAAAAACGCCTCGTTTAGTGGCAAAAGCCGTTTTGTGCTGATCTTGTGGGTCAATGGATAACTGGTTGTAACCTGAAAACCCATCTAAGAAGCTATAAGCTTTTGCACCTACTACTCTCTCAATCACGTGATCCGTTATTGGTAGAGGACGCGAATCGTAGCAGCATTCACTTTCTTGAGATTAACGCATACTCTCAATTTTCCATTTTTCTTGGGAACAACCACAAGTGGTGATACCCATTCCGTATGTTCAATCTCGTAGATGAATCCTGCTTCTTTAAGCTTATTAATTTTCTCATCAATCTTCTGAGCAAAGTTGTCATTATATGAATACGGACATTGTTTGCTAGGCTTGGCATCATCGCGCATCGGAATAGTATGCTAGCATACTTCCGGATCAACTCCCTTAAGTCCTTATAGGACCATGCAAACACATCTCTATACTCATGCAACAACTTAATGATTGCATGTTCTTCCTGATCATCAAGATCCGTGGCAATATATACTAGTCTTGGATCCTCCCTCTTGGATCCTCCCTTGGAAGAGCAAGATCCACCCGCTTAGCATCCTCAGGTCCATCATACGATACACCTGGAGTGATGTTCATTCGTTCAGGCTTCTGAACCAGTATCTTTCTCTCCTCGATTGTATACTTCTTGTAGTGCGAAGGAACACCTAAAGACTGCTTGTCGTTATCGGCGTCTATGTCATTGTCAGTTTCCTAGTCCGACAGATAATCTTTGTCTTTTCCCTTGCTCTTGTTGGTCATTCTCAGCTTTTGTTTCTTCTTCAAGTGGCCTTGAAGTTTTCGTTTTGGTTTGGGCTTACAGGCATCAAGTTCAAAGATTTGCGTTAGATAGCAACCTGACACCTGATCTTTGATGCAATCCGAAGCACCAACCCATTTAAGATATTGAGACTTTCCTTGACTAACAGGCATGTGGTTTTCACCCCACTGTCCTCTTCGTGCACTGTCTCAATGTTGTTCAACCCTATTACGTCATTCACTGTAAGCTCATTTAATTTGCCAATTATTTGTCTCGGACTTAGGTTGAGTTCAACTTGCACTTGTTTTCCATTCCTAAGTCTCAACATGGTCTTCTTTGCTTTCCTGGCAAATCTCCTCTCTCGTTTGTTCGGTTTCCTTCTTTTTATCTCGTTCTCAGAGAGAGTTTCATCTGATGCATCATAGAATTCCATATCGTCATTCTCAGCATCAGTAGGCTCCTTGTCTTCTATTGACCCTTCAGCCATTTTTCCCTTCTCCTGAACGTCTTCTATAGAAGAGATCTCCGTCTTTATCGGCATGACCGAAGCATTCACATTCTCACCACTGGTACTTGCGTACCAGATCCTTGAAGTATCAGCTCCAGGTCCTTCTAAAATGATCTCTTCGTCGTAGCTACCACTAGTGATGTCAGACTCATCAGCAAGTTCCATGACTTGAACCATCCTCATAGACATGATGTCATAACCATCTTCGTCACAATGCTTGACAGCATGTACATTAGCGCACACATCTAGGGTAGCAAGAATATCTCGCCAACCAAATGGTTCTAACTCATGTTCTGGGAAGGGCTCAGCTATATAGTCTGAAGAGCTTGAACTTTCAGCTCCATCACTATTCTCGTTGATTCCACACAGCCATAATGGCTTGCCTTGAACTAGCCATGATGGAATCGAATCGTCTTGAGCTATGGTTGAGACCATGTCTTTGACCGGCGTATTGACGACATCCTTATAGGAATGATCTCTTAGGTCAATGCGAGTTGTAGCACTTGGCTGTCGTAGATAGATGTAATTATAGCCCCAATCCTGTATCATTTTCAATTGGCGCATAAATGGGCGACCTAGGATGATCTTGTAGTTGGGCTTCCTTCCAAAGTCCACAACCGCGAAGGTGTGCTCATACTCTATTCCGCATGAAGACACAACTACCTACTCAAGTAAGCCGATTGGAGACTCAATGAATCCATCAGCCAATTGAAGCCACATCCTTATCTTTCTCAGGGCTGGTTTACCCCAAGACTCCCATATCTGCTTGGTGGCTATAGCTACGCCTGCTCCACTATCCAAGAAGATTGCTAAACTCTTGATATCGTTAAATTCAACAGGTAAAGTCGTGTTACCATCCTCACCCTCGTAGTAGTTGCCTACCTTGTTGATGGGAACTGGCTCATACTTTACTCTTTTGGTCTGATCTTCCTTAAGTGTCTCACTGACATTCAGTAGATGAGAACTTTGAATTCCCATCTTGGTCAAACACTTAATGACCTCTTTCCATAACTCCTATTTTAATTTTAGCACATCCGCCAATGGTAGCGTCACTTTAACCGGTGTGGAAAGTAATGCTTGTAGATTGGCAGTGTCTACCACGTTCAGAGTCGGGTGGTATTGCGACGGAACACGCTTGACATCCTTGGCACTATCATCATCTCCCAAGAAAGAAGGTAATTCTTTCATGGTCGATGCTTTACTGGACTTGGATGAAGCAGGTCCTACAACACCATACCTAGATTCTAAATCGAAGTTCATTTGCTCTTTATCTAGGTCTATTTCTGTTATAGGTGCTTTACCATGTTTGTCCTTAACATTCTTTTCATGCAATTCGTTCCAAAGAGTTTTCATCCACTTCTCTTCAGTCTCTTCAGGAAAACTATTTGGCACGAATGTTACATTCCTGTTTAGTGTCTCAGCACATGCGGGCATATTAGCTTTTGTCTCAGCGGACTTTTTGTTTGCCCGTCTTCTTCTTCTTTTGGTTCTTTGTGATTCTCTCATTTTGCTCTCTTTACCAGAGACAAGATTCCCTGAATCACTAGGCACTTGTCCCATTTCCTCTTTGTTTGGCCCTCAGATGACCCCTGTTTTTCTAGTTGTTTGCCCAAAAGAGCTTGTGTACCCTCAATCATCTTCTAAAAGATTTCCAATCGTTCTAATTCAGGGTCCGGGTAAGCTCTCATTCTTTCCTCGATGGTTAGGTCTCAGTCTTGCTTCATAAGCGTCTAACATTACTTTTAATGGCTCTAAAACTTTCTCAGCAAGGACTGACCCTCCCTCAAATTTTTCTTTCGTTTTCGAGACTTTTTCTTTCTCTTTGACCTCATTGTCAGATTTAGCTTTTTCCTCATGTCTTTTCTTTGTTGCAGCCCTCCTTTGTCTGCATGCTTTCCATGTATTTCTTGAAGTCCTTTCAGACTTGCTTTCATCGTTTGTTTGTATCTCAGCATTTTTGTGAGCTTGAGCTCTTGTGACTACGTTCACTGGTGCGACCTCACTGTCATTTTCGCTGCTTGAAGGCAACATTTCCACTACGTTCAGCGTAGCCTTCCCTTTTTTGGCCGGATTCAATGGACAGTCAGAAACTAAGTGCTTGATTCCACAATCGAGACAATAACATGCAAGAGCAGGAACTACAGAAGTGACATTAGTATGCCTTGCTTGCTTCAGGTAAGGACAATCCTTTACCAAATGGTCTTCTTTGCAATGAAAACATGGTCCTAATGGTGCATCAAGAGCCCGATTCGAAGCCTTTGGCATCGGAGGTCTACCTTGACCTGCAATGAACATTAAAGTGTTCAAGTCCATACTAAATTGCCCTTCTTGATGACTCATCATAGAATTCGGATTTGGATTTGACGTTGATGCAGATGCTGACGTGTTAGGCATCTTCCACCAATCCAAACTTTCTTCTACTTTTGCCATCTTTTGTTCCTCAGCATATGGCATAACTGGAACAATCGCTCTTTCATAGTTAATATCTTCCTCGTGCTCTACAATCCGCACTGGTGAAGTCTTAGGCAATGGTGGTTGTCTACCCAGTACAGGTACTGGTCGATCGCCATCCATACCGACGGCTGCGTTCCCCATCGCTTGAGCTCTCAAATAACGAACTCTATTGTGGCAGTCTTTTGTTGTATGGTTACCCCAACGTTATTTGAGCTCTCAAATAACGAACTCTATTGTGGCAGTCTTCTGTTGTATGGTTACCCCAACGTTTGTCGAAGTCACACCATAGAGCAGGTCGAGCATCCGAGCATCCGCTCTTCGCCTTTGCTCTAATACCCTAGGCGGTCCATACATTTGCTGCATCTTTTCCATAACCACTTCCATTATTTGATCTACTTGTGATTCCATTGATGAGGAGCTACTGACAGCCTTTGAGCTTGTAGCTTCCTTTGATTCCCTACGATCACAATTATCATCATAATCAATTGCATCATAGATGCATTGGTTCAAATCCTTGTGATGCATCATGTACAAAGCTGAGTGTAGGATTTTGTCTAACAAGCCCTGTAAGAAAATCGACACTAACCTCTCTTGACTCGGCATTTCCTTTTCAGAACATCTCGACAGATACTGTCGCAATGATCACTTTTGCTATGTCAAATCTCAGTTTCAGAGTGCAAAAAGTCAGTTTTTTACACTGCAATTTCCGTCTCGAAACTTTCAATTTGAACTATCAAATCAAGTGCAAATCAGTTGAAAATTGCTAGGTGTACTATGCAAAGCATATGCAACACCCTGGTGGACTCAGATCTTGCAGGAAGTGCCCAAAACTCCCAGATTGACTCAGGCGCGTTGACTCAGGCACGACTGGGTCAAGCAGTGTAGATTTTCAACTTTTATCATATCATCTTGTTCCCCTATGTGAAGACACTCTCCAGCTGAAATCCCAACAAGAAATGATCACTTATGCTATGTCAAATGATCAAACCTTGTCCTAGAGTAAAACAGTGCGAATCTGGCACTTTTTGGCCTTTTTAGCTTGAAAAATTTGCCCAAATTTGCTCAAAATTGCTAGGTGAGATATGCAAGGCATGTATAACAGTTGGGTATGGTCAGATGTTGCTAGAAGTCTCCAGATCTGCCAGAATGACTCAGGTACGACTGGGTCATGAAGGGCAAATTTTTAACTTTTTTCAGAACTGACTTTACATCTGTGTTTCCAGTAGCTCATAGGCACCTAATCTCAACCCAAATGCAATTTGGACTCTCTTTGACCACTCAAAAGCTAAAATTCTCTAAATAGCACTCCGAAGCGTACTTTGGCAGTTTCTACTGGAAATCTGATGTCAAATGAGCTGAGGGCTTAGGACAAGTATGTATAACATTATAACAACCTATCCTAACAGTCAGAATGTGGTTTGAGTGCATAAATCTTGAAATTTGCTCTATTTAGCATTTTTGGCTAGTTATGGTCACAAATGCCAAATGCAAAATTTTAGTGCACATTCAACCGTTGATTACTACCTAATGCTACTCCTAAATGCTAATCTATGAAAGCAAAAAGAATCTACACTACGAAATGTATAGGGAGACCAAAAATCAACTCCATTGGACGACCTTTGGACTCCAAAATAGACACGACACATTTTACCCAAAACCTTAAGCAAAACAATGTCACAACCCACTCTCTCTCACTCAACTAACACCCGACGACTCGATCACTCAAGTCTATGACCTTAAAGCCCCTACTCTAAGGCTTGCTAGCTAAAAGAGAAGAAAATGAAGGATTCTCTAAGAACGAAACAAAGAACTAAGCTCATCTACTGTTTGACTCTCGCAAGTCTTGGTTCATCCCCGGCAACGGCGCCAGATGTTCACTCGCCATCACTCTCAAAGGAGCAACTGCGAATCATCGTGTATAGCAGCCTACGTGGCACGGCATATACAATGTCATACCAGAGGGAACCACTAACTTGGGCAGTCGGAGGCCACGCTGGAGTGTCAATCTAGGTGAATCAAACAGTCCAAACGAAGCAAATCTAACTCTATGAGCTCCAAACACGCGACCTAGGACAGAAAACTAAGATATGCTAATGAGAATTGAGCTAAATCAACACTTGATGACTAGACATGATGGCAAATACTGCAGGGACTCTATCTATACCACTAGAATCACAATATGCAGAGAAATCATTGGCTAAAGTGCGCAAAATAAGTAGAGAGCTGAAACCCATATCTACGACGCTCTGGCACTCCAAATCATGATCTAACCACATAGGCTTGTGCTCTAAGGTATGAAGAATACACCCATGAAGTTTCATCAACTTCCGACAGCATTTGGCACCAAAACCCCTCGTGAGACAAACGCGACCCATTGTGAGACAAAAACGCCCCAGTCGGAAATGTGTCACCAAAATGACGATTGAGCACAAATCCTCAATCTACATGCTCTAAGGATCACACGTATGGTCCTGAATCGCAAAACGGAGCTTTCTACAAGCGGCTATGGCCACAAGTAGCTCGTGCGCGTACGCGATGACTACGACACACACATGTACGCAAACATCGCATCAAGCATATCTATAGCTAGATCTAACACTAATGAACACATGTATACAAGCTCATACAAAAAGACTTACCCGTTTGTGCGTAGTAAGTACAGGAAGATTGCAGCAAACTTTAGATAAGAGCTCTCTCTTCAATTTCATTCACAAAAGAATCTCCTTACAAATTACAAGTGCCGGCTTATATACCCAGCATTGAGAGTTCATGACTTGACATCCCTAATCCCTCTGAGGCATCTTAACTCACTCATATTTACTAATTGGAAGCCGTATTAGCCCCGTTATTACAACTTATGCGGGATTTTTTGGTACAAAAACGAGATTTTTCAGGTAAAGTTTGTCGGTGACAAACTTCGGCGAAACAGGACCCATTCTTCTTTTTGTACTAACAACACAGGTGAGCAAGGGAGATGAACTAGGTTATACCATCTCCTTCTCAAGAAGCTCATTCACTTGAGAGAGTATCTCTTCTTGTTGTGCATGAGAGACATGATATGGGGGCTTATTATGGGGTGCACTACTTTGCACTAATTCAATCCTATGGTCATCCTATCCTCATTGTGAAGGAGGTAACTCACTAGGAATAGAGTCTGAAAAACAATCACTATATGCTTGAAGGAAAGACATATAATTCATTTCATCATTAAAGCTCATATTAGTATTAGATATTTGAGAGAAAGTATCATGAGGAAAGGAGAGTCTTTGAAAAAATCCATATACACAAAAAGAGAAAATTTTATTTACTTTTGTATAGCATCACTAGATACAATAGGTATGGTGCTTCCCTTCTTCTTAGTGCTAATACTAATAGCTTTACCTCTATGATGAAAAGTGAGAACCCTATTATGATGATGAGTGAGTTGTATGGCCATGTGATGAAACCATGGTGCCCCTAAGATAACATCCTCATGCAACAAAGGAGATACATAAAAGTCCTTAACTCATGATTTCACATCACATTGTAGATCTAGTGGCATAGATGGAGTCCCAGTAGCATAGGAAGTCTTGTCCCATAGTCTCATGTCGATCTGATACATTTCTCTTAGCATATCATCAGTTTTTGTCCTAGGTACACATTTTGAGCTCTCTAGTGATCCTTATGTCATTTAGCTTGTTTGATTCACCTAGACTGACAATCTAGCGTGTCCGAGTCTTGGGTTCCCTACGGTATGGCATTGTATATGCTATGCCATGTAGGCTACTATACTTGATATGATTCGCAGTTGTTCCACGAGAATGATAGTGGCAAGTGAACATCTGGCGCCGTTGCCAATGACCTAGACTCGAGAATCAAACAGTAGACAAGCTCATCCATGTTTATCTCCTTTAGTTGTCACATTCTTTTTTATTAGCTAGCAGACCTTAGAGTAGGTGGTGGCTTTAGGGTCGTAGACTTGTTAGAGCGAGTCGTCGGGTGTTAGTAGAGTGAAAAGAGTGGGTTATGATGTTAATTTGCTTAAGGAATTAGGTGAATTGCGTTATGTCTGTTTGGGTGTCCAGGAGTCCGATGAAGTTGATTTTTGGTCTCCATGTACATTTGGTAGTTTAGTTTCTTGTTGAGTTATTAGATTAGTGTTTAGGAGTAACATTAGGTAGATAATTAAGATTGAATGTGCGCTAAAAAGTTGCATTTGGTTAGTTAAACCATAACTTGTCAAAAATGCAAAAAATAGCATACTTCAAGTTTTACACACTCAAATCAGATTCTATTTGACTTATTAGGTTGTTTTGATGTTGTGGTAACTTGTCCTTAGCCATCAAGAGCTTCAACTACTCTTCCCTATTGTGTTGGTGACTACACCCTTGTCGGGAGCTCTACGGGAGGCACCGGCAAACGGTCTCTGATTGAGGAGCTTTCTTCGCGGGAGTAAAGCTATAGGGCAACTATACAGTCCTTCGGACTATAATTTTCGGGCCGAAAACGCGTTTCGGGCGCGTCTGGACCTCCGTTTTTCAGAAAGCAGGCGATTTCGAGCACTGCGGGTAAGTCATCGATTCTCTGCAGAACTCTGTTTTAAGTACTGCAGGAAGACAGATTAACTGTGCAGACACTGTGGGTGCTGCAAAGAGGTCTACAGTTGCCATTGGGTGTATGTATGCACATTGAGGTCACTGGTTGTGACATTTGAGTGGACTGCAGTACCGCTGTGCAGAAAATACAGCAGTTGTGTAGGAAAAACTAGAGTGCCGTTTCTGGTAAAATTGTGTGTTTGGCAAGATGTCTAATGATGGCATAACACAGATTGTGGCTGAGAAGCTGGATAAGAATAACTTCCATGCTTGGAGGTTCAGGTTGACTAATTTCCTGATGGGAAAAGGCTATTGGGACTACATAGAAGGTGAACATGAAGAGGCACCGGAGATACCGGACATAAATCCTACTGCTGCAGATGTGAAAGAGTTTAAAGACTGGAACCAAGGAGCCAGGAAGGTTATGTATTGGCTATCCATTAGTATACAGGACACCATGATTGGGCACATTCAGGATGCCAAGTCCCCCAAGGAGGCGTGGGACACCTTGGTAAAGCTTTATGAAACAAACACCAAGGCACGTAAGATACAGTTGAAGAATGAACTTCATACTGTGGAGAAAAAGAGCATGTCTGTGAATGACTATGCGTTGAAGATAAAGGGCATTGTGGAATCCCTTGCATCTATTGGTGTGTCAGTAGATGATGATGACAAGGTGGAAGTCTGTCTACATGGTCTCGGGCCACAATACAAGACGTTTAAGACGTCTATTCAGACTCGAAAAAACATTCCCAACTTTACAGATTTGGTGTCTATGCTGATTATCGAAGAGAAGAACTTGGGACCAACAGTCTTCACAAAGCAAAAACAGTTCAGAGCAACAGGCCTTCTACACGAGTTCAGGAAGAGGACGAGGTAGAGGAGGCCGTGGACGTAGTCAAGGAGGTGGCCGAATAGGTAATCAGAATTATGGCCAGCAGCAGCAACAACAACAACAGTCCCAGAATCAACAACAACAACAACACGCAGGTGGAAGAGGCAAATTCAGAGGCAGGGAGAGTCAAAGAGGCCGTGGAAATTAGCAAAGACAATATAATGATGCACGTGAATGCTATTATTGTGAGATCCCCCTGTTCCCACCGAGCAACGGATTCGGGTACTAGCAGCGGAAGTAGCACTTCTCGCACGGGACAGGGGTCCCACATTCGGAGCCTCGTCCACGAATATCCGGACAAGAGACTAATCCGTCGGTTTTTCCAAAACCGAACCCGGAAAAAACTTCCCTTACCCGGAAAGCACGGGCGATTCCACCAGGATAATTTTTTACTCTAACGTAGTCAAGATCATTACTGATCACGCTGATCCAACTGCACCTATAAAGATACTCGGTCGGATCAAGGAAGAAACTTGCACTTGGATCATTGGGATCAACGCTTTTTTCCCCATCAAGAGGCACAGCCGTTGATTCCTATCCATAGAACAATTACTATCCGGGACTTACTTCATCTATCGTAATAACAGAAATTGAGTCTCGGTTTACGGATCCATCAGTCCAGCCTAACCCCATCCGATCCCATGGGTTAGCCAACCGCCCAACCACTGTAGTGATGGGATCCAATTTGGAATTTGGTTAGGTTTTGTCCCGGGTACCAAGGAAAAGAGTTCCAAGGCCCCCTAGCCGGAATTTCATGCAAACATAAAACTAGCCACACCACTTACACACCCAATATGAAAATTGCCCTTTTCTTAGCATCAGCTAACTTTAAAACAATCCTTTAATGAAACCATAGTACCACTGATCACAATCTCCCAATTTATCCAGTTGATTCATAATTTCCCATCATTCCTTCATCAGAGTATCTATGGTATCATTGGCAACTAGAACGCTCACCACCTGTCCACACAGAGGCCGTTTCCATAGTTCCTAGCCCATAATACTCGGCAATATAATCACTTATCAAGATGGACTCTCGTTGAAGATCAGCAAGATCAACCAACAGATCCATATAAAAGAGCCATGGACTCATCCGTTGAGGACCAGCAAGGTCAGTCAACCAGATCCATGCCCGGTTTCACAAAACAACTCTTACTCCTTGTTCCAATATCTTCCTCGACGCACGCGTGGGTATCCTAGGCGACCCAGAGCCCGAGCACCGTATGGTCAGCACCCTCTAGGATCCTTCGCAGGTGACCTAGCGCTTCACTCATAGGCCGCTTCCTTGGTCCCTCATCCACCGTACCGGAAGCTCACCATTTTAATCGAACCGAGGCTGGTCAAGACCTCGGTCGACCTTGCTACGCGAGACGTCCTCCATTGACTCTCCGTCAGCAGTTGCAACTTTATCAGTTAGGTCTCCACGACCTTAATCACAAGACGGTCAAAATGCTTCCCCAGCATTCTTGACATAAAACAGTCATTTACAAATAGCATTTACAAACAGTTTACAAATACAGTTTCTATAATAACTCTCATTTTTCCACATTATCCCTCATTAATCCACATTACTTATTCCACATTCCATGTATATGTGTACTCATCCAATCACCTCCTTTTCCATCTCTTCACTTCAGATTCCTTCACATCACATATCATATATTCACATCCATATCCACATCCATACATCCACATCCACATCCATTTTCACATCCATACATCCACATCTACATGCTTATCTCCATTTTCACATCCTCATTTATACATCCACATCCCATATCCACATTCATACATACACATCCATATCCACATCCACATCCACATCCACATTCACATCCATGCATCCACATCTACATGCTTACCTCCATTTTCACATCCTCATTTATACATCCACATCCCATATCCACATTCATACATACACATCCATACATCCACATCTACATCCACATACATACATACATCCACATCCACATTCCACATTCACATCTATATATCCACATCTACATTCACATTCACATACATCCACATCCACATTCCCATACATCCACATCTATACATCCACATTCCACATTCACATCTGCATTCACATTCACATACATGCATCCACATCTACATGCTTACCTCCATTTTCACATCCTCATTTATACATCCACATCCCATATCCACATTCATACATACACATCCATACATCCACATCTACATCCACATACATACATACATCCACATCCACATTCCACATTCACATCTATACATCCACATCTACATTCACATTCACATACATCCACATCCACATTCCCATACATCCACATCTATACATCCACATTCCACATTCACATCTGCATTCACATTCACATACATGCATCCACATCTACATTCACATTCACATACATCCACATCCCCATTCCCATTCACATCTATACATCCACATCTACATCCACATACATACATACATCCACATCCACATTCCACATTCACATCTATACATCCACATTCACATACATCCACATCCACATTTCCATTCACATCTATACATCCACATCCATTCACATCTATACATCCACATCTACATCCACATTTACATCTATGCATATACATCTTCATGCATATATCCATTTTCATGTTCATACATCCACACTCCCATCTCCATATCCACACATCCACATACATACATCCATTTTCACATTCCCATTTATATAACCCCATATACCTTCACATCTAATCTTTTACATCACATCCATTCTCGCCCTATCACAACCCATATACATCTTATCCTATCACATACACTTCTTACCTCATCCCCCCATACACATCTTAATTCATCTTATCACATCCTAACTTATTTCATAAGCATCTTATCACCTCTTATCACACCTCTTATCACATCCTATCACTTTCCATACGCATCTTATCAATTTTATCACATCTCATACACCTCTTATCACATCTTATCACATTTCATATCTTTTTAAAAAAAAAAGAGAATTCTTTTATTTGATATAAGATTTCTCTACACATTTATTTATACATAAATTCCATTTAAGGAGACTAACACTTTTGAAATTAAAATCAATCTTTTATGCATCTTCTTATGCATGATTTCAATTTGGTAGGGAATTATACTTTTAGAATAAAAGAATTTCTCTTATGCATCTAAGTTAAGCATAAAATCCATTTATGAGAAAAATCATACTTTTAGTATAAAAAGAATATCTTTTATGCATACCTATATGCATGAAATCCAATATGATAAAAGTAACACTTTTGATATAAAAATTTTTCCTTTATGCATACTTCTATGCATGAAAATTAAAAATGATAAAAGTAACACTTTTGATATAAAAATTTTCCTTTATGCATACTTCTATGCATGAAAATTAAAAATGATAAAAGTAACACTTTTGATATAAAATTTTCTTTTATGCATACTTTTATGTATGAAATAAAAATGATAAAAGTAACACTTTTGATATAAAAATTTATCCATTATGCATACTTCTATGCATGAAAATAAAAATGGTAAAAATAACACTTTTGATATAAAAATTTATCCTTTATGCATACTTCTATGCATGAAAGTAAAAATGATAAAAGTAACACTTTTGATATAAAAATTTATCCATTATGCATACTTCTATGCATGAAAATAAAAATGGTAAAAATAACACTTTTGATATAAAAATTTATCCTTTATGCATAATATTAAAATTCAATTTCTCCATGATTTATAATGAAATTCTTTCAATTAATCTAGGATGATGATTCCTAGAATATGGTAGGAAGTCCTCTTTTTATGCTTTGAATAAAAGTTTTTTATGCATAATTTTTATAAAAATTTTGCCATAGCTCCACTGCTATGACTGATAAATCTCAATTTTTCTAAGGGATAAAGCTTATCATTAAGGAAATAATTAAAATGATTCTCTAATTGGATCCTTAATCCATAATGGATTGAATCATCAATATACATAAACTAAAAGCATAAGAAAAAGCCATTAATTTGGCCTCAAGCATAGCTTAATCTTGGGTTAAGAAAAAGCTTTATGAAAAGCTTGATTTGGATTGAGAATGGGTCATGAGTATGACCATTTCTTGAGTGAGAGAGAGAATTTACATAAGAATCATTAGAATTTAAACATAAATAAAAATTAACTTCAATAGCATTTATTAAATTATGTAACTTTTCACTACTATTCAAACTTCAATAGCATTTAAAAAAAACCATACCAATTAAACTTCTCAAGCTTGAGAGGGGTTGAGAAGAGAGAAACATTGAGAAATTATAGAAAGATGAATATTCACTAATTACCTTACAACTTGCTTGATTCTTTGTTCACGGTAGAGGCCCCCAACCAATCAATTGGTTAAGTATGTTGATGGAGCCACTAATGGGGATTGAAGAAAGAGGGAAGCTCCAAAAACTAGTGAATTATTAAATGAATTCACAGTTCTTGGCTTAGGTGGAGTAGAGTAACGATGCATAAACACTATATATTTTTCAACAAGGGTGAGGCTTCTATTTATAGGAAAAATTGAGCTCCTAACCAAACAAACTGATTCTAGAATTTTCTAAATCAGTTTGGTCAATATTTGACCATTTTTAGGTCAGTTAAGCTAACTTTTTGGAACTAGACTTGAATGAGGAGAGAGGAGAGATGAAATATCTCAATTTTTATGAGTTTAAAACTCATTCAAGCATGTGAAATATGCACCTCCTTTAAAGAACTCCCCTTCCTTACATATGTCATATTTTTAATATTGCTCATAGTTTTTTACTAATAAACCTTGTACATTTTCAACTCTTCATCTTATGTGAAATATGCACCTCCTTTAAAGAACTCCCCTTCCTTACATATGTCATACTTTTAATATTGCTCATAATTTTTTACTAATAAACCTTGTACATTTTCAACTCTTCATCTTATGTGAAATATGCACCTCCTTTAAAGAACTCCTCTTCCTTACATATGTCATACTTTTAATATTGCTCATAATTTTTTACTAATAAACCTTGTACATTTTCAACTCTTCATCTTATGTGAAATATGCACCTCCTTTAAAGAACTCCCCTTCCTTACATATGTCATACTTTTAATATTGCTCATAATTTTTTACTAATAAACCTTGTACATTTTCAACTCTTCATCTTATGTGAGTATTTACTCATTTTTGGGTATCTTCTTTTTCAAAATGGATTTATCTCCTCCCTACACATGGATTGATGCTATTGGTCCATAGGAACCTTAATTGGACCATAATGCAAAAATTTCTGAAAATCTAGACCCTTAGACTAAGGTCCTTTATACACATTTCCAATTAATTCCAATTGCACATTGGAAAGTTCTTTTTGAATTTCTGTTTCAGGGAAACTTATTTTAATAAGATGAGATAATTTTCTATCCAAAAATATTAAAAATCTGAATATTCTCTCTCTAGAATATTTTCTCTCTCTAGGTTAAAACAGTTAGAAACAAGTCTTTTATATTTCTGAAGAGGGATTGATTATAGAAGAAGATACTAGACATCAAAAAGGGGTTTGGGGGAGGAATCTTACATTCTACCCCACTTAAAAAACGCGAGATGTCCTCATCTCGCAACTTGTGATAATTTCGCAAGATTCACGAATATGAGACTTAGAGAAAAATTTTAATCAAGATTAACCACCAAGATAAGTCTTAAAGAGAGCAAGATTCAAAATACGAACAAGATTTAAACTTTATTCATTCTCGGAACTTATACAGTAAAGATAGAGGAACTCTTTACACTTCCATAAGCCCGTCCATCATATGGTCACAAAAGCAGTCCTCACAAGCTGCACAAGTATAAGGTAACTCATCTATGGGAATGATTCTGTGGGTTATTGCTGCGCCTATCTCAGTGGTATGAGGTGTTCTAACAAAAGGACCTCTGAGAGGCAAGCCAAAAACGGGGTAAAGGCATATCTTCTCATGAGGAAGAAAACACGCCAGTAAGAAGACCCGCTCAGAAAACCCAGGATGTCTTGATCTCATGACGCAGTAGTATCGGGGACCCAAACCCAAGGCTTCGATAACCATGGCCAAGCGGACATTGTTACGGAAGTGCTGCTGACCCCAGGGTGTTACCCTAGTTATGTCTTGATAGGTCCGCCATTTGGTCTGTGCTACAGAAGTTCCTAGGTGAGGAAAAAGTGAGCGCTCATACTGTTCTATAAAGTCTTTCTTCACAGACTCTCTTGCGTCTTGAAGATGAGAAATCATCATGGATAAAACTAATTCCTGTTGCCAAGCCATGAAGGAGATTAAGAAGAAGGGAGATCGATGGAAGTAAGATTACTGTGAGCGACAAGTAAAAGTTACGACTTATATAAAGGAAGGAGCTAGCGTAACTTAGAAGCCAACGGTATCTTGCCACTGAAGTTTTACCGTCTTTCCATGATTTGGGTTTGGCACATATTTCTATGAAATACATTAAGAGCTTTGAGATGAGGAGATAAAAGAAGCTCGTAAGCTAAGTTGCTTACTTTCTTTGAATTCAGATAAGGCTCACAATATCTGGTGGATAACTTCTTAAACTCCCTAATAGATAAAGAACTTCTTTTGGGCCGTACTCGAATGAAGACCAAAACCTTGGTATCCAAAACACCGATTTTTACTTCTGAACTCATTGTTCTGAATCCTTAAAACAGGTGGAACTCCTGAGAAGTATTCTAGGAAAAGGGTCTTTCTTTCTTAAACAGAATCTTTCTTTTATTTTAGAGATCAAAAAGGGAGATTCTTACTCCTGAATACCTCGAAGGCTGGGGAGGAATCTTACATTCTACCCCACTTAAAAAAGTGCGAGATGTCCTCATCTCGCCAAGTAGAGGACAACTCTTTTTCTTAAGATCCAATTTATTCTAGGATTCCTTATATTCTGGTCAACCCAACAGAATACGGGGATAAATATCCCTTATATAGAACTCATCATTAAATAACAATTCATTTCAGATCATATCATTCATATCTTTAACACGATAATGGTCCATCAGATCGAAAATTTTTCTTTCTGAACATTCCTCCACGGGAATTTTAGTCAAGCAAGTTTTCAATTTGTCATCCCTTAACTTGATTTACCGAGTCAAGTGTTAACAGTAGTACTTTGACAGCACAATCCACTAATCTCATAGTGATTTGTTGAAATCATTATCATCATTTATCATTACAGGGACTCGTCCCATTCATCCTCATTACGGTTTTGCTCAAGTTATTATATTTCAACTAAATTTCAAAAATCATCATTTTTCAATCAGAATCCCAATCAATTCATCAGTTCCCAAACAGAATTAAAAATCATATCAACCACATTCAAATTCATCATCTGGATAGCATTAACGCTTATAATTTCAAGTCTTAGATTTACTCGTATATACTGTCAGTAAAGAGCTGCAGTTATACTCTCGGTATATACGGATAGTCACGGCCCTTGGAATTATAAGGTAAATACCATCATGTCTAGGCCTCAAGCAAGCCAAGGATTCTATATAATTGCGGTACTTCCATCTGAAGACCCAATTACCAAATTACGAATTTCAATTTGAATATCAAATTGTATGAATTATATCACACAATTACAACCTTTTTGTGTTTCTTGATAAATTTCTGACCTATTTGTCTTCTCAATTGATCTTTATTAACCAAATGCTCTGATACCAACTGTGAGATCCCCCTGTTCCCACCGAGCAACGGATTCGGGTACTAGCAGCGGAAGTAGCACTTCTCGCACGGGACAGGGGTCCCACATTCGGAGCCTCGTCCACGGATATCCGGACAAGAGACTAATCCGTCGGTTTTTCCAAAACCGAACCCGGAAAAAACTTCCCTTACCCGGAAAGCACGGGCGATTCCACCAGGATAATTTTTTACTCTAACGTAGTCAAGATCATTACTGATCACGCTGATCCAACTGCACCTATAAAGATACTCGGTCGGATCAAGGAAGAAACTTGCACTTGGATCATTGGGATCAACGCTTTTTTCCCCATCAAGAGGCACAGCCGTTGATTCCTATCCATAGAACAATTACTATCCGGGACTTACTTCATCTATCGTAATAACAGAAATTGAGTCTCGGTTTACGGATCCATCAGTCCAGCCTAACCCCATCCGATCCCATGGGTTAGCCAACCGCCCAACCACTGTAGTGATGGGATCCAATTTGGAATTTGGTTAGGTTTTGTCCCGGGTACCAAGGAAAAGAGTTCCAAGGCCCCCTAGCCGGAATTTCATGCAAACATAAAACTAGCCACACCACTTACACACCCAATATGAAAATTGCCCTTTTCTTAGCATCAGCTAACTTTAAAACAATCCTTTAATGAAACCATAGTACCACTGATCACAATCTCCCAATTTATCCAGTTGATTCATAATTTTCCATCATTCCTTCATCAGAGTATCTATGGTATCATTGGCAACTAGAACGCTCACCACCTGTCCACACAGAGGCCGTTTCCATAGTTCCTAGCCCATAATACTCGGCAATATAATCACTTATCAAGATGGACTCTCGTTGAAGATCAGCAAGATCAACCAACAGATCCATATAAAAGAGCCATGGACTCATCCGTTGAGAACCAGCAAGGTCAGTCAACCAGATCCATGCCCGGTTTCACAAAACAACTCTTACTCCTTGTTCCAATATCTTCCTCGACGCACGCGTGGGTATCCTAGGCGACCCAGAGCCCGAGCACCGTATGGTCAGCACCCTCTAGGATCCTTCGCAGGTGACCTAGCGCTTCACTCATAGGCCGCTTCCTTGGTCCCTCATCCACCGTACCGGAAGCTCACCATTTTAATCGAACCGAGGTTGGTCAAGACCTCGGTCGACCTTGCTACGCGAGACGTCCTCCATTGACTCTCCATCAGCAGTTGCAACTTTATCAGTTAGGTCTCCACGACCTTAATCACAAGACGGTCAAAATGCTTCCCCAGCATTCTTGACATAAAACAGTCATTTACAAACAGCATTTACAAACAATTTACAAATACAGTTTCTATAATAACTCTCATTTTTCCACATTATCCCTCATTAATCCACATTACTTATTTACAGATTCCTTCACATCACATATCATATATTCACATCCATATCCACATCCATACATCCACATCCACATCCATTTTCACATCCATACATCCACATCTACATGCTTATCTCCATTTTCACATCCTCATTTATACATCCACATCCCATATCCACATTCATACATACACATCCATATCCACATCCACATCCACATCCACATCCACATTCACATCCATGCATCCACATCTACATGCTTACCTCCATTTTCACATCCTCATTTATACATCCACATCCCATATCCACATTCATACATACACATCCATACATCCACATCTACATCCACATACATACATACATCCACATCCACATTCCACATTCACATCTATATATCCACATCTACATTCACATTCACATACATCCACATCCACATTCCCATACATCCAGATCTATACATCCACATTCCACATTCACATCTGCATTCACATTCACATACATGCATCCACATCTACATGCTTACCTCCATTTTCACATCCTCATTTATACATCCACATCCCATATCCACATTCATACATACACATCCATACATCCACATCTACATCCACATACATACATACATCCACATCCACATTCCACATTCACATCTATACATCCACATCTACATTCACATTCACATACATCCACATCCACATTCCCATACATCCACATCTATACATCCACATTCCACATTCACATCTGCATTCACATTCACATACATGCATCCACATCTACATTCACATTCACATACATCCACATCCCCATTCCCATTCACATCTATACATCCACATCTACATCCACATACATACATACATCCACATCCACATTCCACATTCACATCTATACATCCACATTCACATACATCCACATCCACATTTCCATTCACATCTATACATCCACATCCATTCACATCTATACATCCACATCTACATCCACATTTACATCTATGCATATACATCTTCATGCATATATCCATTTTCATGTTCATACATCCACACTCCCATCTCCATATCCACACATCCACATACATACATCCATTTTCACATTCCCATTTATATAACCCCATATACCTTCACATCTAATCTTTTACATCACATCCATTCTCGCCCTATCACAACCCATATACATCTTATCCTATCACATACACTTCTTACCTCATCCCCCCATACACATCTTAATTCATCTTATCACATCCTAACTTATTTCATAAGCATCTTATCACCTCTTATCACACCTCTTATCACATCCTATCACTTTCCATACGCATCTTATCAATTTTATCACATCTCATACACCTCTTATCACATCTTATCACATTTCATATCTTTTTTAAAAAAAAAGAGAATTCTTTTATTTGATATAAGATTTCTCTACACATTTATTTATACATAAATTCCATTTAAGGAGACTAACACTTTCGAAATTAAAATCAATCTTTTATGCATTTTCTTATGCATGATTTCAATTTGGTAGGGAATTATACTTTTAGAATAAAAGAATTTCTCTTATGCATCTAAGTTAAGCATAAAATCCATTTATGAGGAAAATCATACTTTTAGTATAAAAAGAATATCTTTTATGCATACCTATATGCATGAAATCCAATATGATAAAAGTAACACTTTTGATATAAAAATTTTTCCTTTATGCATACTTCTATGCATGAAAATTAAAAATGATAAAAGTAACACTTTTGATATAAAAATTTTCCTTTATGCATACTTCTATGCATGAAAATTAAAAATGATAAAAGTAACACTTTTGATATAAAATTTTCTTTTATGCATACTTTTATGTATGAAATAAAAATGATGAAAGTAACACTTTTGATATAAAAATTTATCCATTATGCATACTTCTATGCATGAAAATAAAAATGATAAAAATAACACTTTTGATATAAAAATTTATCCTTTATGCATACTTCTATGCATGAAAGTAAAAATGATAAAAGTAACACTTTTGATATAAAAATTTATCCATTATGCATACTTCTATGCATGAAAATAAAAATGGTAAAAATAACACTTTTGATATAAAAATTTATCCTTTATGCATAATATTAAAATTCAATTTCTCCATGATTTATAATGAAATTCTTTCAATTAATCTAGGATGATGATTCCTAGAATATGGTAGAAAGTCCTCTTTTTATGCTTTGAATAAAAGTTTTTTATGCATAATTTTTATAAAAATTTTGCCATAGCTCCACTGCTATGACTGATAAATCTCAATTTTTCTAAGGGATAAAGCTTATCATTAAGGAAATAATTAAAATGATTCTCTAATTGGATCCTTAATCCATAATGGATTGAATCATCAATATACATAAACTAAAAGCATAAGAAAAAGCCATTAATTTGGCCTCAAGCATAGCTTAATCTTGGGTTAAGGAAAAGCTTTATGAAAAGCTTGATTTGGATTGAGAATGGGTCATGAGTATGACCATTTCTTGAGTGAGAGAGAGAATTTACATAAGAATCATTAGAATTTAAACATAAATGAAAATTAACTTCAATAGCATTTATTAAATTATGTAGCTTTTCACTACTATTCAAACTTCAATAGCATTTAAAAAAAACCATACCAATTAAACTTCTCAAGCTTGAGAGGGGTTGAGAAGAGAGAAACATTGAGAAATTATAGAAAGATGAATATTCACTAATTACCTTACAACTTGCTTGATTCTTTGTTCACGGTAGAGGCCCCCAACCAATCAATTGGTTAAGTATGTTGATGGATGTTGAAATATACAAGTGAAAAGGGTGTGTGTGGGAACAAGCTCTTGGATAGAGGTTGTAAAAGATGAGATGTAATTGTGAAAGAACCTGTGAAAAGGTTAGGAGAATCTACTGGGAGAGAATAATGGGTAGCATGAGGGAATTTAGGAGTGTGGAGATATTCTGGGAGATATTCAGGGAAAAGAGAAGAGGTGGAGAGAATCAGGCAAAAGGTGGAGATATTCTGGGAATGAATCATGGAGAAATCAAGGGGATTTGATGCTTGATGTAAACACTATAAATTGAGGCATAGCCCTAATGAGAATTTGCTGGTTTTTGAGTATCCATGCCTACATTAATTTATGTGCTAATTATTCACTAATTACGTCTTAATCACTTGCTAATCACTTTGTTAATTATGCTGATTCTAGTGTTTGATCCACCATAGCTCATCATTTAGCTCAAATTTCAACATGGTATCAGAGCCATGCCTAGAATCAACCAGATTTATGAGCCCATTAGTGAATTAATCAGGATTAGTAAGATAATTAGTAAAAAATCAAATTTTTAGTGAGTTTTCACTCTTCCCCTTCACCCCCAGCCAGTGGAGGACTCTATTCTCCATGCACACTGAATATTAGGCTATGCCCTCTTAGCTTAAGCTAGCCAACACTCTTGGCTACCAGCCCATCGAAACGGCGCAGCAAACCGCCAAAGAAATTAGGAGAAATCGCGATTTTCGCCGGCGCCTTTTTTCTGAGATGTTTGTGACATTGCAACTTCCACAGGTCAAAGCTCTCTAATTCCTCTTAGCCCAAGGGGTAATCAAGCATGCTCTACAAGCTGGTGAAGTCAGAATTGAGTTTCATCAAGTCTACAGAGAGATCAAAGCTCTTCATCAAATCTGCAGGTGACTTTGGTAAAACAGAGATTAAGCTTTCATTATTTGGTCAAATCTTGTGTTTCTTGGCTTAATCCTCTACTAGACTCATTGCTATTGATGCCTTTGAAAGCATTTGAGCTCATTTGAAGTGGAAGGCATCAGATCTGGGCTCCCCGCATACTCTGTTTTCTGCACACAAACCAGAGCATTAATTTGCTAATCAGTGATTAATCAGTGCTAATCACTGTACTTTGGTGCAATTGAGGGTTCAAATTAACCATTAGGTATCTGATACAGATCCCTAAAGCTTCAGATTGCAAATCGGAGTTGGTTTGATACTCCAACCATCCCGTACAAATTGGTTACTCTCAATTTAATGTAATTTCTGGTGATTTTATGCTGATAAAATTGTTGTAATCATCTATTAAACACCAGATTGAGTTGTAAAAGGGTAGACACTGCCCTTGAATCTTGAATTTGGATCAAGAGGTAAGACCCCCTTCACATCACCATGAATTCAGCACAGGAAATAGCCAAATTTAATGGAGAACAGTTTTATACATGGCAAACAAAAACCATGTATTTGCTGATGAGGAAAAATCTGTGGGGATTAGTTGAAGGGAGAGATGAATGCCCAGAGAGAGGGGAAAATGAGTGGAAGAGTAGGAATGAAAAAGCATTGGGACTTATTGCACTCAGTTTAAATGATGAGATCATCCATCATATCACAGGGATACAGTGGGCAAAAGATGCATGGGATGAACTCAATAAATTATTTGGTACACAAGCAAAAAATTCCAAGATAAATCTATTAATGCAATTTTACAAATTGGACATGAAGGAAAGTGAACCCTTAATCACACACTTGAACAAATATAAAAGCATTAAGCAACAGCTGGCAGCTATTGGCAAAAAGGTAGAAGATGATGAAGCATTAGCTGTACTTTTGAAGAGTGTGGATAAAGGAGATTATGAAAACATTGTAGCAACACTAAAGAATGTGCCTGAACTGAAGATACACGAGATAGAAGCAGCTCTACTGGAGCAAGAGAGCAGAGGCAAAGAGAAGAAAGAGCTCGACTCAACAGCAGGAGAGGAAAAAGCATTCTTCACCCGAGGAGGATTCTCTCGAGGACGAGGACGAGGAAGAGGCAGAGTAGGAGGGAGGACCTTCACTTGCCACAAATGTGGAAAGCCAGGACACATGGCGAGAGACTGCTCAGCAAACCCAGTGAAGAAGGAACGACATCGGCAAACTTCATGGAGGCTCCAAGAGAAGTGGAGTCGGATCATCTTTTCTGAGAGAGAGAGAGAGAGAGACCCCACAACCCAATGTAACCTGCCCCAACAAAGTAAAACCACCTCTGAGCCACCGATGATGTAGGCCAAGTGGTAGATGTATGTGTGAGCACTTTAGTCAAGGTCGCGGGCACTTATAGTAGCCTTGGACACATTGAGAGAGAGAGTGTCAAGGACTATGGAGATTAGGGACTTGAGGCACTGGTCGCGGGCTATCAAGTAAGAGGAAAACTTGATACAGGGTCCAGGTGTGTTAGGATTATTCACTTGAGGGGAGGTGTTGAAATATACAAGTGAAAAGGGTGTGTGTGGGAACAAGCTCTTGGATAGAGGTTGTAAAAGATGAGATGTAATTGTGAAAGAACCTGTGAAAAGGTTAGGAGAATCTACTGGGAGAGAATAATGGGTAGCATGAGGGAATTTAGGAGTGTGGAGATATTCTGGGAGATATTCAGGGAAAAGAGAAGAGGTGGAGAGAATCAGGCAAAAGGTGGAGATATTCTGGGAATGAATCATGGAGAAATCAAGGGGATTTGATGCTTGATGTAAACACTATAAATTGAGGCATAGCCCTAATGAGAATTTGCTGGTTTTTGAGTATCCATGCCTTAATTAATTTATGTGCTAATTATTCACTAATTACGTCTTAATCACTTGCTAATCACTTTGTTAATTATGCTGATTCTAGTGTTTGATCCACCATAGCTCATCATTTAGCTCAAATTTCAACAATGGAGCCACTAATGGGGATTGAAGAAAGAGGGAAGCTCCAAAAACTAGTGAATTATTAAATGAATTCACAGTTCTTGGCTTAGGTGGAGTAGAGTAACGATGCATAAACACTATATATTTTTCAACAAGGGTGAGGCTTCTATTTATAGGAAAAATTGAGCTCCTAACCAAACAAATTGATTCTAGAATTTTCTAAATCAGTTTGGTCAATATTTGACCATTTTTAGGTCAGTTAAGCTAACTTTTTGGAACTAGACTTGAATGAGGAGAGAGGAGAGATGAAATATCTCAATTTTTATGAGTTTAAAACTCATTCAAGCATGTGAAATATGCACCTCCTTTAAAGAACTCCCCTTCCTTACATATGTCATATTTTTAATATTGCTCATAGTTTTTTACTAATAAACCTTGTACATTTTCAACTCTTCATCTTATGTGAAATATGCACCTCCTTTAAAGAACTCCCCTTCCTTACATATGTCATACTTTTAATATTGCTCATAATTTTTTACTAATAAACCTTGTACATTTTCAACTCTTCATCTTATGTGAAATATGCACCTCCTTTAAAGAACTCCTCTTCCTTACATATGTCATACTTTTAATATTGCTCATAATTTTTTACTAATAAACCTTGTACATTTTCAACTCTTCATCCTATGTGAAATATGCACCTCCTTTAAAGAACTCCCCTTCCTTACATATGTCATACTTTTAATATTGCTCATAATTTTTTTTACTAATAAACCTTGTACATTTTCAACTCTTCATCTTATGTGAGTATTTACTCATTTTTGGGTATCTTCTTTTTCAAAATGGATTTATCTCCTCCCTACACATGGATTGATGCTATTGGTCCATAGGAACCTCAATTGGACCATAATCCAAAAATTTCTGAAAATCTAGACCCTTAGACTAAGGTCCTTTATACACATTTCCAATTAATTCCAATTGCACATTGGAAAGTTCTTTTTGAATTTCTGTTTCAGGGAAACTTATTTTAATAAGATGAGATAATTTTCTATCCAAAAATATTAAAAATCTGAATATTCTCTCTCTAGAATATTTTCTCTCTCTAGGTTAAAACAGTTAGAAACAAGTCTTTTATATTTCTGAAGAGGGATTGATTATAGAAGAAGATACTAGACATCAAAAAGGGGTTTGGGGGAGGAATCTTACAATTATTGTGGTAAGCCTGGACATGTGCAGTCAGAATGTTATAAGAAGCAGGTTGACATGCAAAATGGGAAAGTGCCGCAAAACAACTATGCATCCTCAAGCAGAAATAATGAGGATAATGAAAGGTTGTTTGTTAGGCAGCATGTTGTGAATGCCATGTCTGAAAATGTTGATGCAGCACAAAAAGATAATGTATGGTATGTGGATTCAGGCGCTTCGAACCACATGACGAGTCATGGGGAGTGGTTCAAGGAGATGAAAAACCCGGAAAGACCAGGTTTTGTGGAAACAGGGGATGACACTGCTCATCCAATTGCCCACGTTGGAGATGTGCCATTGTCTATGCAGGATGGCAAAGTGAAGTACCTTACAGATGTACTTCATGTTCCGAACATAACAAAGAATCTGGTTTCAGTTGGCCAGATGATTGAGCAGGGTTTGCAGGTTCGGTTTAACCCTGATGGATGTTATGTTGAAGATTTTAAAGACAAGTGCAGGTTGGTTGCAAAAGGCAACAGAGTGGGCAGAATGTTTACGTTGGATGTAGACATGCCTGAGATGAGTGCTGCAATGTTTGCAAATGGTTCAGGAGTTGTTGCAGACACAGACATATGGCATAAAAGAATTGGACATGTAAATGTGTAGAGATTGAAGTCTATGTAGACAAAAGGAATTGTGACAGGGCTGCCAAAATTTAAAGTGGAAGGTATGCAGAAAATATGTGAAGCATGCCAATTTGGGAAGCAAACAAAGCATGTGTTTCCACGTAACAGATATGTAAGCAGAAATGCACTAGATGTTGTGAATTCAGATGTATGGGGTCCTACGAAGACCATATCTATGGAAGGCTGCAGGTACTATGTGACTTTCATTGATGACCACACAAGGAAAGTGTGGGTATATTTCATGAAGGAGAAGAGTGAGGTGTTCACCCACTTTCAGAATTTCAGAGTTTTGGTTGAAAAGCAAACAGGGAAATATGTAAAGTGCCTAAGGTCAGATGGAGGGGGAGAATACTTCTCCAATGAGTTCTCTGAATTTTTGAAGAAGAATGGTATTCGGAGACAGTTTACATGCAGATACACTCCGCAGCAAAATGGAGTTGCTGAGCGGAAAAACAGGCACATTGCTGAGATTGCGCGGGCATTGATGGAAGAGAAGAATATACCACATTGCTATTGGGCTGAGGCTGTTTCTACAGCAGTATACATCATGAACAGGACTCCAACTGCAGCCATACATGATGTAACTCCAGAGGAGAGGTTTACTGGCAAAAAACCAGATTTGTCTCACCTGACAGTCTTTGGATGCATTGCATATGTGCATGTGCCAGATGAGCTGAGAACTAAGCTGGATCCGAAAGCTGAAAAATGTGTGTTTATTGGATATTCCCTTGAGCAAAAGGGATACAGGTGTTATAACCCTGCTACACGTGAGTTGAGGGTAAGCAGGGATGTTGTCTTTGATGAGATGAGCAGTTGGTATGCTGCTGAAAAAGAAGCTATTGGGGCTGATGTGAGTGGAAGTGTGGTTGCACAGAATGCAGGTCAGCAATCACAGTCTTTGAGTGGACCAGGAGAGTCCTCATCTAGTGGGTCTGTTGATAGACCATGGAGTGGTAGGCTGCGTCATAATACCAGCCCTGCAAATGTGATTAGTACATCACGTAAAGGAAAAGAGAAAGTGGTTGAGCCCCTTGGTATGCCTGACATTTCTGCAGGGCATTCTCATGTTGATGGAGAGTCTAGTGGCTCAGATATGAGCCTTGATGAGGAGCTTGGGATCCCAGCAATGAGAACACCTGGTGTAAAGAAGGCTATGGAAGCCATGAATGAGAAGCTGCGAAGATCTGGGAGAGTGAGAAATCCCGTGCAGAGATTTACCTATGATGGTTATGTGGCACATCACTATGCATATATGGCAAAGGTTGTGCAGGTTGTTGAGCCCACATGCATTGATGAGGCTATTGGAAATGTGTGTTGGGAGAAAGCTATGGATGAGGAGATGGATGCACTATATGAAAATGAAACTTGAGATTTAGTGCAATTGCCAGAAGGCAAGAAAGCCATTGGATGCAAGTGGGTGTACAAAGTTAAACATAACAGTGATGGAAGCATAAACAGGTACAAGGCTAGATTGGTAGCCAAAGGATATGCGCAGACATATGGGATTGATTATGAGGAAACTTTCAGCCCAGTTGCCAAGATGGCAACGGTGAGAGTTGTGATAGCAGTGGCTGCGTCAAAGCAATGGTCTTTACATCAGATGGATGTAAAGAATGCATTCTTGCATGGGGATTTGCAAGAAGAGGTGTATATGTTGCAGCCACCAGGTTATGAGGATGTGGGTCACCCCGAGCATGTTTGCAGGTTGAAGAAAGCCTTGTATGGCTTAAAGCAAGCACCAAGAGCATGGTCTGACAAGATTTCTGAATATCTTGTCACTATTGGCTTTCATGTAGCCAATGCAGATTTCTCGCTGTATGTGAGACATGGTGATAGAGGGGTTGTGCTTGTTGTCATCTATGTAGATGACTTGATCATTACGGGGAACCATGATGCAGAGATCTTTGATGTAAAGATCTTGCTTAGACAGAAGTTCGAGATGAAGGATCTGGGGGAGCTCAGATATTTCTTGGGCATTGAGATGATTAGGTCACCACATGGTATTGGATTACTGCAGAGACAGTATGGCTTGGACATGTTGTCCAAGTATGGTATGACAGGCTGTAAGCCTATTTCTGTGCCATTGGATCAGAATGGCAAGTTGAGTGCAGATTCAGGAGCGATCTTGGAGGATCCTACTATGTACAGGAGCATAGTAGGAAGTTTGATCTACATGACGATCACCAGACCAGATTTGAGCTATGCTGTTGGGTTGGTGAGTCAGTTTATGCAGGTTCCACGGAAACCGCATTTGGATGCAGTGAGACGCATACTGAGGTATGTGAAGTCTACTTTGCATTGTGGACTATTCTATGAGACTGGGACAGAGATATGTGTACATGGGTACACAGATGCTGATTGGGCTGGTAGTATCTCAGACAGAAGATCTACCAGTGGATTCATGTTTTCTTTGGGGAGTGCTGCTGTGACTTGGAGCAGCAAAAAGCAGCCTACGGTTGCTCTATCGAGTACAGAGGCCGAGTACAGAGGAGCTGCTATGGCAGCATGTGAGGTAGCTTGGTTGAGAAAGCTACTTGCAGATTTGGGTCTATCAGTGGATAGACAAGTTGTCATTTTCTGTGACAACATTAGCAGTATACAGTTGGCCAGGAACCCAGTCTTTCATGCTCGTACGAAGCACATAGAGGTCCACTACCACTTCGTCAGAGAGAAGGTCTTGGCAGGAGACCTTGACCTTGTTTATGTTAGCACAGAGGATTAGGTAGCTGACATCTTCACCAAAGCATTGGGTACAGAGAAGCTCCGCAGATTCAGGGCTTCGCTTGGTGTACATGAGATGGAGTTGAGCTCGAGGGGGAGTGTTGAGATATCGAGCTCATCTAGTGAGGCGGTGGACACTGATGACCCGCCTGGGGGATAGGCCCCACACTTACACCACTGGCATGGTTGGTGAGATCGTGGGTGATATGCGGCCAGTGGGATGACAGGCTGTGTGACAGCCATTCTAGAGACTGGCATAGTCTTTCTTGCCAGTTATGTGATCCCAAAGGCCTTGTGCCACATTCTTAAAAACATGCATTGGGTCTAGAAGGTGTTGGATCTTACACTATAGAGAACCCGTGTATGTATTGGTTGAGTACCTTTCATATTGTGTGTACTCTCATTCTTGTATATGGTGTGTTGAGTGTTGAGTAGAGAAGAAGAAGATTTTCAGCCTCTCACCTTGTGTGTTCTCTATTAGGGTTGTGTGTGTGTGTGTGCTTGCAAGAGCTCAAGCTCTCTTCCCCCCTGCATCTTTTCAAAAGAGTCTTTCTTCAAAATACAAGTGCTGGCTTATATACCTAGCATTGTCCACTGAAACTGTTACATCCCCAATCTTTTACGGGCTTCTAATCTAACTCATATGTACAAGCTGGAAGCCGTAATAGCCCCTAATTTACAAGATTTGTGGGATATTAGTACAAAAAGTAGAAGTTTGCCGATGAAGTAGACTTTGTAGATCTTTGGCAAAACATCTCCCCCGCACCTAATCCGGTGTCCGTCCTCGGACACTGTGGTAGTGCCCTTGGCTCGCAAAATCGGTGGTGGTCTTCAAAAAGTTGCTGAAGGAAACAAAAATTTAGCCGAATGATGATCCACGGGAAAGCGCGTAGCCCGTCGCCTTTCGTACCTCTTCACGCTGTATGGATTCTTCTTGTTTTTTTGTGGATAGCATCGTGCACTGGATCCCCTTCCTCCGCATCTTTGTAAGCGATATACCTGAGTGCAGGGTTTTTTACATTCGGTCCAAAAGTAGATAATCCCAAATCTATAAAACGTGTTATGAACATCTCTTCAAGTTTGCATGTAGAATGCTGGCAAAAATTGGCAACGTGCGTAGAAGCCCATAATCTGCATTTGGTTAGGTCCTTCATTGAGATCAAAAGAGAGAGTCTGATTACCCTCTAGCATATGCTCCCATGGGCTATTATTAGGTAATTCTTTTATAAATATCTCTACGTACAAAATAAGTAAATGAGCTGTTTTTACTAACATTCTGCAAGCAAGGTCTAATACACCCTCATATATGTTTATAGCATGCTTTAAAGAAGAGGTAAAATATCTATGTGAACAATATTTATCTGCACTAGTGCAGGATAGTTTAGATAATCAAGATAATGCTTTAATAACCTATCATATCGTTCCCAAGAGTACTTTCTTTCTACAGGAAAAAATGTGAGATTAATTCTACAAAAATGAGGTGCACTAGCGTATTCTAGAATAACTGCACTATGCTTTTGAATCCAAGACAGCCACCATAAGGGCTGGCATTTAGGAAAACTTTGGACTCAATATGGGCCTTGTAAGAGCAACCAATCAAATTTCAGTCAACAATAGGACATAAAAGGGGGGTCATGGATAGCCCCTATCTATGTACCTCAAAAGTATATCATGTAACATATCTATGGAAAGCTCTCAGCAATGCAATCAAAATGCACTATTGACCGCCACATTGAAGTTGAAATGCTCAAGTTATAGCCATTCAAAAAAATGCCAAATAAAGTGAATTGTGGCCACAAGCCCATTCTCATTGGTGTAGAGAGTATATTCCATGAAGCATCTTTGACCCTAAAGGGCCCTTTTGATGTCCAAATTTCCCCTAATACGGTTTGTGAGAGGCGCTAAGCCATTGATTTCATCTTCCGTTAGTGGTCGATAGTCGCCTAGCTCTTCCATTGGACACTTCGACATAAGATCCTTTAAGTGCATATTGTGTGCTAGCTTCAGAAGCGGTAAAGGTAGTGCATAGTTGTGGTGAGCTTCATAAAGTTCTTCTACCTTCGGAAACTTTGCTTCTGCTATTTCTATAATCTTTATCTCCCATAGAAGGTCTTCTTTCTTTTTGGGATCAGCTTCTTTTGCAATTGACTGCCTGAGTCTTTCAACAAAACTCTGAGGTAGCTCTTGTGGTGGCATTTGTTCTTCCTGCTGAAATGAATATGTATCTTGTGGAAACTCTATTTTCGCAGACGAGAACTCAGCTTGTGTAGATCTCGGCTCGTTGATTGGTGTTGCTTGAAGCATGTTGACCGGTGCTGGCTCATAGGCAGCTTGTGTGACTGATGCCTGAGGAGTCACCTCCTTGCTTTGCAATTGGCGTTGTAGCTCTTCTATCTGCCTCTTAAGGTCTTTATTCTCATTCTTCAAATTCTTCACCTCCTTGGAAATGGTTGCTGAGGTGAGAATGGAACTGCTAGCATTCTTTGAATTTGCACCAGAGCTTTGCACCAGAGCATGAATCATGCCTTCGAGAGAAAGTTGATGAGCTAGCTTCAAAGCTTCTTGTTTTTACTCTAGCATCAACTTCCCCAGCATTGCTTGTTTAGCTTTTGCATGTACCTTTGAAAATTTGTTGCGTAATTCCTCATACTCTGCTGACACCTGTTGGTAAGCTATGTGAAGCTCCTTTAATGCTCTTTCTTGAATGAGTGAAGTTGATTGAAGTGTGGAGAGCTCCACCTTCACTACTTGAAGCTCCTATTTGGCCAGATTCTTTTCTTTAAGTCGGCCTTCATACTGATCTGTTACATGGAACAGATAATCTTGCATTATTTCTTTCCATGACTGAATGTTAAACTTCATTGAAGAACTTAAGGAGGCTACGGCCGGCAGAGCAGATCTACTTGCTGTGTTGTTGGAGAGATAAAAACTTCCTTAATAGGAATTACCTTGGAAGGAAGACTTGGAAGGAAGACTTGAGGCTGGTGGTGGTTGTGGTGGCTGGACCTCTGGCATTGGCAATTCTTCAGTGATGGCCACAGGCTCCACCACAGGAGACTGAACCTCCGATTCTTTAGCTTGAGTTTGCATCGGCTCATTTTGCATAACCGATTGGTCCACCTCGACTCCAAGTTCCGGATAAGGGAACTCACTCTATATGCTCTTTAGAGACGGGCTGAGGAGGAGTGAATGGTTGAGCAGACAGCCTTTCAACTCTTGATTTTGTCCTTCTTTCATCTCCCCTATCCCTTGGTTGGAACTCTCCTATCCCTTGGTTGGAACTCTCCTATCCCTTGCCACTTTCCTTCCTAGATTATGAAGACGGTTGAATTGAAATATGGCGTCTGTGGTCTGCTCAACTTGTGCAGTTCGTCTTCTCTTTGGTGGCTAACCTCTTTCCATTGCCTCTCTAATGTGCTGATATTCTTTTTCTTCAGAAAAGATCTTCTCTTTTCCTTTAGCGTGCTCTGTGGATTTGACTTCCACTTGAATGTTACCGACACGAATGAAATGTCTTTCTCTTTCAGGCACTTGCTCTGACTCCTCTTCTGGCGGAGATGTTTCCGCAGTGGCAGCTTTCGATTGAAGCAGTTGCCTCGGATCATTCGGTTTCTTTTATATGTTGTGGTAAACACGAATGCGAGATGCACATCCGGCTGGGTGTATCTATTTGGTTTTAGTACATAAAAGTACTGCTGATGAATTTGAAGTGCCAACTTCACTTCCTGGACTTTCAACTCTATGTAGAGATTGTCATACTTTTTTGAAGTGAATGTTGATGTTCTCTCTTTGGTCGTTATCCGCATTGAGCTGGTATCATAACCACCTTCATTTAGCTTAAGGGCCTTGACCACAAGATCACTTGTGATGTTTACTTGAACTTTTTCTCCGTCCTTATCTATAAGCATGCATGTGCTATCTTCTGGAGAGAACTGAGAAGCTCGTGAGCTCTCAAAGCATTTATTCCAATTCACATTGAAACTTGAAAGATTTACCACTTTCCACTGAAAGAACATCATCTTGAGTCTGATAATCCTTTAAAGCATTCAATGGTGTATCCCATAGTAATTTATCAGCATATAGTTTTTCTAAATAAGCTTTACTCTCTTTGCAATGGTTTCACATTGATAGACATCTGTTTTTCCTGCAATTTCCTATTGTCTTCTTTTAAAGAGTCTATCTACTCCTTCAGCAAAGAAACCTCTACTTTATGTTCCTTGTTTGCAAAAGCTTCCCAAGGTCGCATTAAAACAGTGTGAAGCCTCTCCTTAATGCCCTTCCAAATCAAATTTCCTATTTGCCTCAATTCAGCCTGCATAGCATCCAAGTCCGCATTACTGATACATTCACCTCCTCATCCTCATCTCCCATATTTCTCAACTGTTCTTGCACCTGCTTCAAAGCTGTGACTTGCTGCAACAAAATCTCATTTGTTGTTACTAACTCAGTGTTTCTCTGTGTTGACTCCTCATACACTTCTGAATAAGTAACTTTGATTTTTGTCAACCAATCAGTCAACTGCATATCTGTACTTACTCTACTTTTCACCAACTCCTCATATTTCAGTTTAGTCGTGTCCATGTCTTCCCTGTATTTTGCTATCATTTCTTCTTGTTTCTTCATATTCTCTTCCATCTGTTTCATCAAATCCCCTTTCACTCCGTGCTGGTCAACTTGCCTTTCCAATTCATAACTATTGAGAAGATGGCACAAAGGTCTAAAGACTTGTTTGAAATAAAATAAATTATTTGACAAGTGAGGAAAGCATTTTTACATGGAAGAGAAATAAGATTATACTAGTCGTAAAGGCCCTTCAAAAGGACTTCTTGCTAATTTTTAGTTTCTTTACTAGTTAGAGAATTTGTTAATTTTGTGATGGCACGTTTCTATTTTTAAAAGAACTAGTCAATGACCTACTGCCTTCAACAGCAAAGAGTGAGCATTGGGAGGATTGGCGCACTTGTGTACATGTGTACCTGCCTTGTTTGAAATAAAATAAATTATTTGACAAGTGAGGAAAGCATTTTTACATGGAAGAGAAATAAGATTATACTAGTCGTAAAGGCCCTTCAAAAGGACTTCTTGCTAATTTTTAGTTTCTTTACTAGTTAGAGAATTTGTTAATTTTGTGATGGCACGTTTCTATTTTTAAAAGAACTAGTCAATGACCTACTGCCTTCAACAGCAAAGAGTGAGCATTGGGAGGATTGGCGCACTTGTGTACATGTGTACGTGCCTATGGAGAGTCCTGCCAGCTCTTAGCCCATGCGCCTTCAACGCAAGGGCAAGACTTTCTCTCTCTATCTCTCTCTCTGCGCGCAACCACTATCTCTCTTTCTGCGCCGCACAGAGAGAGAGAGAGAGAGCTCTGCGCAGAGAGAGAGAGAGAGCTCCCTCTCTCTGAGAGAGAGAGAGAGAGAACACACACACACATATCTCGCACGCACACACACTCCATGCGCACGAGCTCTCTCTCTCTCTCTCTCTCTGTGCATGGAGCTCTCTCTCTCTCTCTCGCGCGCGCGAGAGCTCTCTCTCTCTCGCTCCCTGCACAGGGAGAGAGAGAGAGAGAGAGAGAGAGACTTTCGACCTTAATGAGCTTTACAGAAAGGTAATTCATCGAAATAATACTCTTGCTGAATTTTTGTCGGAGAGTGGCCGGAGGTAGAGAGCGAGTTTGGCAAAGAGAGAGAGCGAGCTCTCTCTCTCGCTCCCTGCGCAGGAGAGAGAGAGAGAGAGAGAGAGAGAGAGAGAGAGAGAGATCCTGCGCAGGGAGCAAGAGAGAAGCGAGATCTCTCTCTCTCTCTCTCCTACACAGGGAGAGAGAGAGAGAGAGAGAGAGAGAGAGCGAGAGAGAGGGGATCTCGCTTCTCTCTCTCTCTGCTCCCTGCATAGGAGAGAGAGAGAGAGAGAGAGAGAGAGAGAGAGATGTGATCTGATCTCTCTCTCTCTCTCTCTCTCTCTCTCTCTCTCCTGTGCAAGGAGCGAGAGAGAGAGAGAGATCTGACTCTCTCTCTCTCTCTCTCTCTCTCTCTCTCTCTCTCTCTTTGCCTACGCAGAGCAGAGAGAGAGAGAGAGAAGCGAGATCGCAGGGGAGAGAGAGAGAGAGAGAGAGAGATCACATCTCTCTCTCTCTCTCCTGTGCAGGGAGCAGAGAGAGAGAGAAGCGAGATCCTCTCGCTCCTCTCGCTCCCTGCATCATAGGAGAGAGAGGGAGAGAGAGATCCTCTCCCTCTCCTGCTCCCTCTCTCTCTCCTGCGCAGGGAGCGAGATCTCTCTCTCTCTCTCTCTCTCTCTCTCTCTCTCTCTGCTACGTAGGGAGCGAGAGAGAGAGAAGCGAGAGAGATCTCGCTTCTCTAACTCTCTCTCGCTCCCTGTGCAGGAGCGAGAAAGAGATCCTCTCTCTCGCTCCCTGTGTAGGGAGAGAGAGAGAGAAGCGACTCTCTCTCGCTACCCGCACAGGAGAGAGAGAAAGAGAGAGAGAGAGAGAGAGAGAGAGAGAAAGCTCTCTCGCTCCCCTGTGCAGGAGAGAGAGAGAGAGAGAGAAGCGAGAGAGAGAGAGAGAGAGAAGCGAGAGATCTGATCTCTCTCTCTCTCCTGCGCACGGAGCGAGAGAGAGAAGCGACTCTCTCGCACCCTGCGCAGGGAGGGGGGGAGAGAGAGAGAGAGAGAGAGAGAGAGAGAGCTTCTCTCTCTCTCTCGCTCCCTGCGCAGGGGAGAGAGAGAGAGAGAGAGAGAGAGAGAGGCGAGCTCTGTCTCTCTCCCTGCGCAGGAGGGAGATCTCTCTCTCTCTCTCTCTCTCTCCTGCGCAGGGAGTGAGAGAGAGAAGCGACTCGCTCCCTACGCAGGGAGAGAGAGAGAGAGAGAGAGAGCTCTCTCTCTCGCTCCCTGGCAGGGGGAGAGGGGGAGAGAGAGAGAGAGAGAGGCGAGCTCGCTCCCTGCGCAAGGGGAGAGAGAGAGAGAGCTCTCTCTCTCGCTCCCTACGCGCAGGGGAGAGAGAGAGAGAGAGAGAGAGAGAGAGGCGAGCTCTCTCTCTCTCTCTCTCCCTCCTACACAAGGAGCGAGAGAGAGAGAGAGAGAGAAGCAAGATCTCTCTCTCTCTCTCTCTGCTGCGCAGGGAGCGAGAGAGAGAGAAGCGAGAGAGATCTCGCTTCTCTATCTCTCTCTTGCTCCCTGCGCAGGAGCGAGATAGAGATCCTCTCTCTCGCTCCTTGCACAGGAGAGAGAGAGAGAGAGAGAGAGAGAGAGAGAGAGAGCTCTCTCGCTCCCTGCGCAGGGAGCGAGAGAGAGAGAGAGAAGCGAGAGAGAGAGAGAGAGAGAGAGAGAGAGAGATCAGATCTGATTTGATCTCTCTCTCTCTCTCTCTCTCTCTCTCTCTCTATCTCTCCTGCGCAGGGAGCGAGAGAGAGAAGTGACTCTCTCGCTCCCTGCAGAGAGAGAGAGAGAGAGAGAGAGAGAGAGAGAGCTCTCACTCCCTGCGCAGGGAGCGAGAGAGAGAGAGAGAGAAGGAAGCTCCCTAGCCATTCCAAACCATCTTCAGAGTAGTTCAATTATCCTGACAACACACTACTCCCAGAGTTCTGACCCATAATCCCCTTGCGGCAATAGTACCTTGCCCAGCTCCTACTCTAGCTCAGCCATCCTTAAACAAGCCCAATACTTGACATTTTGTATTTCCTTTCTATAATCCTCCATGCAAGCATAAACTAGTATGTCTCCCAGGAACATCTCCACCTGAAGTGCCAGACTTTTCAGATTGAACGTTGTCATTCGGAGTCCTGGCATTACTTCATAAAGGATGGTTATCTCAGGAGGACTTTCTAACACTTGGATACATGCAGGGTGAGGTGGTAGCGAGCATTTATCTTGATTATGCATTGTTTTTGGCCAATCCTTCATAAATGACCTGATTAACTTTTTCAGCTCTACTAACCTTTGGTCATATTTGACCCCTAGCTCCTCATGTTTGAGCTTTAGTTTGTTAATCAAGTTGATTATAAAGGGCCTTTTCTCCCACCATGTCTCTTTTTGTTTGCTTTCTTTGTTATGATCTTCTTCATAGCTCTTGTTCCTGGATGGCTCTGGAACCTCGTGCTCCATCCAGGTCTATTGCTTTTCCTTCCCCTTGTCCTTGCTTCTCTGTTCTGCTTCTTGATTATCTTGGGAACTCTGAGGAGGCTGTTGGTCATTCTCCATTTCATCTGAATCATCTTCAGTGTTCTTGCCTTGATCTTGTCCCCTTGGCCTATCCCCCTTGTCATCCGAATCTGAGTCTAAGTCTGGCACAACTCTTTGTCCGCCGACTCTTCTTCATCTTCACCCTCCTCGGGATCTGATTCAATGTTTTGATGGCTCGACTCTGGTACCTATGTTTTGATGGCTCGACTCTGGTACCTATGTTTTTTGAATCCTGCAGTAGGCTTTGGGTGTGCTGAGCAATCAATTCATATGTGTTGCTCATCAACACTTGGACTACTTCAGCATCCACCCAAACCCCTTCTTCTGGTACTGCTGCCATGCTTTCTAACATTTTTACTAAGATAGCCATGTTAAAATATTCAGTACACTGCGTTGCTCTGGTTGCCTCCCTTTTAGATTTTTCCTTCTGAATGTTGCATTCCCTTTGAACTTTGGCCAGCTATTTCTTGGCTCTCTTTTTACTCTTGGCCCACTTTTTCTTTTTGCCCTCCCATTTCTGAAGTTCTCCCTCTTTTCTATTCACTTCACCCTTTAGAAGCTTTACCTGCTCCTCCAGCTCGTTGACTACTTTATGTTTCATATCTTAAAGCTCATTTTCTATTTGAGTTTGCTTTGATGCTTCAGCAGAGCAGTCTTCGCCAGCTGATTCACCTGGAGGGCCATCGTGTTCATGGCTATCATGGTAGCCCTCAGACTGGCCTCCAGGTGACCCTGTGTTTCTGTCTCCTCCCGCAGAGTTATTACTGGCATACTTGGGTAAGGTAAAGCTTCCATCGGCTCTGAAGCTTTTATTCTCAGTGTGGCTCCTAGCAAACTCAGTTGATTGCATTGCTCTTCCCAGATATTCTCAATCATTTTGTCGCCAGTGTGATCTGAGGCAGAAGGTAGTGTGCTTTGCCTGGGCTGTTGAGTGTCAGGTTGTTGACTTGGGCCAACTTCTACCTGAAGTGTCGGAGTAACACTAACCATCTTTTTTGTTGAAGGCTTCACTAAAGCACTCAGTAAGCTTTTCAATTTGTCTACGATGCTTGTGCTTGACCTGGTGCCGTCTTCTTCAAGCTCTGCATCAATGTCAGGGCCCCTTTTTTTGGTGTAGAAGGGACAGACCCTGGCCTATTGTCCTAAGGGCATGATTTGTTCTTTGTTTCTTGGGCTCCCTGATAGCCAGTGGCTCACTGGTTCGTTTTGCCCCTTTGGCACCCCTAGGGATTTGCCTGTATAACTCTTGCCATATGGGAGCACAAGTATACAACTTTTGGCCTTTTTCCTTTATGGTTGCCATTTGCATTGTCATTGCTCTTTCGAACATTTTGGCCCAATCGCACTGGCCTCCCTGCACCACTTTGATTGCTTCCATGAATACCTACTCAGAGATATACTTGTCATCCTTTTTTAAACACACTGCCTGAGCCACGAATCTCATGAGCTTTTCATGGTCACCCAAGTTCTGAGTCCTTGACCTCCTTTCTTCCTCTTCGCCACCTCTTCCTCTGTTTCCCCCAAACACTGGGCCACCATCTCAGGTGTCCAATTTTTTCCTTCCGACTTATCAGACAACCCCAGGTGCTGCTTCAGAGTCTCCTTTGATATGGTGATGTTGACTCCTTTGATGCATGTACCATGGGTGTCTTTGTCGTAGTTAAGAATGGCCTCTGCAGTGATGTCTTCATCTATCTATTTTTGCATGACTCTGTAAAGAGTATATAGCTGCGCTGTCTCAAACTCAACTCTCTCTACGTCATCTAGCTCGGGGACTTTGAGTTTGATGGGTTTGGGAGTGTGGTAGCCATAGTGGAGCAAGAAGAAGAAAGAAACGAGCTTGAAGTGCTTGGTGTGTGTAGGTTAGCAGAAACAGAAGAAGAGCAAGAAGAGAGTGAAAACACGTGGGCAAGAAAATGAAGTGCGTTATTTTGGTTTTCTTTCTTGTTTACCACTTTCATGCATTTCCATCAAAGTGCGTGCAAGAAATCCCACCAAAAATAGCATTAAAAGCACTACACTCATTGACATGATATTGCAAGCGGTGTTATTATTAATTTTGGCCGCCCACCCTTTCCTTACATTATCATGATTGCTTTTAACGGTTTGAACTTCTGCCACGTCAGCTTCTGCTCTCAGCTGCTTGCTTCTTTGCCTGGTAATCCTTGGAGATCCTGGTGCCCTTTGTGACCTTGCTCCTTTATCTTCAGTATGTTCCGCTTCTCCTTCTGTTGTACTCTGACTTGATCCTTGTGTTTTGGGGTCATCAGGTAATGTTTTCTTAGGAGTTTCAGGAATCTCTTGATCCTGATGCTTCATTTGATATTTCCTGAGTTTCCCTATGTTGACCCTTTCAGGAAATTCTAACCCCTTCAAGTCCTTCAGTTGAACTGAACCATTTTTGTATATTCTGAATATTTCATATGGTCTTGTCCAAACTATGGTTAGATTCTTCCGTCTCCCATCAATCTTACCTAGATACCATAATACCATATCGCCCTCTTTGAGATCTCTTTTCTTCAAGCCTCGATCATGGTACACCTTCATCCTCATTTGAGCTACTTCTTGCTCCCACAGCACTCTTTGTCTTTGCTCATCCAGTATCTCCAGCTCCAGTAGCCTGTCCTTCAGATTGGTATCAGGGTCTATTTCATACTGAACTGAAGTTCTCAGGGCAGGGATGGTAAATTCAAAGGGGATGATGGCTTCCTGCCCGAATGCCAACCTGAAGGGAGTTTGTTTAGTGGTCATTTTGAAGGCTATCCTGTAAGCCTAGAGTGTTGATTGTAAATGCATGTTCCAGGACCCCTTACTGGTTTGTGCCATCTTTGGTGGCAAGTATTCTTTTTAATGTTTTATTAGTGCTCTCTGCCTGACCATTGCATCTAGGATAATAGGTCGTTGCTTTGCGATGCTTGGTCTGAAACACTTCAGTTATTAGAGCTGCTACTATTTCATTCAGGAAGTGGGTCCCTTGATCACTGACCAACTCCAAGGGACAGCCATATCTGGTGATGATATATTCATATAGGAACTCTACTGTCTTCTTGGCTGTGTTGTCTATTAAAGCTTTAGCTTCGACCCACTTTGTCACATAATCCGTGGTAGCTATTATGTACTTATGTTTCCCAGAGTTTTTGAAAGGCCCCATGAAATCAATTCCCCATTTCATGAAAGGAGCCAAGGGTTGTATACTATGTAATGGTCCCATATGACATGATAATGGCTTTCCGGTTCGCTGGCATGTATCACACCTTTTAACCCACTCCTGGGAGTCCTTTTAAAATTGAGTCCCACCAATAGCCTGCCTAAAGCAGCTTCTTGGCTGTAATTTCACCTAACATGTTTCCTCTAGCCTCATCTTCATGAGCCCCTTTGAGTAGCACCTCTCTTTCACTAGGTGAGGCACACCTCTTCAGTATCCCATTTCTCCCCAACTTATATAATGCACCAGCAGCCCAAGTGTAGTTCCTGGCCCGTAGAATTAATGCCCTTTTTCTTTTCATTGGCCAATCAGTTGGTAGCTCACCAGTGCATAAGTAATTTGCTATTTCTGAGCCTTCTGTATCCAGTTCTAGTCTGAACAAAGTAGCTGCATCAAGAAGGTCATCTTGAATGTTGGTCATTTCTTCCGCTGGTGTTGCCCTGGATAAGAAATCAGCTCCGAAATGAATCTTGCCCGGCTTGTGGATGATCTTGAAATCATATTCCTGAAGAAGTAACATCCACCTGGACAATCTTCCTTGAATGACCACCTTGTTAATCAAGTACGATAGAGCTTGATGATCAACATAAAAAACAAAGAAATTCCCGAGTAAATAGTGGTGGAATTTCTGCACTGAAAAAATCATGCCTAGAGCCTCTCTTTCTGTGGTGGTGTAAGCTTTTTCTACCTGGGAGAACCTTCTACTTGCATAGTACACTGGGAAATCTGTCTCCCCTTCAGGTTGTGCTAGTATAGCCCCCAACGCCAATCCTAAGGCATCCACATGAACATGAAACACTTGATCCCACTTGGGTTGCCTCAGTATTGTTTCTGAGAGACTAGTCTTTTAATGGCTTCGAACCCCTCCTGGCACTCCTTATCCCATAAAAATGTTGCATCTTTCTTTGTAAAGCATACATTGGCACCGCCAGTTTAGCCAACTTATGTACAAATCTCCTGTAAAAATTTACATATCCCAGAAAGCTTGCTACCTCATTTGGATTTGTTGGTGGTACTGCTTCCAAGATTGTTGCTACCTTGTCATCAGTCATCTCAATCCCTTTGTTGGACACCACATGTCCCAGTACTGTCCCTCTATATGCCCCAAACAAACATTTGAATGGATTCAGGCAAACTCTTTTCTCCTTGCATCTACTGAGCATTAGTCGCAAACATTCTAGGTGTTGATCTGTATTGGAATAAACAGTGAAATCATCCACAAAGATGGCCATGAACTTTTGTAGATATTCAGAGAATATAGCCATCATTGCTCTTTGGAATGTTGCTGGAGCATTGCATAATCCGAAAGGCATTACCAAATACATGAATGCTCCCCACTCAGTAATAAAGGATGTCTTTTCCCTATCCTCTGGTACCAACATTGTTCAGGATCAAAATGGTCAAAAGACAAAAAAGACAAGAGAACCTGAATGAGAAAAGCCACTAGAGCTCCAAAAATCAAAGCCACAAAAACCTCAAATAGAGGAGTGTCACAGATATGGATTCCTAGAAATGGAACAGTTAAGCAAGCCAAAGTGGTATTCAACAACTCATCTCCTTGAAAACCAAACAAAGTTAGGTGTATTAACAACCCAAGCCCAGAGAACTCTAATGCAAATCAATACAAATGGGTGCCAAAACATGAGGTATTCAAGGTGTCACAACACTGGGCATGGGTTACTGGGCATGGGTTCCGAAAACCATCTTTGGCAACTCCAAGAGCAATTCAAAGCCAAGGTGTGTCCGAGGACTACCACAAGTTTAGGTGGGGGGAGTGTTGATTGCAAAAAAGACAGCAACTAAAAACTTTCACTATTTTTTGTACATATATCATTTTTGTAATTCTATGGAAGAATGGGGCTCTAAAAAGCTTCCAATTTGTAAATACTTAAGGGGACTAAGCCTAGAGTGAAAGTTGTTAGCTGCATTTTACCATCTTTTACTGGGGCTATAAAAGCCAAACACTTATAATTTGTAAGGACCTTTTTTTCATGCAATAGAAGTGGAGAGCTTGTTTCCAAAGAGAGCTTGTACTTTCTTGTGCTTTCTACGTGCGAATCGTGATTGTGTGCGTAGATTACGAGGGGTCATATCTGCCTGTAGATTACGAGGGGTCATATCTGCCTGTAGAAAACTCCATTTCCATCCATACCACCATGGATAGGATCCTTAGAGCATATCGATAGAGGGAAAATCGTTGGTTGTCACTTTTGTGAGACAAAAATGTGTGATAAGCGATTGTTTCATAAGGCCATTTGGGCACCAAAAAGTCATCAAATTGACTTGAGGTTTTAGGGTAATGTTCCCTATGTCCTTGGGCACTTGTGTATGCAAGGGTGTCATGGTTTGAGCTCTAGATTTGAGTAGATCCAAGATTTAGTTCTCTATAAAGATCTAGGCTTTGGTCATGATTTCCTTGTGTATGCATGGGGTTTGATGATTTGCAGTATTCATGTGAGGTGTGATACATCATGTAAATATTGAGGGTTGCAATCCCAGATTCCCTTCATGACTTGTATCAGAGTAGTAGTCTTGGTTGAGTATATGTTAGGTCTAGGCATAAACTCTTGCTTGATTCACATGTGTGGACTCTCCTAGCTTGACAAACTAGGGAGGCCTCCAAAAATTGGTCACTCTTGGTATTGACATTAGTGTAGTTGATGCCTTGTAGGCTGCTATACTATAAATGATTGTTGTCACTTGTGTGGGGTGATTGAGCATTGTTGGAGAAAACCATTCCCATTCACTTGGCAAACAAGATTGTCATATAAAGAATCAAGAGTATCATTTCACATTTAGCGTCAACATAATTTTTTTAATAGTCTTGTATCTTCATGGGCCAGTAGTTCAAAAAAAAAAGAGCTAGGTATCAAGTCAAGCATAAAGAATATTTATAGTGTCAATGTTATGTGGCTACTTCCCTGTTAGCGGCTCGCCGCGCGACGACGGACGTCTCTAGCATAGCTCTCGAGTGCTAACATAATGTCAACACAAGGGAAGCGACCCAACTAGTGTGTGGAAGCTACGTGAGGTTGTCAGTCTCACGGCACTCACTCACAAACTAAAGAAAGCTAACTACTCTACACACACACATGCACACACACACACTCTAACAAGGAAGGACATGTCCATCACATAGACTCACGTATTGCATACAAAAGGAACAAAGAGGGATCAATGAGTTCTCTTAATGACTAATTGCAATCAAAGGAAGTTTTAATGGAAGCTCAAACACACACACACACACAAAGAGAGACACTCTCTCTTCAATGTAGTGTAAATCTAAGCTATCAACACCTCAAGCAACTTAAGGCAACACCAATGAAGCAATTAAACACACTTAAACTCATTTGTGCAAGGATTAATTACACATTGACACTCTCTTTAACCTAGAGCACACACACTCAAATCTACTCAAATCTTCATAGAAAACCTTGAATAAGAGCTTGAAATGTGGACAATGGAAGGAGCATTAACCAACCTTTTGATTAGAATGGAGAATGATTACGCATTGAGCGCATAGGAAGGCTTCTTTCTTCTCTTTGATTGAGCTCTCAAGCTGCACGACTGTTTAGCTATTGAGATTCTAAGAAAATAACCCTATCCACACCCTTTTATTAATTGCGCGCCCATGAGTTCACATTGGGTCATTTCTCGGCTTTTTTAATCTGGCTACACACACATGACGGGCATGACCATTACACGGCTTTTTTAATTGATTTACACGGGATTTTTACAATGTGGGTTCAATGTGGGTTTCGGGATTATAAATATTACAATGTGGGTTACGGGAAAATATTAAAATAATTGCTGAAAAACACTGTAGATTTCCCGCACTTCGCTCCCGTTGACTTCCACAACTTCCGCATCTTCATTTACTTCGTCCCGTCTTCATCCGTAATTGCTTTATTTTAGCCGTAACCGCATTTTAATGTAGCCGTAGCCGTTGCCCCGCAACACTCCCCCACACCTATTTCAATGTCCGCGTCCCTGGACATTGGTCAAGGGATCTTGGTGTTGCTGCTTCTTTGTTGGGACAAAAGTACCCTGGCTTAGACTCTTATTATTTATGTACAAGTGCTGGATTCCTGTGTAGATGGTGTCCCTGCTGGAATGTGCCTAGGTGGAAACAAAAAGAGTGCTTAATGCATGTGCCAAGGTTGTGACACCCTAGTATGCATTCACAGATTATGCATGTGCCAAGGTTGTGACACCCTAGTATGCATTCACAGATTATGCAATTTTTAAACAACATGATGTGCAAAAGAAGAGTTTTGATGGGTGCTTTTAAAAGTAAATGTAGCACATGAAGTACTCGTCAGCACTCCAATAGCTGCCATTACTCTCAAAAGGGCTTTTGTTGGCGAGGTTTTTCCACTCTCCTAATTGTGCACGTGTGCGTGAGTGTTCTTCTCCACCACTTCAATGACATTAAATAACATAGACTTCGACGCTTATGTTCATCTCTTATGTTCAAAGTCAATCTCATCTATGGGTGGTTCTTGTGTGGGAGTTGTTTCGAACTTTGTCTTTTGGATGGCATCCCACAACTTGTTTCCCCATTCTTCGTCTACTTCAGGTACATGCGACGTTGGCAAATGAATGGTCTCATTTTTTTCATTTTTTTCTTTCTCTCGGCTCCCCGTTTCGTTTTCTTCTTTTTCAAGAAAGGACGGAAGAGTGGTCCCCTTGTTAGTCTTACATGTTTCTTTTTGAGTTTCTAGCTCTATGTTTGGTCTTTCCTGATCTATAGGCAATTTGGGTTTCGTCTGATCTGCAAGTGCTTGAGTGGCTTCTATGATCTTTTTATAGATCTCCAATTGTCTGCTCTCTTGCACTGGATCCTCAAGATATGTCCTCCATCTCTCTTCTAAAGCTTCTAAAGGCTGCAATCTTGCATCATATGCTTTTAACATTCCTTCCAAAGGTTCGAAATATATCGTGCAACAAACTTATGGGGAGTGTCCCACGCTCCCACCAATTGTAATTTTTTCAATGTGGTCTCCTTCTTAATGATCTATGATGATAGATTATCTTATGTTGTCTCCTCTCCCACCTTCACCTATACATTGCAAAGAAGGCTTTCATATATAGCTCGTTGTGTTAATAACTACTTCGTTAAAATTTAGCTTTGCTAAAGGAATATGAGACTCTATATCATGCGCAATATTTTTTAGATCTTCCCCCTAATTCTCTAGAAACTTATGCGCAATATTTTCTAGATCTTCCCCCTAATTCTCTAGAAACTTATGCTGTGCATTCCCTTCCACTCACTATAAATTTTTCACTGTAGTCTCCTTCTTAATGAGTCTATGATGAAAGTTTATAGTATTCCTTCTCCTCTCTCATCTTCACGTGTGTGTTGCAAATAAGGATTTTGTATATAGCTTGCCGCCTTAGTAAAGCCCCCATCAAAATTTAGCTTTGATAAAGGAATGTGGGAGTGTACATCATGCATAGCTAATTCTCTATAGACTTGTGATGATAAGTGTCCCATGCTCCCACCTATTGTAACCTTTTCAATGTCCTCTCCTCCTTTAACAAGTTTGTGATGACAATTTATATTCTTCTTTCTCTTCTCCCATCTTCACATATGTGTAGTAAATAAGGATTTTGTTTATACATTACCGTTCTCTCACTCATTGTCCCTCTTCTTTGTCATAGCTCTCTTTCTCTTCAATCTCCCATATTGCAAGGTATCATGATCTTTCATCTTTTTAGATAGGTTTTTTCTTGCATTTACTAGAAAAAAGAGATCGTATTAAAATTTTAATTTTTCCAATTAGTAAGTTGATAGCATTTTATAAGGTTCATACTGATGATGAAGAAGACTTAGCACCTCTAGCATTAAGCACCTGGCCATGTAGAAATATATCTCCTCTTGTTGTAGGAGGTCAACCTCTACCACATTCTCTCATTCCTTCTCTCTTTCATAGTTTTGCACACACACACTTGAGTGGAGTTGTATTTGCATTTTGGTATTCCATAGGATACTTTTTCTCTTTTTCTAGCCTTCGTGATGTAATCTACAATCTAGAATATCAATTATTGTAGCTTTGACAAATTTTAATGGTGAATAATCAATTAAATGTGTTATTTGAATTTTAAAATTTCAATAAAATTTGGTCACATGGAGAGTAGGGTGGAGTATGATAGACTTTGGTCACATGAAGAGTGAGGTGGATGCAATGAATATTTGATAGTATTGTTATAGTGCCTCATTCCCTAGGGATTCACCATGACTTCCATATGGTATCACATGAGTGTAAGAGCGGGGGGTCTTGGAAGGGAGGGAAGGTAATTTTTCTAATGTACCTACATCAAATAGGCCCTTGCTCGAAACAAGTAAACCTTCAAGTACCTAGTTTGGAGATATATTGGTTTGGATGGATTGCCAAAGGGAATGACTACAATGCTAGCAATAAAAATGACTACAATTCTATTATTGACATTGCAGGCAGTCCCATCAGCAATCCACATCAATTCCATTGACATTGTAGTCATTTTCATCTCTTACCCTCTCCCTCACTCGTTTCCTAAATCTTAAATGCTAGTTGGATGTGCAAGAATGCCAATCATTCAATGGGGCCAACACATGGTTTAGATAAAATTTTATTTCCCCAAAAGAATTTCATCCAAATCATGTGTTGGTCCAAGGGGTGTATTGATTTCATTGATAAGCTTGGTTTGAATGGAATGTGATTGAGCATGATTACAATGCCAAATATTGTTGACATTGAAATCACACTCATCCTCATTCCATATGCATTCTATTAACATTTTAACAAGTGCAAAAACATGGAAGCAAGGTCTAGAATGGATATAACAACTGCAACCACAAAACCCCCATTATATAATTTTGTAGGTCCACATTGTAGTTTTTTTTTTCATATATCTATCTTTTTGGGTTCCATGAGAGTTCCACCTTGTAATATTCAACATTGTTTGGGCATCTCACTTGACAAGTAAATTGATTATATAGTTTCGAACTACCATATGTAAATAGATGTGTCATTATAGCCCTAGGTATAAAAGCTTTTCTGTGGGAGTTTGAAATAAATGGAGAGCTCTCAAGGACAAAATTCCAATATATTCTCAATCTTATTGTTGGTGAATCAAGAATGTCAAGTTTTCACTTTATAGTGGTGTGGAAAATAAACATGCTATGCTTGTATTTTTGCAATGTGTTAAGAAATTAATGGTGTATGTCCATGCCAATCAATAGAGAATTGGTACGTTTGGTTTTTCTTGAGAGAGAGAGAGAGAGAGAGAGAGGGGGGGGTGATTTATGTGCATGCCAACAATAAAGAATTGGTTAATATAATTAGTCTTCAATTGAGAGAGAGAGAGAGAGAGAGAGAGAGAGAGAGAGAGAGAGAGAGAGAGAGAGAGAGAGATTATATTATCATGCTCGGAGGTCAAATATGACCTATGGACCAAAATCTCATGCTACATAGAAAGGTGTGGGGTGTTATGCTTCTCGATCGCAATTCTCTCGATCGCAATGTGCAAGAATGACTATGATGAATGTCACTATAGCTAACCCACAAGAGGGCTATGAGAGCAAGGTATGGATAGTGTGTTTTTGTGAATGAAAAGGTGGGAGAATTGTGCTCTGATGTGGTCAAAGACAGGGGACTCAAGTAAAGTATGATACTCAGTCTCGTACACACCCCCATGGTGCATGAGATGCATAAATGAAGGGACTCTTCTCCTATTCCCCGATAATCTCTCTCACATCAAGGCAAGTGAGAGCTGAGTCAAATTGCCACTCATGTGTAAATTGTTGGGGTGGTAAAGCCTATTGTGCCAGCCCTAAGTAAGTGGGTGGCTAGACACCATTCTTTGTAGTCTAACTAATAAGGACTCTCTCAAAACCTAACCTAGTCACTCATTGTGATAAGGAGTCCACATCTCGTGTCTTCTTCTTCTTCTTCTTCTTCTCCATCTCTGTGCTACTCCACACACATGCACATGCACTCTCATGCACTCTTTAACTAGTATCAGAGTAGATTCAAGCTCTAGGGTACCACCACTAACACATAGGGTCGCATTCTCAAATCGAGATGCCCTTTGATGAGTGCAAAAAGGTCTCAATACACAACTCTAATCTCAAACACATTTAACTCACTCTCCATAATAATGCAACACACAGAGGGATGGGAATCCCAATCTTTTAGGGTCTATTCCACCTACTCCCTTACTACATAACTCATGCAGTAATGCCACACAAAGGGATGGGAACCCCAATCTTTTAGGGTCTATTCTACATACTCCATTACTACATAACTCATGCAGTAATGCCACACAAAGATTTGGTGGGGCTGAAATGCTCCCACACTAATTCACACACAAGACCCTTGTGTGTGAATGCCACACAAAGATTTGGTGGGGCTGAAATATGCTCCCACACTAATTCACACACGACCCTTGTTGTGCTTTGAAGAATAAGCATGAAACACACCACACTTTCTTGTGAGGGCAAGCACACTCGACACCTCAACAAGCATACACTTTACAAAGGGAAGAAAAGAGGAGGCACCACCTCCAAAGGAGGAAATGAGTTGATTGTTAAAACAATCAACTTAAGCAATCCAAAGCATGTGGTACTTCAAACTCAATCAAGTAAGACCTTATGAGACCCAAGCACACAAACTAACATACATAAAGCATTTCACTTAAGAAAATTAACTACGTAAGACTTGTAATACAAATCAATCACTTGACAATCAACATGTAAGACTTGTAATACAAATCAATCACTTGACAATCAACATGAGAGGAAGAACAAACCTTTATTGAATCTACTTACAAATTGCATAGATTTGGGAATGGAGAAGAGGTTATTCCTTGTGGCTTCCTTGTTTGTGAGTTGTATAACATGTCGGTGTAGGAAGACAAGCCTCTTGTCTCTTCATTATAGATATTAGAGTAATTAGAATGCTAAGAAAGAGAGCTATGGTCAATGAAAGTGCTATTTGGAATGCATAGCAAGATAGGGTGAGAGTGTGGTAAGGGTGGTAAGGCTTCCCTAAACTCTTCATAAATCTCTCTAGTAGATTGTGTGTCTTCTATATTCCTCTCTCCCCCCCTCAAAAGGAGAAGAAGGGGGGGTATTTATACAAGTTGGGTACTTGGGTTTCTCCCTAACCATGGTTGGGATAACTTAGAGGGAGAATTCTTGTTTAAAATCATAACTTTTAGAAATTGAAGAAATAAGAAGGCTCTATACTTTCTTTCTTAGCTTGGATGTATGCCAAGAGTGAAAGTAGAATGGCTAAAGAAGCTAATTATTACAATTCTTGGTAGAAGCTTATAAACAAGTGTCTTATATTAAGAAAAATCTTAATTCTTTTGATGGAGATGGTGGTGAATTTAGAATATTTTGATGGTGACTTCTTAATGGGCTCCACCTACTCCACAGAAGTAGTAGGTGTGCATGGTGAGGTGTTGTTGTCTTTTTTGATCGAGGTGCTCGAAGGATGATGGTTAATATGTGATGAGAATTACATAATAACATAGCTTGATTAACTAAATATTAATAAGAAAATTAAGAGAGAAGTAATTAATTACTTATGTACATGGGTGAGATGGAGGGAGGTAGGTAGATAGAAAGGGATGGAGAGGTATGTGTGTGTATGTGTGTGAGGATAATGTAATGGAGCATTTGTGAGATGGAAAGGAGTTGAAGTCGGAGAGAAAGAGAGTCAATAGGACAAAAATAATAGTATAAGTGGATGCCATGTGTTGCTTTAGATTAACCTATAGTTTCCCTTCTACCTTGCTTTTATGATAACTTTTGATTTGTAGCTCAAAATGACAAGCATAAAAAGGAAAAAGTTGATAACTTTTAATGAATTAAATAGCCCAAGGGTCAAGGTAGGCATTGGAATAATTTAGAACATGCTTTGGGGTCGAATTTTGTGGTTCACACTTGAAGAGTGCTCAAAAGGAAAGTCTTCACATAAGGGGTTCCTCCAGAAGTTTTCATATGAGATTCTTCCAAGATAAATAAATCCTCATGCAATATATAATGTGGAGTAGATATACCCTTACTAGGTGCATGTCTGTGTTGCAAAAAGTCCCCTATCACTAGTGAGAGAAAAAGAAGTTAAAAACTTGTAAGAAACCAAGGCGGGATCAACTAGGATAACTCTTAGTCATAGAGTTACGAACCATACTTGTGCTTTCTTTATTTTCCATTGTCTTACTGGAATGGTTAGTAGTTTCATATTCCTTTTTGACTAAGACAAATCCGAATGCATCGGTGGTGGACAGCTTCGACAGGGATGAGGTCACGGAGAAGAAACCAAAAATCCCCATTTTTTTCTTCTTAGTTTCTCTAAGATATGGGTGACCTAAGTTTTGAAACGATTTGTAACCCTTTTGAGTTGGTGAAGTAGAGTGGGATGCATTCCATATTGGTATCAATCTCACATGGGAGGGATGTCGAGGTTTGGTTCATGGAAGAGCCTTGGCATGGCCCTCAAAAGTGGCATTCCTTGACTGTTTTCTCAGATTCTGAAAGGAGAATTTGTGCTATAAGTTTTGATCTTGATCAATTTAGAAAAATCTTGATCTACAATGGAATGTAGACAAGAAGCCTTACTAATCTCGTGTGGTCAACTCGAGGGGTGTCAGGCGTTGCTTGTGTGGGGACTCAAACAAGCCCCTCACATGGCTCTAGGGCCATTATTTATGTATTCTTTTTCTTAGAGCGATTGTGTGTATCTACAAAAAAGAATGGTCCTAGGGCTATTCTTCCATGTTTTCACACACAAATACAATAAAAAAATGATAAAAGAATGGGCCTTAGGTCCATTCTTTCATACACACATGCACACACTAGAAGAAAAAAAGAATGGCCCTACATCCATGCTTACATGCTTTTGTGCATGCAAGAATGCACACACACACACACACACACACACACACACACACACACACACACACACACATGCATTAAGCAAGTTCTAAAAAATGACCATTCTTTCATGATTTTGTGCATGAGAGAATAGCCCTAGGGCCATTCCTTTTCTTAGGGAGAGAGAGAGAGAGTGTGTGTGTGTGTGGGTATTCGTAAGCAATAATGACCCTATAACCTTGTACACACTCATTGAAAAAATAATTAAAGAATGGCCCTAAGACCATGTTGCATGCAAAAATGGCCCTATATGGTCTTTTTTTTTTTTGGGAGAGTGTGTGTGTATATCTACAAGCAAGAATGGTCCTAGGCCATTGTTTCATGTCATGAACATGCTGATAATGAAAAAGTGATAAAAGAATGGCGCTAGGGCCGCCGGCCCTAGCCCTAGGGCCGTTCTTGCATATGCACAAATACACATACTAAAAAAAAAGAGGAATGACTCTAGGACCATGCTTGCATGCTTTTGTGGAAGAAAGAATGACCATTCTTTTTTTCTTTTGAGTGTGTAAGTGTGTGTATCTCCAAAGAAGAATGACCCTATGGGACTTGCATACACAAAGGAGCAATGAAAAATATGTGTGTATGTGTATGTGTGTATATGTGCAAGCAAGAATGGACCTAGGGCCATTATTCTATACTTACACACACATAGGCAATGAAAAAATAATAAAAGAATGGCCCTAGGCACTGGGGGTAATTCTTGCATGCTTGTGTGCATGTAAGAATGCCAGTAGGGTCATTCTTTTTTTTGGAGAGTGTGTGTGTGTATCTATTCTTTTTTTTGGGTCATTCTTTTTTTTGGAGAGTGTGTGTGTGTATCTATTCTTACACACACATAGAGGCATGAAAAAATAATTAAAGAATCGAGGGTCCTTCTTTTTTATAGAGAATATGTATGAATCTTCAAGCAAGAATACTCCTAGGGATATTCTTTCATGCTTCCACACATAGAGACAATGAAACAATGATAGAAGAATGGAATGGCCATTCTTGCATGCACACATGTACATACTAGAAAAAAGAAGCATGGCCCTAAGGCCATGCTTGCATGCTTTTGTGCAAGCAAGAATGTTCCTAGGGTCATTCTTTGTTTTTGAGTGTGTGCGTATCTGCAAGAAGAATGACCCTAGGGCCTTTTTTCTATGCTTACATACACATAGGCAATGAAAAAATATTAAAAGAATGGCCCTAGGGCTATTCCTTTTGTGTGTGTGTGTGTGTGTGTGCAAGCAAGAATGACCCTAGGGCCATTCTTCCAATCTTGCACACACATAGGCAATGAAAAAATAATAAAAGAATGCCTCTAAGGCCATTCTTTTATTTGGAGAGTGTGTGTGTATATGGAAGTAAGAATGGCCCTAGGGCCATTCTTACATGCTTTCACACACATAAAGGCAATGAAAACATAATTCAAGAATAGTCCTAGTACCATTCTTTTTTTTGAAAAGTGTGTATGAAAAGTGTGTATGTATGTGCAAAAGCAAGATTGGTCTGAGGGCTATTCTTCCATGCTTGCACACACACACAATGAATAAATGATAAAAGAATGCCCCTATGGCCATTTGTTTTTGCTAAGAAAGAGAGTGTGTGTGTGCACGTATGTCCACATGCAAAAATGGCCCTAGAGCAATTCTTTCATGCTTTTGGGCATGCAAGAATGACCCTACGACCACTCTTCCATGCTTGCACACACGCATACATTGAGAAAGTTATACAAGAATGGCATTAGGGCCATTCTTTTTCATGTGTGTATGTGAATGTGTGTGTTGTGCATATTTGCAAGTAAGAATGCACATGAGAAAGCCATTATCATAAGTTGCTATTAATGGTGTAGTGTGTTAGTCATATCAATAGTATGCTTTTCTTCCAAAAACATAACCATAAACATATCTAAAGAATTTCAGTCTTTTTCCATATATGGGTTTAGGATATTATCGTGTGTATGCAAGAATGACCCTAGGGCCTTTTTTTGGAGAGTGTGTGTGTGTGTGTGTATATGCTGCAACAATCTTCCATACTTGCACACACATAGACAATGAAAAAATTTATAAAAGAATGGCACTAGGGTCATTCTTTTATGTGTAACGGCATGTAAGAATGGCTTTAGGATCATTCTTGCATGCACACATGCATGTACTTAAGAAAAAGAAGAATAGACCTAGGGCCATTCTTTTCTTCTTTGAGTGTATATGTGTGTGTGTGTGTACACAAGGAAGAATGGCTAGGGCCATTCTTCCATGCTTGCACATAGATAGGCAATGAATAAATACTAAAAGAATGGCCTTAAGGCCATTCATGTTTTTTTGATTTGATATAATATAGGGCCTACCATTCACACAATCTTGGTTGTCTGGCTACTTGGTCTAGCTCTACACCTGGCCACCAACACTCCAATTGGGGTATCCCTTGAACCCTCCACACTTGGTCGAGCCCCACATACATCACTACGGTCTACGTGACAATAGACATCAACATGCAAATTTATGTATAAGAGTCTCTGTCATAAGGATTTCTCCATAATGTGCTATGCATGCATGATGGAACTTTGCCTTTTTGCTTATGGAACAACTAGATGTGCATGGATAGGGATGCAATCCTCTTACAAAAAAGCTCTAGAGAGTCATAGTCTAGTGTGTGCAAGATTTTTTAGGATGAACTAAAGTGTTATGGATTTTGGGATTTATAGGATTTATATTTTTTGGCAGGAATAATTATTTTGGACTATTTTATTCATGTTACTTTGAAATCATGAAAGACTCTAATTGCATAAATTAAGTGTGTGTAGAGGACAATGTAATTGGGCATCAGTGTGCATGCAAAATAGTGGTCATGAGTTATTATAGGAGGTTGTTGTAAATGGTGGTCATGAGTTATTCTAGGAGGTTGTTGTAAAAAGCAATCTCTTAGATTACTATTTTAGGGGCATGCACAAAAGCTAAAAGAAAGAGAAGATCTCGAGTCTACATGATCGTACGTGCGCACTTCTACAGGCACAGCAATTACACTCCAGAGACTCGAAGAGGAAGAGGAGCAAGCCAGGAGCATCGAGCCGGGAGCATTGTGAGGAGCCCTGCTGGGATTTTACCCCCCTTTCGAAGCCAATGGAGTGGTCAAAAGCTTCATCAGCACAAGGGTTCAAAAGATATACTTCTGGATCTTCTTTACTCTTCACCTCTTCCAATTGTCTACTACATATTCTTATCTGCTTCATAATTGCTTACTTATTTACCATAAGCAATTTCTTTCTTGTACATGCTGATTCATTCATAATAAAGAGAGGTGGAAGGTGAAATACTCAGTCATGGATTGAGGGGGAGGGTTGGTACCCAATTTGGTGTCTTGCATAATCTTTTCAAGTTATTTTCTTTCATGTTTTGCTTAAATCAATTATGTCTTATTTTTTAATTATTAATTAGTTGTGTTTTAAGAGATCTAATCATGTGGAAAGTGTTGGAATAGTTCTAGGAAGCCCATCAGTGGTATCAGAGCCTTGGAAATGCTCCGAACGGTGAATAGAGCAAAGCTTTCCATCATGACTTTGTGCAAGCAATTTAGTCAATCAATGCAAGTGGTTGCAGAAAAGCACTAAAAGAAGTCTCTACATCACTTCTTTTCTTCAAGAAATAGTAATTTTGCAGCCATAAATCGTTCAAAATTCGACCTCAAACTTCACCCGAAGGCCTCTGCAATTGACTACAAGGTGCGGTAACACTTTCAGCAACTTTTTCAAGTGAATTGGTGCTTTTCGGGTGCTTTAATCCTCCAAAAAGTACTGCTATTATAAAAAAAAAAGGAAGTATAAAGTTTACTTTTTGGGCTACAAAAATGACCTCAGACACCCCCCAAATGCTCTCTAACTTCTATCGAGGTTTAGCGGGCATAAGTTGAGCATAAAGACAATAATTTTCAGCCAAGAAGACACTCCTCAGGCATCTTCTTTACTTCTATTAAATTGTTCCGGATTGTTTGAAGGTTATGGATTCCCACTTGATGTCTTCTTGGAATTCTACCGTTGGAATTCTATCGGCATGTTCAAGATCTCGGTTTGTCTTCTTGCTTCTTTTGGGATAAGCTCTACTATTTGTTTTACCAATCTAATATCTTTTGCTTTGCACTTGTATTTCTTTTCTCTCTCTTTTTTCCTTGAGTTAACCAACCATAGATCCCAATGATTCTCTTGTTATGGATCAAAAGATTGATGTTCTTTTTCAAGAGCTTCAAGATGAGCGTAATGCTCGTATTCGCCTTCAAGGACAACTCAAAGAAGTACAACAAAATTCTCATAAATGCAATTACATAAGCGATGGGGAGGACAGGTGACTCATCAAGGTGGTTAAACACACTCTAGAAGCCCAAGCCAAGAAGAAAGAAAGTAAGATCTCTCAACGGGCTTTTTCTTTTATAAAGTATGGACGAAAGGATGCTCGCATGCTTCTTTCCTAGTTATCCTCTCTGGATGGCTACTTTTTTAAGGTGAGCACTTTAGTGAACGTGACATGATTAAGTGCGCAACAAATCAAATGACCGATTGTGCTACTCTTTGGTGGAATGTCATCCGCAAGAGCTGTAAGTGACCAAAGACTTGTTGGAAGAAATTTCTACGAATGGTAAAAAAATACTTTCCCTTCTCAACGTAAAGAAAAGGCTAGGCATGCACGGGATGTTTTTCAATTTAGAGAACGGGAAACTATTACCCAGTATACAGACAGGTTTTGGCAAATTCTTCTTTCACTTCAAAATGTGGAGAAGGTTCCTCGTCGCCAAACCTTCAAACGCAAGTACATTGCTAGCTTGGAATCTACTATACGTGCTGAAGTCAACAAGTTTCACAACCTCATTCATTAGAATGAGCTATCTCTTTGGCTCATGATGCTGAGACTACCAAAAGAGGAGATTCAACATAGAAACTGTAAGAAGAACAACTCTTCTTTTCTACAACGATGCATGGAGTCTTTTACTTCTCAATCAAGGCCATCTAATGGAGTCCACCCTTCTCAACAACAATGCTACAATCGACATGGTTTTGATTCAAGAAAGGTAAATAATCATGCTTCAAATAATGCTTTTCAGCCTTCATCAGTACCTTTTTCTAAGCCGCAGAACAAAGCTCCATCAAATCATAATAACGGTAACAATGGGAACAAGAGCACTGGCAAACCCAATTTGAAGACTGTCATTTGCTACAAGTGTCATAAAGCTGGGCATACGGCTATTAAATGCCCTCTCAACAAGTCAGCACCTTCTTCACACTTCATAGAAGCCCATGAAGATGACAATGGCGTTCATAACATGGAGACCACCGAAGATCACCATTTTGTAGACCTTGATCAAGATCATCAAGGTAGCTTGGATGATCAAGATAACCTAGGTGCTTCTATTCCTTTACCCCATAGTCTTTTACGTATGCAATCTAAAATTGGTGATGATATTCTTGCTTTATTACACGATGATGGGAGCACACATGATTTCATTTCTACACGTGTTGCATACAAGTTGAAATTAAATATGACTCCCACAAATTACAAAATAAAAGCAGCATTCCAAGGAACCAAATTTAATTATGTGCATCTAGTAAAAGGTTTGCAATACCAATTAGGAGATTTCATTGAGTCACGGGATTTCCTAGTTGCACCATTGCAAAATACTGATTTAATTTTGGGCATGCCTTGGAGACATCGTTTTAATCCATGTATTGATTATAACGAGTATACACTCACAATCACTCATTTTAATCCATGTATTGATTATAACAAGCATACACTCACAATCACTCATGAAGGCAAAACTCACATATTGCAAGCAAATCAAAAATTTGAATTAGAGCCTCTACTTAGTCATAGCCAGGCTAAGAGGTTAGTACGAAAGGATAACAAACAATTTTTGATTCGTGTTAATGAAATTGAAGCACATGTAGATAAATTGTCTCTTTCTCAAGAAACTTTTTGTGAAAGTACAAAGAAATATTTGCTGAAGACCTACCTTAGGATTACCTCCTTCTAGAGTAGAGGACCATACTATAGACTTAATCCCAGGTAGTGCACCACCTTGTCGAGCACCATATCGCCAAAACCAAATTGAACAAAAGGAAATTCAACAGCAACTTGAGGAATTATTAAAATGTGGTTTAATTAAGCTGATGATTTATTAGATAAATTAAGTGGTGCTTTCGTTTTTAATAAAATTGATTTAAAGTTTGGTTATCATCAAGTGTGGATGTTGCAAAGTGATGTTCATAAAACTGCATTTTGCACACAATTTGGTCACTATGAATTTCTAGTTATGCCTTTCGGTTTAATTAATGCACCAACTACTTTTTCTCGCATGATGAATCGCATCTTTTTGCAGCATCAAGATTGTGTGATTGTATTTTTTGATGATATTTTGGTTTTCAGTAAGAGTGAAGAAGAACATTATGCACATTTGGATTTAGTTTTCAAACTCTTGCATGAAAATCGACTTTATTTGAATCCAGAGAAAAGTTCATTTTTCAAAACTGAGATTGAATATTTAGCTCATATTGTTTTTGGTGATGGTATTCGTGTTGATCCTAAAAAGATTAAATGCATTAATTAATGGCCTAGACCTCAATCTATCCATGAAATTCGTTCTTTTCTTGGGTTATGTAGCTATTACAGAAAACTCATTCGAAATTTCTCGTATATAGCTCTCCCACTCACCAATCTTCTCAAAAAGAGCACCTCATTTAATTGGACTGAACAACATCAAAAATCTTTTGACACTTTGAAATATGCACTTACACATGCACCCATTTTACAATTGCCTAATTTTAACTGACCTTTCTTTTTGGTTACAACTGATGCTAGTAGTCATGGTATTGGTGCTGTATTAATGCAAGATAATCATCCAATTGCATATGAAAGTAGAAAGCTAAAATCGAATGAGCTTAATTACAGCACATATGACAAGGAATTATTAGCTATTGTGTATGCTTTAAAATTGTGGAAACATTATTTGATGGGTTCAGAATTCAATCAGAGCTGCTGATTCCCAAGTTGCATCTGTCAATGGGAGACCCTTCCAGGCAACTAGAAACTCTTGAAGAGTACAGTTACACAACCGCTTCTCTCTTCGGTCTAGTATCTTGTCTGGACTATGGTCTGTAGATTCTTCTTCCTGTAAAGAAATAAGACCATCAATTAAATTATCATCTTTAGATATATATCTCTTACGTTTACTAACATGAAACACTGGATGGACATGACAGCTTGGTGGAAGTTCCAACCGGTAAGCTACATCACTAAGCTTCTCCATAATGGTCCAAGGTCCACAAAACCTAGGCAAAAGCTTAGGACACTTTCCAGTAAATAAAGATGTAGAATTCAATGGTACTTGAAGAAAAACTTTTTCTCGCTTTTCAAAAGATCGAGGAGATCTTTTCTTATCAGTGTAAAACTTAGCTCTTTCAGCCGCTTGATGAAGCTTAGTTTTAGCCAATGTTAGAGTATCTTGCATTCTTGCCAAAAATTCTACCGCACTAGGACATTTCTGTGGTGTGCCTATAGTACCAGGGGTTAAGGGAGACATACCATAATTCATCTCAAAAGGAGACATACCGGTCACCTTATGAGGTCTATTATTATATGCAAACTCTGACAAGGGTAAGTATGAATCCCAATCTGTCTACCTATCAGATACATAAGCACGTAACATGTCCTCGAGTACTTGGTTGACCCTTTCCGTCTGACCATCTGTCTCGGGGTGGTCACCGCTACTCATATTTAGTGACACGTTCAGTCTACTGAACACATGCCTCCAAAAATAATGGCCTGTAAATCGCACATCCCTATCTGACACTATGGATGTCAGTAACCCATGTAATCTAAATATATTTTGTATAAACAACTCTACGACTTGTGGAGCTTTCATAGTCTCTTTAGTTGCTATAAAGTGAGCCATCTTGCTCAGGTGGTCAACTACCACCAAAATGGTATCTGTTTGTCTTTGAGTTTGTGGCAATCCAGTGATAAAATCCATGGATATGCTTTGCCAATTAGATTTCGGAATCTATAAGGGATGGAGTAACCCTGGGCTCTTTGTTCTTTTTGCCTTTATATCTTGGTATTAAAAACATTGTTGGACATACTTGTGGACATCTCGAAATAGATGTGGCCACCAAAATGCCCGTCTAACAAGATGAACTATTTTATCTTGACCAAGATGCCTAGCACAGGGACTATCATGGTTCTCTTGCAAAACTTTTGCTCTTAGTTCCCGTGCACAAGGAACGTATATCTTTCCTTCCCGCTTTAGCCATCCGTTCTCAATTGAGAAATTGGCATACGGACTTGATGAAGGCCTTAGTGAAGAAGTAGACAAAGCTAACTCCTCACTAGTATCCATACTAGACTCGAGTTTGGACCTTACTGTCTATGCATAAAGGTCCTCCAACTGTGCTTCCTTGATTTCTTGAAGCAATGAGTTTTCTAAAACTGTAAAACTCAATGCGTTAGCGACTACATTATCTCGACCTTTACGATACAGAATTTCCATATGAAATTCTTTGCATCAACTCAGCCCATCTACCTTGTCTTCCTTGTAGATCAGGTTGACTGTAAAAATACTTAAGTGTATGATGATCTCTATACACTTTAAACTCAACACCATAAAGATAGTGCCGCCAAATCTTGAGAGCATGTATAATAGCATACAATTCTTGCTCATGGATTTGGCCAATTCTGTTGAGTTGGCGAAAGCTTCTGCTTTCAAAGGCCACTGGCCTACCATCTTGGCTTAACACTGCACCAACAGCCACACCACTGGCATCGGTTTCTAAGACAAAAGGCTTTTCTAAGTCGACCACTTTCAAAACTGGAGCTGTTGAAATCGCTTGTTTCATTGTATCAAAACTTTCTTGTTGTGTAGATGTCCACACATAGGGCACCTATTCTTGCAACAAATCTATCATAGGACCTGCTATTAGAGAATAGAGCTCTATAAATCTACGATAAAAACCACTTAACCCTAAGAAGGATCTAAGTGCAGTGATATTTTATGGGACTGGCCATGCCAATATCACGAAAACTTTCTTGGGATCCATTCTAATCCCATCTGCAGAAACCAAATGACCTAGATATTCAATCTCAGTCATACACAAAAAAGTCTTTTCCTTGTTGGCAAACAAACTTGTTTCATGCAACGCTTGAAAAATAGAAATTAAATGTGATTTATATTCTATGAAGTTCTTGCTATAAACTAGCACGTCATCAATGAAATCTACCACAAATTTACCCATAAAGGGTCTTAAAATATCATTCATTAACATCATAAATATAGCAGGAGCATTAGTTAATCCAAAAGGCATAACTAAATATTTATATTGACCAAATCTAGTTCTAAAAGTTGTTTTATATACATCCTGTTCTCTTACTCTTATCTGGTGATAACCACTCTTTAAATCTATCTTACTAGACAGTGGCTCCAGCAAGAGCGTCTAAGAGATCATTGATCCTAGGCATAGGATATCGATGCTTTGACAGTAATTTTATTGAGTGCTCTGTAGTCTATGCACATCCTAAAAGAACCTTCTTTTTTCTTTACAAGTAAAATAGGCGAGGCAAAAGGTGAAAAACTCGAACGAATCAAGCCTTTACTAAGGTATTCGTCCACCACCTTCTTGACCTCGTTCTCCTCTTTGAGACTCATGCAATACGGTGGTCTAGCAACTGGATTAGCTCCTAGAACGAGCTCAATCCTATGCTCCACATTCTTGTGAGGAGGTAAACCAATAGGTAACTCAGTTTTAAACACATGCTCGTATTCCGCTTTTATCTTATTAGAAAGATCTAAAGCTGGGGTGGTAAAACTGCCACCACGAATCCATCCTTGGATTTGATTTAGAAATATTTACAATGTAACAAAAGTAAATATACTTACAATCTAGCTTGAGCATTTTGGTAGCCTTTAGCACTTCCAGTTCTGGGAAATCGGATTCCCTGTGAATCAAAAGGCGTCTGCCGCTATGCTCGAACTGGATGACATGGGAAGAAAAGTCTATTGTTGGTTTCTTCCACGCATGCCATTGCTTGCCGAGAACTAGATCGAATCTCGCAAGCCGTGTAATTTCGAAGTCCAATCTATCCTCGTAGGACTGGATCTTGAATGGGAGTTCTCTGACTGGACGATCCCATACCTCTGTGCCCTCACCATCAGCTAGCTCCACTGTTAGCTGTATTCTGAAGGCTGTGTTTGGAGCTTTAGATTCTTGACAAGCCTTGAGCTTATTACATTATGAGTAGATTCAGTATCAAAGAGAATCTTGACTGGCATTCCTTGCACATTCCCCTTCATTACTATAAGCTCTGTGTCTGCTGAAAACTGGTAACCTTGCTGTGCCCCAGGAGATAAGACTGCATCTGGAGCTGTAGGCACCTTCTTGGTTACCGAGATAGTTAAAATTCTTTTAGGATAATCTTGTGGAGTGTCATCCATCAAGTCATCCTCACTGTCCTCCGACACTTGCATTGGATTAACAACCATATTAGCCGTTATCTTGGACTTCTTTGGGCAATCTTTAAATTTATGCTGGCCCATACATCCATAACATAGCCCTTCTTTCATGGCTTTATCCCTTTGCTGCAGAGTAAGCATAGATCTATTAAAAGCCCTTTTCGCCATAGAAAAAACCTTTCTTTTGGTCCCTTTGCAATTTTAATCATATGAATCTCTCTAAACACTTTACCCCTACCCTCACTGGTGGATGGCAAAGTAGAGGAAGCTGGGGCCAAAAATCTAGGGGTGCGAGTCCAAGAGGATTTCTGGCCTCCACCTCCCGAAGGAAATTTCTTGCCAACCTCAAGCACAATTGCTAAGTCAATGGCTTCATTCAAAGTAGAGCATTTCTCTTTGTGCACTAGAGGCCGAAGAGTCTCTTTAAGACCCAACACAAATTTATGAACTTGTAGGAAATCGGGAATATGCTCTGGTGCTTTTAGCAAGACTTCCCGATACCTATCTGCATATTCCTGAACAGAGTAGTTCTTCTGTGACATGAAGAACCAAGAATCAAGCGCTCGAGTGCGCTCAGGTGGCACAAAATTATTATAAAATATGACTTTAAAGGCATTCCACGTAACAGGCTCCACTTTGTCCTACTCTATCTTCCTCCACCATCGATGAGCCACATCAAGGAGGTTATACGTGGCTTGCTGAATCTCAGCCACATCATCAGTTATATTGCACAGCCTAAAACATTGCTCCCACTTGGAGAGCCATTGTTCCACTGCATCCGCTGTGCGGGCTACTGCATTGCCATTATATTTAGGCGGTTTGAGATCTTTAAGCTGCCACCTGGCTCGCCCCAAAGTAGGTACTCTAGCTGAGGTCCCTGGCTGCCCAAGATCGCCTTGATTAATTTCCTCATCAAGAGTGATGGATATGGACTTTTCTAATTCTTTTCCCTGCATTTCAGTCAACTCTTTCATTTGACTAAGAACTCATTGCATGGTATTTTCTATAGAATCAATGCGAGCAACCATAGTAGTCACATCAACTATTTCATCCTCATCATGCATGGTCATATCGGGTACATGTTGTTGTGAGGATTCCCCTTCCATGTTTTCCCTTTTTTTTTAAATGAACAAAGTTTATGTTTTTTTGTTTTAAATATATATAACTTGATGAAACAAAAGGGTATGGAGAAAGCACCCAAATATTTACATGTACCAAACTGTCATGCAAATACTGAAAGACTGAATTTCCAAAGCACACAAGTGTATATAAAAACACTAAATACACTTAGAACTTCTACACTTTATTGCCTTTGAGTGAAATTTGCCATCATAACAACATAAAATGCAAGATAGCCCCAAAAACTATGCATCAATTGCCCCAATTTTGCTTAAAACCTGTATTTTACGAAGATTTAGATGCAAAACAAGTCCAATTTTGCTTTTTGATGCAAAAGACTAGAAATTGCAGAGCATAAAAAAGCCACAAATTGATGTGCAATTCACTCTATGCACGCCATTAGGGCCAAAGGTGAAAACATTTGGGCCCTGTAAGGAAGTGATTAACTTGTTAATTTAGTAGAGGTTTTCGATGTCAAACGTCTCCCAATATAGCTGTTGTTACTAGATTCGTGAGTATTTTCTCCATTTAAAGCGTATCTTTGAGTATATCTTAAAGCATAGTATTCATCGCCATCTCTCTTGTATTTTGAGAATCTCGCTTGTTTTTTTAAAAGTTTGATTCTCCCTCCATATAGCTTGACGCTTCTCCCTCTTTCTTCTTTGTCTCACCGAGAACTTGCTCCCTTCTTCTCATTTTTATCTTTCTCACAGTACAAACTCTAGCTGTAACCTCAAGCTATGTCTACCTCAGATACACGTCCCTCATCTAAATTCCAAATTAACATTAAACTTAATCCTGAATATGCCACAACACGTAGTCTAAATCTGAGAGCATTGACAGATGCCGAAGAAGCAAACAGACTACGCATGGAAGGGAAGAAGCACATTGACCTATGGGTTGATGGGAGTATTTATCCAAGAGATCCACTAACTGGAAGGTACCCTGCCTTTGCTTCTGTTCATGACCTTGTTAGGTTTGTTGGGGATGGTGTTAATTGTCTATTAGGATACTGTTCAAGACTTTCCGGCTGTGGTAATGAACAAGTAAATCATCTTCGTTATTTAAACACACTATTAATGAATTCTCAGAACCAAGTTAGGTAGCTTTTAGAGAAAATTAAAGCACTTGAAGAATCCAATAAAAAATTGAAAGAATCCAATAAAAAATTGAAAGAATCCAATGAAAAATTGAATTCCCTTAAGAAAACTCCTATTGGTTTTAGAGAAAGAATAAGGCAACTAAAACATATAAATGATCTGTCAGGGACATGTGGGGGAAGAAAGAGAAGAATGAAACTAGCTAGGGAGTACATTTCTCAAGTTTCAGGGCTAGATATGAATAAATCTGAAGACAGAATTCAACTTCTTAATGAAACAATGAATGGATTAGACATTATAAAGCTTTTGAAACTTCCTGAGAATAAGAAATTGAGAGGACTTGCCCTTCGAGAGTTGTTAAAGGATATGAACTCACTAGTAAAACCTTCACAGATTGTAGACGCATGTGATAGAGTTGGGGTAAGCAGAAGGGGATATCGTGCACTCTCCGGACTTTGGTTCAAAAATTTGAAACATCAAAACCGTTTAAGCCATTTGGTTTGCCAAGGCCACACAATGTAGTAAAACTTAGACATCAATTAAATCAGGAAATACCAAACTACTTTGGGGAATATTATCATATTGTGGGTTCAATGCCTTATGAGAAACAAAATAAAAAATCCATCTTTGAATATAATGCATTTAATAATATATGGATGGATCTCAGAAAAGTTCAGATTGCAATGGTTCGACTCTATGGAATCAATGTTAGTGAGTGTGACGGGAAACTCATATTTGTGTTGAAGTTGGATGAAGCTCAAATTCTTAAATGCCAAAAAATGGAGAGAATAAGTATCTATATTATGAATAGAGCCCTGGATTTTAGCCTATGCAAGAGAGATACCCCAGGTTATAAAGTACAATCAGAAATGGAGCTTTGGTAAATTGGCTCTGCCCAAGTACCTGTGGTGGAAAGCCATGAGACTCTCAAATGGTTATTCTCTCATACAACTATTCCAAGTATTATGCAAAACCAGGTTGTAGATGAACTTCTCGAGGTTGACGGTATTGGTAGCTTTACAGTTGAGTGGCATTTGAGCGCTGACTTAAAGACGCTTAAGTCAATGTTTGGTATTAGTGGAGGGGCAAACACAAAATATCCTTGTATTTACAGTATGTCTAGTGGCATCGGGGATAAGGATTGGATAGCAGATGTGGATATAGGGAAGCCACCTTCCAGACATTTGGCAAATTTATCAGACTATCAAAACAATAGGATGATTTGGGATCCGATCCTCCCGTTCGAGCTTAAGAATATACACATTTGTACATTACATGCTGAAATTAGAATACTAGACAAATTGCTTCGCTTACACTTAGACTATGCTTATTCAATCAAGCCTACACGACTTGTAGATGGTTGCATAGAAAAATGCGAGATCTTGCTCTCAAAAATGGGTTTTCATGGTGGCCAAGTCCATCTGAAGAAAGACCCAAATCTTTCAGGGGGAATAGGTGATGTCTTATAGGATGTTTCAATGGGAGGAGCAAAGGCAAGAAGATTTCTTAGTAACCATGACTAAAAGTAGGTTAATGCAATGTGGGGCTGTTGGAAAGAGCTTTGCAGGATAACAACTAATGTATCAAGCTGACCAGATATCATGAATAAAAGAATGTTGGTGTGGAAAAGACTTGATGATTTCCTCCTGCTACTTAGAAAACAAAAAAGCACTTCTACATATGCAGCTGACTTCAAACATTCAATCACAGTTTTGATTAAATCTATAAAAGACGCATGGGGAGAAAAGGACCCCCAAAGTTTCGCTTACAAGTGGATTTGGAAGCAGAATATGCAACCCTGCGAAGCACTCGTGTACTGACAACAAACATTTCACATGATCAACAACGACAACAGGGTGTAAAGGCTATTGATTTGTGGACTGACAGAACTCTTTACCCAATAGACCCAGTATCTCGCACTCCACCCCCATTCCGGAATATTGCAATGCTACTGCGTTTTGTTGGCAATGGCTACAGTGGGTTGCTTGGATATTGCAGGAATCTGCACACCCTTTTCTTGGATGAGGCTGGAAGAAGGAAAGCAATAGAAAGTGCATTGGAGCAGCTTCAAGAATCATCAAGAGTTGAGATAAGAAGGCTAACTGACAAGGTTAATGAGCTTTTAGAGTAGGTAGATGTTCATAAGAAGAAAGCAAAAGAGGGCACTCGCTCATTCCAACAGGTTGCCGACAATTATGTTCATCTCCAATACTCAGCACGTAACCTCAGGCGTCGCATTGACCATCTCACACACCTTCCCATCGGCTATCATGTGAGAAAAAGGAAGCAAAAAGCTTTGGAACTACTTTCTAAGAATGGCGATGCACATAAACGACGAGTTCAAGCAACCAGGTAAACTTTGGATTTGTACTTTTTGAAACTAATTTTGATAAAGGGATAATGTGTTTAGTATTTGATGTGTACATGTAATTCATGGACTCTTCATTGCCTTCTTGTAGGGAGTGTGCAGGAGCATTTCTCGGATGCAATGGCATTGACAACAATCAAATACAGGCCTCTCTACTTCAACACCTTGTTCTTGGCAAGGACATCATCAGCTTTATATCTAATCCCTCAAATGCAAAGTTAAGACAAGCCATTTTTCATCACTTGGTTCGTGATCTACATAATACTATTACTCCAAGAGAGATGTTGGATGTAATGGACTCAGCAGGTATCAGCCAAAAAGGTTACAGGGCAATGTATAGGTCAATCACTTTAGGGTTGCGGGTGAATGGATTCATGCGATCCTTGCTTCCAACTCCTTACAGCTTGGAGATGGTAAGGAAGTCTGCTAATGGTGGTGTTGCAACCATGTTCAATGGATTCAAGTGGGTAGAGGATATCATGCCATGCTCAGAAAAGCCTTTTATATATAATACATTTAACAATGTCTACATTGACATGGAAGAGTTGCAAAAAGCAATGGTTCGATACTATGATCTTACCATTGAAGAGACAGGTGGAAAAGACATATTTGTCTTAAAGTTGGACGAATGTCAAGTTGTAAAGGGTCAAAGATTGGAGCGCGTGAGTTATGAGCAGAGCACTTGAGGGAAAGCCTTTGGAGTGTGAAGAGCTTGATGCAGGGCAAATTGCTGGATGTAAGGAACGGCAAAATTACTATGGGGTACAGTCGGTGGCAAGCAGCATGGGTTCTCCCACATGAGAGCCATGATACTTTGAGGTGGTATTTCACATGCACAGGAATTGATTAGATCATCTCTCGGCAAGTCAATGGGGAAAAACTTGATGTCCCTGGGATAGGCTGCTTTGAAATTGAGTGGCACTTGGTGTGGGTGGTGATCTAAAGACCATCACGTGTATGTTGGGATGTAAGACAGGGGCAAATACTTTATTCCCTTGCATATACTGTTGCCATTCCAAAAAACCAGTGAGGGCAGCAGTAAACGGGAAGAAACCCATGAAAGGCAAAGGGCAAAGTCAAAAAGGTGCAAAGAATTCATCACAAGGTGATGCTCAAAAGGGGAAAAGCTCAAAGGAATGGCACAATGGTATATTAAGTTGTGACCAAAGCAAGCCACCTAGTCGTGACCAAGAGGACCATAGCTGGGACCCAATTTTGGACATTCCACTATGTCAAGTGTATGTATGCACATTACATGCAAGACTCAGGATTTTAGACAAGCTACTGATGCTCCATATTAACTATGCATGGAACATGGAGCCAACAGAGTGACGTAATGAGTCAATACACGCATTGGAGGGTGTTCTTTCCTCTATTGGACTCCATTCTGGAGCAGTCGTCTTGACAAAGGACAAGAAATCTAATGCTATGCAAGACAACCCCAATAAAATTTGCATGGGTGGGTCAAAGGCAAGGCACTTGCTATCAAACTACTCCAACTCTGCTAGCCACACCAAATTTGAAATTTGGAAGGAGGTGTGTGATGTGACAACATACAGAGGAAATGACAACAGGCTTGGGCTAAAACGTGCACGTGTATGGGAGGCTTGGGCTAAAACGTGCACGTGTATGGGAGGCTTGTGATAAAATGGCCGCCCTCTTAGAAAGGCCTCATTTGGGTGACCAAGAGATTGAGGCATTCAAAGAAACTATTTGTAAGTTCACAGAGCAAATGGTTGAGGCATGGGGAGAGACACACATTACTCACTATATGGTATGTAATATATCATTTTAGCTCATATAATAGCCCTCTTAATGCTTCTTAAGTTGTAACATTTTTTTGCAGCATATATTATACGCGCATGCACCATACTTTCTTGACCATTATGGCTCTCTTGGAATTTGGAGCAACCAAGGCATGGAAAAATCACACTACCAGGCAAAGGCAGCATACTTCAAGAGCACTCGTCATGGTGGCGGGAAAACCAAGAGTAACGCTCTTCATGAAATGTTCAACTGGTTCTATCGAGTTCTTATTGGGAAGGGAAGGCGAAGGTCCAAATCTAAATTGTCTCTGAGATGTCAAATAGTGAAAGTAGTTAGTGTACGAAGAACTCAGGGATACAATCAATCGCATGCTAGGGAGAGACTTCGACAAGAGCCCTCCCTCCACCCCTAGTAGGATAGATCATCTTTTTGTACTGATCCCCTTCCAAGCATCCCTTTGTAATGGACGTTGTAAATGTATATTTTCAATCATCCCTTTGTAATGATCCACAATGTATTTCTGGATATCAATGAGAAAATCTTGTTTTTGTCTAATTTCTGTTATTTGTTTACACATTTTGTTGATTTGTACTTGCAATCAATGTATATATATTTGTTACTTCGCTCTAAAGGTTGCTACTGAGTTGTGAGTGCAAAAACATGTCTCAACTAGTAAATCTGCCTTAATGAAATCCAAGAATGTCTGCGAGGTAAGATGTACCAAATTGCGAGTACACTAGCATGCTGGGACCGGACCTGGAGCAAACGCGAGCGTGTGCAGGGCGGGCAACATTCAAGACCGGCAAAATGATCCAAAAGTCGACATGCGTGTGCGCGGGAGTGCCACGAACGCTACCGGGACGACCGTGGACGCGCGGGACCGCAAAAAATGGCCATGTGTGCTATGGCGCGCAGAAAGGCATTTTGACCTGGTCAAAATGCCTTTCTGCGCGCCATAGCACACATGGCCATTTTTTGCGGTCCCGCGCGTCCACGGTCGTCCCGGTAGCGTTCGTGGCACTCCCGCGCACACGCATGTCGACTTTTGGATCATTTTGCCGGTCTTGAATGTCTCCCGCCCTACACACGCTCGCGTTCGCTCTAGCTCCGGTCCCGTCATGCCAACATACCCGCAATTAGGCCGGATTCTCACCTCGCTAGCTTGTGCCATGTTTAGCTAATTATTTCATCTTCATGTCTCCCTCCTACCTTAAACCACTAACAATAAAATCACCTTGACTTTTGGCAAATACACATGATTTATTCAAATGAGAATTGATACAAAAATATCATAAACATTTAGAAATGAGTTCACACAAACTTGAAGCAAAGACGACCAAAAATTCTATTACAAAATCAAGTGACAATTACATTTTGCGGATAAGATCCTGGAATACATCATGGGGGATTGTCTTAGAGGCCGGTCTTTCTCCTAGGCTTTTTACAATTTCAGAGGGGTTATCAATACCTTGGGCTATACTAAGGGCACAATGGCCCAAGATCGAGCCAGGGTGCTTGCCAGTAAAGCTATAGAGGGCAGCTTCTCTATTGACTAGAGTACATTTGTTTGCGTTAGAAGATAACGCATCGTCCGACAAAATAGCACTTAGTGCTTTACATTTTAAGAGCTCAGCATGGGCGGTGTCGGAATACTCTGTGTGAATGACTCTAACTATATTAGAGGTAAGTCAATCTGAAATTTCTCTCCCTCTTTAGACCCACCTTGCATTCCAACGTACATAGCAATCACTGAGAGTGATTCGTCCTCCCGTAGCCCAAGTGTCTTTGCTATGTCATCTAAGAAAAGGAACTCTTGCCCATCCATGATAATTGGGTGCAAGGATAATATGGAGAGGTCTGAGGCCTCATCCATCACTTCCTCCCCTTCTATCATTATGTCTGGCACCTCCTTTTGGGTTGCACATCTTGCATGAGGACGAGTGCCATGGAGGCTTCCATTACCTCTGACATTGGCTCAATCGGAGCTTGGGCGTCTCGCATCGGCTCCAATGCCAGGGATTTGGCCTTTGCCTTGCCTTTGCCGCTTTCTTTCCCAACCCCCTCTTGAACCAGCAGCACCAAAACCATATCCCACTTGAGAAAGGTGTTCCCGATGTTCCCAATCTCTAAATCCATGAGAACATCATCGTCCTCAACCCAATAGTCCCTTTCCGTCAAGCCTTTCACGAAGCGTGCTAGCCGAAACCGAAAATTTTTATCTGCCCTGAAAATGTGCTTGACAAGATCAAGGGGCACCCATAAGCCCTCTGCCTCCTCAAATTCGATGGCATACTGGCTGATGTAGTTCTCTATGTATTCAGTGAATTCATGGAAATCAATTGCATATGCGTGCACAGTGGCCTCCACATCAATTGAGCCCTCAAAAATAGGGAGGAACTCAGCGACCCTGTGGAGCATATTGATTTTCTCTAACTTTGCGAGGAGGGCATCGCGTAGGGATGCCATGTGAAAGAGTGCTTGTGTGGAATTGAGATGAGCGAAATAGGAGCAAGATAGCTTGAGCACAAAAACTTGAAGATGAATGTGAAAAATGAACTCAAGTAATTTATAGATGACTTTTTTAAGTGAGTTAAAAAAAACCACTTTTTTAAACAAACACAATTTTTTAAACGAGTACAACTCAAAATTGTATTGATTCCATCCAAGTTCACGTACATGGTGCTTGTTTGACATCTACACATCTAGGGAAACTAATTTCTCTGCAAAGAAAGGATTGTTCCTTTCTTTTGCGTACAATAGAGCTATTGATTACAAAAGTGAAATCGCCAGTCAATGCAAATCGGAGAGCCAAATATTCACGCAGGTTGGCAAGTGACCAGTCATCATTGACGGCAATGTCTTGCACCTCCCTGTCTTGCATGGAAACATGAAGCTCAACCTGATCTACGGACGTTGTGTCCGAGTCTAGTGCTTCCCATTCGCCCCTTTAAGTTTCCATCACCTGTAAGGGAACACAATGGACAACTGCTGCTTTGCTATGTGATACCGCACAACAACCTTCTCGACCATAACACTGCATTTGATGGTGTCACCATTATGCTGGACAATCTTTGAATCCCATGCAGGTGATAAAAAATGACTGAGTGCCCCCTCCCCCTTTGCAATCCACATAGTCGGGGTGGTGCGATGGGTGTCACCTGCACGAAAAAAGTGCACAAAGATATGTATAGGCATATAGCATGTTATGGTTGCTCTGTGAGAGCCATACGTGCACTTCATGGCATTCTGCACATCGCTTTCAATCCGACTACTAGTAAGGGCCACTGAGGAAGTGTCAGGGATTGGCCACTCAGGAGAGGTGAGAGTTGGTGCAGATGTTGGCACCAATTTTCCCCAACCATTTGTTGTCGTGGGAACAACATATGTGTGCTCGTAAAAGAGGATGTCGCGAGCAAGAAGTTTTGCAGCTGAACACCCTGCATAGATCAAATTACCTAGCTCCACATGGTATGCTTGAAATGTTCCGGTAAGCACCTCCAAAGGCTCCCATTGTACAAAGTTGGAGATAAAGACATCTGCAAGGAGTTCCACAAGAAAAATTGATGCAATATCTTTGGCTAGAATTAAACCAAAAGCTGTCAAAAAACCTAGACCAAAGAACAGTAAGACTTACAATTTGCAGGAAATCGCTGGTGGTTGTTATCTAGTTTTAGCTGCGTAGCTTCGTAAACATGTTGGACCTTTGCTAGCTTCTTCCCATCACTCGTTTGCTTGAGCTCCACAATGCGCCCTTTCCAATGGTGGCTACGCATGCCAATTTGTCGCCGAGAAACCTTATGGGCACCTCTCATGCTGGGCTGCATTGTCACCCAATCCCATCTCTCATACCTTTCCATGTTCCAATGCCCTTCCTCATCTTGACAGTTGCTACAACAGAATGCTTGAATAGTTGCTGAAGGTCTTCGAGCTTTAGAAGAAGACATGAGAAGGTTGTAAGGAGGAATATTGACTCTTGAAGCAAAAAACTAGACTGGCTGCTTCACGTGTAGTGGCTATTCCATTGTATATCCACAGAGAAGAAAGCTGGAGTGAGGAAATCTAAAAGTGAGAAGGGAATAAAGCTCTCCATAGCTTTTCACAGCTACTGCATTTCAGATCTAGGCTTGTAAATAGAGACATGGAGGTTGTAGATGAAGCTGCCATAGCTTAGTTGTACTACTATACCTCTGAGCTAGGCTTGTGAGTGAAGATGGAGGTTGTAGATGAAGCTTCCATAGCTTAGTTGTGCTACTGTACCTTTGAGCTAGGCTTGTGAGTGAAGATGGAGGTTGTAGATGAAGCTGCCATAGCTTAGTTGTGCTACTGTACCTCTGAGCTAGGCTTGTAAATGAAGATGGAGGTTGTAGATGAAGCTTGCCATAGCTCAGTTGTGCTACTGTACCTCAGCTAGGCTTGTGAGTGAAGATGGAGGTTGTAGATGAAGCTTGCCATAGCTTATTTCTGCTGTTGTACCTCAGATCTGGGCTTGTGAGTGAAGAAAGAGATAGATATGAGTGTTTCAAAGCCAAAAAAGGCCTTTTGCAGGTAGAGAGAGAGTGAAAAACGCCCAGGCTTAAGGAGAAGATGTTGAGGCTATTTTGGAGGGAAAAAGGAGGGGAGAGAGTAGAGAATGTAGGTAAAGGTGCCTTTATTACAAGAGAATGAAGGACTTCTGGAAAGTGACCCAATGATGGCTGCAACAAGATTTGGGCCTATAAAAAATAGGGGGAATATCCAAAAAGTTAAATATTTTTTTATTTTTTTGTGAATTTAAAATAAGAAAATGCCTAGACCTCTAAGTTTGACTCCTACTTTTCAGGTTCTTACAAACCCATGGTTTCAGTCCACATGGCATTTCTACATTTACCTATTTCTTAATCACCTTGATTAGGCCATGGCAAATTAAAGGGCCCAAGAAGACCCCATTCAGGTCCTAATGCAAAGAAGATGCTGTCAAGAAAGTAGCTGAAGATGTGAGAGAGATCAGCAATGCACATGTTTTATTCTTTGATGGTTCATACAGGAAAAGTCATGATGCAGCCTCTGGTGGCATAGCGTTGTATGACCCATAGGGAAAGCTAGTTTGCAAGCAAGGTTTCAAAGTCGATGCTCATACTAATAATGAAGCGGAGTATTCTACATTGGAGGCAAGGCTACATATTTGCATTAAGCATGGTGTCAAGAGACTATGCATAAGAGGTGATGGTCTACTCGTGGTAAAGCAAGTACTGGGAGTATGGAAGAGCAAAAACTCTGCATTAAGGCACAAGTGTTTGAAGATCAAGAGCTTGTTGAAGAAGTTTGAAGCATGGAGCATTAGGCATGTGGAGCGTTCTCTTAATGTAGAAGCACATAAAGTAGCCCAGGGAATGATTGGCGAGCTATATGTGTTAAAGGCCAATCTGCCACTTTATCGGGGTCGTGAATGTTTGACATTAGAGGAGGAGGTTTTGTTGACAAGAGTCATCCCCAAGAGTATTGAGAAGGCAAAGAAGTATAGTTTTGTACGCAGAGCTTCCAAGTACAAGCTCATTGGTGACATCTTATACATGCAAGGGGCTGATTTGGTGTTAAGGCATGTGCCGTGGAAGGAAGAGCTATACCGAGTGCTCGAGGAGAATCATGAAGAAGCATGTGGTGGTCACTTTGCATTGAAAATTACATTGCACAAAATTTTACAGGAAGGTTACATATGGCCAAGTATACAAAAAGATGTATATCACTGGTGTAGCTCATGCGAGAGGTGCCAGGTGATAGGCTGTTTTTCGCTAAGATTTTACAGGTGTTTGTATATAGGTAGGTAGCGTTGTCAGAAATAAAATAAGGCTGGATGCTCTGGCAGATGAATGGATGTAGCATGATGTGTGGCAGACCCTATTTTGCATGGATTCATCTGAGGTAAGTGGTGATAGCTCGGGGTTCTTTTTGTATCATGGGTAGATGATGTGGATGTGGAATCCTTTGCCTTCACTGTGGCTAGAGGTTGGTGTTTGTCGCCTTGTGGATGGATGAGAACGGTGATTCTCTAATGCTATCCTTGTGGATGGAAAAGATTTAAGGTAAGATTATTTATTAGCACAGAAGTCAATTGGTGGTTTAGTGTTTGGTGTGTATTGTTGCATCTTCTTTCTGTGACGTTAGATCCTCCTATATGGAATGTTTGACTATCTTGGATACTAGGAGTCAAATATTGAATTTTTTGAGGATGACGGATATGTTTGTGTGTATATACACACATTGCAACACAATTTGTGAGTAGAATCGACTAGCATTTTGGACAAATAAAGCATTTATATTTTTGAATGCTCATAATCTCTAAGAAAGCTATATTATTTGGATTTTTTATAATACCACTGTTAGGTTCCCATGAGGTTGGGGCCCCTAGCAATTCAAACTAGCAAACCTAGTTGAACAAAGACTAATTGATTGAGTTTATATGCTCTAACTACATTGTATGCTTTAAGTGCGGAATAAGAACATTAAGTGTGGACATTTGCTTTTGGTTTTAATTCTTTTTCTCTTCACACTGTCTCCAACAAATTAGACTTCTATTAACTTGTTTGAAGAAAAGGACCTTAAATTGATCATCCAACATGAGCCAACCCTATATATGTATATATATGTAGGTATGTATATTGTATGTATGTTTTATACATCTCTATATGTATATCTCACACACACCACACACACACACACACACGCGCGCGCTGTCATGATGGTTGCGATTTAGCTGGCAAGCGCTGGGCCTCTGGTTGAGAGAAGACAAGAGATGACAAAGCAGTAGAAATTTCATCCATTTTTTAGATGCACTACAACTTTTCCCTGCAAGGTCGATCGCCTTCCCTGCTCTTAGGCGCACACACACCCTTCTGAGTCTCTCAAGCTTCGTATAGGTTTTCCAAGAGGGAAAAAAAAGCAATACCTCTACTTATCTCAGCTATCTCTTCTCCCTCTCACTCATCACCATACACTTCCTTTTCTGTATGGAAAGCCTATACTCCATATATCTGCAGACAATTATGCATATACAGTCTCTCTCTCTCTTTCTCCCTATCACACACCTGCCATGCCAATTATGCAGGTTTTTACAAAGAGAGAAAAAACTTTCCCTCTTCCTCAGATTTTGGTCGCGGCCCCCTATCGGCCCTCAAACTCTCTCTCAGCAATTTCATTTACTTCACTGCATGCATAATAAGCTTCATGACCTCACTCAACTAGTAGAAGAAAACTCGATATTCAACTCCCTCTTTTTTTTGTTAATCAATAGCATGCAGCCTGTGATTCCCCTCACAGCTTTCTCTGCACCCAAAGCTCGCACATGAATGAGCTTTCTTAAGGAGCTAGTGATGGCCCTCCGAATTAGCAGATAATTTGTTTCCTCAAAACACCCACGTAGCCCTTTGCTTCCCCCCTCTCTGTATTCTAGCACCCATCGTTCCCCATCAAGCTCATATACCTTCCTTTATTTATGTTTTGCAGCCTAGAAACTCTCAAAGCTCTCAACTAGTCTTTTTAGTGAGTAGACCATGATATCCTTTCTAAGCAGACAGAAAGCACTACACTCTTCTCTCTTTTTCTTCTCTGTCTCCCTTGGCGCGATCTTACTAGCTCAGACACACCCTCTAAAAGAAAGCCACAGAATAATTTTTCCCAGCTCCTTTTTCTGCAGGAAGAAAAAGCGATCTCCCTTTTCTCCCCTCCTTTCGCGCTGCCTTGCCTCTTTTATGTGCGCTTCTCGTGCTTTATGCTCAGCTGGCAGTCATTCGTGCCCTCCACACGCCATTTATACAGTTGGCGGCTCTGCCATGTGCGCTCATGCGCTCAATGCATTGCTGGAAACCATGCTGGCAGCCCTGGAAAGTGCGACTTCCTCCACCTTATGCCATGCTGGCTCTCACAGAGCACGATTTTCATTCGGCTGCTGGCGGCGCTCAACCAAAAATGCAATTTTCATGTTAAAAGTACGATTTTCATACGCTGGTTGTTTATATTACGCATTAAAAAAAACAATCCCCACATTCTCACATGCTACATTCTCCGCGCTCATGCTTTGCATACCATGTCAACCAATGCACGGTCTATAGCCTTGATACTTCCACAAGTTTTTAGGTTGCAAACATAAGTAACAGCGTCTCGGATAGTGCCTTGGCAATGCATTTCCTCATAACAACTCAGTACTTCCTTGTCGTCGTGATCATGTTTGACATAGCCTGTGATTAGTGAATTCCATGTAATCGTGTTGCGAGCCGGAAGCTCATCATGCTTTTGTAAGACATCCGCATTCGGCATACATGTCTAGTGTTTAACCCTTCCCATGATGTCTTCAGTTAAATAATCCATACTAATAACACCACCATATCTGATCATCTTTCCCCTCCACAGAAAAACCACTTAGCCTCCAAATTACGCACGCCATAAACTATAATGATGTGGATTTTTCTAAAGATTCTCTGAGTGCCAAAGAACAGATGCTTCAACTCTTAAAATATAGTCAACCATTGGTGTCTCATTCCTGGATACCTATGTACAAACACCAAAAAAGGCTTAGACACCCAAGGCTCCAACTCCCTGATAAGGTGTGTACATGCGTCAGCTCCCGCATAAAGGCATATAAACAATATATACATTGTGGCATTCAATCCCATACATCTGGATCCATGTTAAGTGGATTTATTAATATAGTTTCTCATCATAGACGAGCCACGGCACGACATCCAGCCCATCTAAACCTGCACATCCTCTCGTATGTGCCATATAGCAACTTTGTGCATACATAGCATTCACTCTTTGTCAGCTCAAAAAGCATAGCACATTTGTCATATCTTGGCTCTTATTCATACCTGCATACTTAAGGAATAGCCCTCCACCTGTTTCATCATCTGGCATCCCATATGCATTAAAATATTGTGATGGGCATGAAAGATAATTCTCTCACTCAAATGCAACTTGACATCATGTAACTACATACCTATGGAGTACCTTACCATTGCATAGTAAGTGATTATCATGTATGAATGTTATCTTCTTAAACTTTGCTGATTGGATTACGTGGTCATTCTTATAGATGTGAATCTACCTCAAGCATTTTGCTTATGCTTGTCAATGCATTGGCACTTAGGAGCAGCCCATTGTTACTTTTGGTGTGATGCTTGGATAGCTTTACAAGAAGGTGTCAGGACAATGGTCCTGTGGACATGGTTCCACGTGTCATAATCATAATTTTCTGACTTTCCTAAATGATTTTCCTCTTCTTAAACTGGCCATTTAAGAAGGGAAGATGCCTGGAAAAAGAATTGGGGATTATATGTTAATGATTATACCTTAGTCAAAATGAATGAAGGTATAATCTATGAAAAGGGGAATCTCTGTAAGGATTCCAATGAAGCACAAAGGCTTGATAGCATGCTTTATTATGCCTCCAAAGGATTGTACAAAGGTTACACCAAAGAAGGTTTGTTAAGTTTTTCTCTCTCTAGAAATGACTACTTGAGATGAGGGAAAAGCTCATATATGCACAGAAGGACAAAGTGACATGTATGAAAGTGGATTCAAGGCAAGAGGAGTGCCAAAATGTGAATCCCACTTTAAAAGTGCATGAAAGATTTTCCTAAGATCCTATCCGAATTTTACGGAGTAAAAATGGGGCCTCGAAGGACCTAAAATGGCTGAAATATGGCTTTTGGGTGACATCCAAAGCGGGCTCATGGGCAATAAATGTTGAAAGTGGAAAGGGGGCACCTTTTAGTCCAAGTTGGACTTGATTCCACCAATGGGAAGGCTCAAAATGGGCTCCCCAACCTCCCCCACTTACTGCCTATCCACCTCTCAATAGCCATGTGGATACTATTTTGAGCATCCAAGCTTCTTCATAAAGTAGGTGAGTCCTTAAAAGTGGATTATCTTGATCATTTGAAGTGCAATTAGGGTGGGGAAAAAAAGTAAAAGTGAAGTGCTTAACAAGCTTTTCAAGCTCAAGCCCCGTAGTGCTTGCTATGCATAGCCTAGAATTAGCTCATATGCAAGCTATGCTTACTCTTCTTCTTGCAAGCTTGAAGAGCTCTTCAAGCTCTTCAAGCTCAAGCCCCGTAGTTCTTCCTATGCATAGCCTAGAATTAGCTCATATGCAAGCTATGCTTACTCTTCTTCTTGCATAAACTAAATATTAAGCTAAGCTAAGCTCAAGAAGGAGGTACTAAGTGAGGAGAAATAGTTCTTTCTTGTAAGCTACTCCTTTTTCCTCTTAATCTACCTCCATCCCCACAGTTCTATTCAACATTTGTGGTGTTTGAGAGCTTGGGATTGAGGACTCACCCATGCTGAGCTAGCACATGTGATTTTCCATATCCATGTTGCTAAAAGATTTTGGTGTAAGTACAAAAAGTTCATTGTAATGATCTCTTCCTTATGGAAGAAGTAATAATCCAAAGCTTCCTTTGGAGGGGGGACCCCGGCTCCAAGTAAATCGGATCCTCAATGGTGTTCTTTTGTGTGTGTGTATGTTTATAGTGTTGCAAATTATGTGATTAGGAGTTTTGTATGCTACCCACACTACGATAATTTTGCAACTATGTTCTTTTCTCTTCAATTTCATTCTCTCCTTCTCTAGCTTTTGTGATTAGGGAGTTCTCTCCTCTCTTTTATCACATAAAATGTGCCGTGAATAAAAGGAATTAATGCTAGCCTTTGACATTGGTATTAGAGCTTGAGGCTATTCTCTTCTTGTTTAAGAAGAGAGATCCTATGAGAGTTTTAGAGAAGGAAGTGCTTTAAGAGTCTTAGTTAAACTAAGCTGCACACATCCTAGAAAACTATGTACATAATGTCTCATAGTAATCAAGAGAGGCAAATGAATGATAGTGGCTTTAATTTGGCACAAGATGGTGCCATTGATTGTGGTAAACAATTTATTGGCTATCTTTTGAGTAGGTTTAAAGAGGTGATAAGTAATCCCACTCTTCGTGCTGAGTTACAAGCTCAAATTGCAGCCAACAACATGAGTTCTCTTTTCCAAAAAGAGGGAATTTCTGAGAGGGCTCCTGGTGAGACCTCCAAAAGAGAAATCCCTATGGTGGAGAGGGAATTAGGCCATTCTCTACCTCAAGAGCAAAGAGGCAATGAAGACTCCCAAGTGAGGCAAGAGAATGTGCCATGAAATGAAGCTTTAGTGGAGGATAGGAGTGATGATTCTTCTTCCAGTGATGATGAAGAAGTGGCTCCTAGATGACACCGATTAAAGAAGTCTCCCACTCCTCCAAAAAGAAGTCTCTCACTCCTCCAAAAAGAAGTCTCCCACTTCTCCAAAAAGAAGAAGGTCTCCTTCTTCTCATCAAGAAAAAAAGGCTAGGAGACAAAGGAAGAGAAAGAAGAAGTCACCATCTTTTCTTTCCACTTCATCCCTATCATCTTCGGATGATAGCAGTGGCCATTCCTCTAGCTCTTTTGATGAGCTACGAAAGAGAGGACATAGAAGGAGCCATGATGCTTGGAAGTGCTCCTAAAAGCTCAAGAAGTTCAAAGAAGGAGGTAAGAATATTACCTTCTTAACTTATGATGGTACTTTTGGAGCTACTGAAAAAGTTCTTTCATACACAACAATTTAACGTTGCCTTTGGAGATGAGGGCTTCACTGAGTCCTCTAAGCTACGTCATGTCTCCTTGCATTTCCAAAAGTCACCACATCAATGGTGGGCGAGCTTACGCTCAAATGGAGAAGCCCCTATGACTTGAAAAGCTATGAGAATTGCCATCATGAAGAATTCTTAGCTACCAATGTCATCTATTCAAAAGTATGTAGACATGTTTTGGGATTTACATCTCAAAGCCATTGTCTATAAAAGAATAGACTTCACTGAGCAAAAGCAACAATTTTGTGCAGGATTGCCAGAGGAAATGAGTGAGTACATCAATGCTCAATTGCCCAAAACCATTTCAGAGGTTATTCACCATGCAATAGTTGCCTCAAAAATCAACTTCCAACAATGTGATAAGGGGAACTATCGGCCCAATGAAGGGAAAGAATGTAATGATGGTGGAAAGGGAAGAAATTCCAATGTGCCAAGCTTCTTCAAAAATTCGAGTCAAGTGAAGAACAAGGGCATTTACCAAGGTAAGTATCATCTCTCTCCCGAAGAACTTGAGAAGTTTAGGAGAGAAAATAAGTGTTTCAAATGTGGGGAGCAGGGTCATGTCTATAGAACTTGCCCCAAGAGAAACACTCGCAGTGACCTACCTAGAGCTACAATGGTTGAAGCTCAAGAAGAGGATGGACATTGCAAAGGATCCCCACTTTCATATGCTTGGGGAAAAGTAAGAGAGCATGATGCTCTCATTCTCTTTGATCGGCTCAACTCACAATTTCATATCCACTAAGTTGGCTACAAAGCTAGGAATCCACCCTCATGAGATGGGGAAAATGGTGGATGCAGATGGGCCTTTCAAAGGGCAAGAAGCTCCAGTGACTCCTCTCCTTGGAAAGCTAAGGCTCCACATCCAAGGATATGTAGATAAAGAAGATTTCTATATTTCCCCTCTCGAGAGAGAAGATGTGTTACTTGGAGCACCATGGTTTGATCACATGGTTGTCTCCATGAAGTTTTTCGAAAGGAAAATCACTTTCAAATGTCAGGAAGAAGATATGTATATACAAGCTTGTGAAGAAGGGCATACTATACCTCTTGTAAATAGTCAAGCTTTAGATAGATACATGATTTTTGTCAAAGATCTTGTAAATAGTGATTGTGTTTACTATGTCGAAAGCCAAGGCTCTAAGGAGGGATTAGAGTTATCTCAATTCCTCAAAGAAAATGAAGACATTTTCATGGATGACATTCCCAGTGAGTTACCTCCAAAAATAGGGGATGATGATCATGTCATAGAACTCTTTCCAGGGAGTTCTCCACCTAATGGTCCTCCTTATAGAGTTTCTCAAGCTCAACAAGAGGAGATCCTAAGGTAGGTAAATGAGCTAGTTGAGAAAGGCATGGCAAGACCTAGCTCATCTCCTTTTTGCTCACCAATCTTATTAGTGCAAAAGAAGGATGGTACATACTGCATGTGTGTGGACTATCGTGCACTTAATAGGATTATGGTTAAGAATAGGTTTCCAATACCAAGAATTGATGATTTGTTTGATTAGAAGAGTACTATGGGCTAGAGTGTGGTGGCCAACAATGAAAGCAGACGTACATGAATATGTACAAAAATGCTTGAAATGCAAGAAAACACCTCCTCGTTCTTATGCAACACTGTTCTAAGTTTCAATTGCACCCAAATGGAGCAAGTACATTGTTGACTATCTCGAGCACCGAGTGTTGCCAGAAAAGGTTAGTCAAGCACGGCTCAAGGCAATTGAACTAGAATCAAAGGACTACGAATTGATTGGAAATCAGCTTTACAAACGAGGAAAGGACAATCAACTACGGTTGTGCGTCACAGAAGGTGAATACGTAAGGGTTCTCGAGCAAGCTCACACAAGATTATCCGGAGGACACTTTTCTGCAGAAACAACTGCGAAAGCTATCATGACTGCAGGATTATGGTGGCCTACTCTTTTCCAAGACGCTGCTGAGTTTGTCAAGAGATGCGACGAGTGTCAGCGGCGGGTAAAACTGCCTAAGAGGAAAGATAACATGCCATTAAGACCAATGATGGGTGCTCGGGCTTTCGCAAAATGGGGAATAGACTTTGTCGGTCCTATTAACCCCACCCGGCTTATAGGACTTAGGCGCAATACATTATTGTGGCCACTGATTATCTAACCAAGTGGGTGGAAGCTAAAGCCACGAGAAAAAGTGATGCACGAACCACTGCATGTTTTCTTTATGAGCAGATTTTTACACGCTATGGATTACCGATCGAGATTGTGAGTGATAGAGGAACGCCCTTCCTGAATGAAGTGATTCACTACTTACTCTCGACGAGTTCTTAGTGATTCACAGAAAATCAGCACCCTATCACCCTCAAGCAAACGGACAAGCGGAGAGCACAAAAAGATCTTATGCACCATGCTCACAAAGATAGTCAATAATTCCCGAACAGATTGGGAGATGAAGCTAAACGCGGCACTCTGGGCATACTGCGTAGCATTCAAAACGGCCATTGGAACTACACTGTTCAATTTAGTGTTTGGTCTTGATGCTACAAGGTTCTACCTATTTCAGTAGAATAGACCTTAAAAGTGGCTATCATCAAATCAGAATTGTGCATGAAGATATTCCAAAGACGGCCTTTAGGACTACTTCTGTCTATATGAATATCTAGTAATGCCTTTCGGTCTGACCAATGCTCCTGCTACCTTCAACCGCATGATGGAAAGGATTTTCAGGCCTCATAGGAGATTTACTGGTGTGTTCTTCGACGACATTATCATCTATTCTAAATCCTTGGAAGAACACAAGGAGCATCTTTAGGTAATATTTCAAGTTTTGAGGTTTTGAGAGAGAATAAACTTTATATTAATCAAAAGAAAAGTGAGTTCTTTTTAAAGGAGATTAGATATTTAGGTCACATTATTTCCAAAGATGGGATCCAAATGGACCCTAAAAAGTTGGAAGTAATAAATGCATGGCCTGAACCAAAGAATCTCCATGAACTATGAAGTTTCATTGGAATGTGTGCATATTATAGGCGTTTCATAGAGAAATTTTCCTTTATAGCTGGTCCATTACATGACTTAACAAAGAAACATACTAAGTATATATGAACCTCAAAAGAAAGGGAAGCCTTTGAAACTTTGAAACAAAAGCTCCCTACACAACCTGTTTTGATTTTGGCTGATCTCTCAAAACCTTTTGAAGTGCATTGTGATGCTTGTGGTGATTGCCTTGGGGCTGTATTGCTCCAAGAAGGGCATGCCATAGCATATGAATGTAGAAGGTTGCACAATGAGGAAAAGACCTTAGGCATATATGAAAAAGAACTCTTAACTATTTTACATGCTTTAGAGTCCTGGAAACATTATCTTTTGGGTACACGCTTTATTCTTAGGACTGACCATCAAAGTCTTAAGTATTTTATGACCCAAACTAAACTTTCAGCAGACAAACAAATGAGGTGGGTAAATTTCTTATCACAATTCAACTTTCATATTGCTCATATTCCTAGGAAACACAATTTAGTGGCCGATGCTCTCTCTAGGAGACCCCAAGTTAATGCAGTATCAATAGCCACTCACAACGATCTATCTTCAATGATAGAGGAGTATGCTACTGATTCTGATTTTAGAGATGTCATGTCTGCCATTGCTCTAGGGAAGAAAGAAGAACCATATATGCTTCAAGATGGATATCTTCTCTATGGCAATAGGCTATGTATAACCAAGGCTCTTAGAGAAAAGACAATGTATGAATCTCATGCTCCACGTTATGCTGGGCATAGAGGGATTCAAGCTACCATGAAAGCCATGGAAAAGTACTTTTATTAGCCTACAATGAAAATGGACATAAATGAGTATGTGTCAAAATACATTGTATGCCAAAAGACAAAGTATGATAGAGGGAAACAAGCAGGTCTATTACAGCCTTTGCCCATTGTTTGCGGAGCGCCGCGATGGACGACCATAGCATAGCTTCCATGTGCAAACATGTATTGTCAACACAGGGGTAGTGACCCGATTAGTGCGTGGAGGCTACGAGAGCTTGTCACGACTCTCGGTATTCACTCACAAGCTCGAGAATGTAGCTATACTAGCACATTCGTGAATGCACACACACTCTTTCAAAAGGACATATCCTCTTCCTTATTTCACACAATGCGCACTTAAAGATTAAAGAGTAAGTGAAATGCTCAATCAACCAATGGACTAATTACTTCAATGGAAGCTTTAAAGGAAAGCTTCAATACACACTTACAAGGAAAAAGACACTCTTTTCCTTAATATGAGTGAAAATTGAGCTACCATTTCCAAGAGCCCTTAGAGGCAACACCATTGAAGTGATTAAACCCTTGGAAACTAGCATAAACAAAGATTAATTCGTGATTATACCCACTCTTTTACCTAAGCTTACACACACATTAATCATTCAAAACTTGACCAAAATCAATGAAAAGACAATGGAAAGGTGAACAAGGAAGGAGGCAATAACCTTTTGTTGCAATAGATTGAGAAATACAATCACGAATCGCACGTAGGAAGCTCTTTCTACTCTCCTGAATAGAGCTCTTGGAAAACACACGCTTGAAGTTAATCAAGATTAGAGTCAAAATGCCCTATTCACATTCTTTTAATCATTTGGGCGCCCCCACTTAGTTCATATTGGGCCCAAAATCCCACATTTTACTCTAGGGTCGGCTTTATCATTTCCATCAAGGCTTTTAATTTACAAGGCTTTTTTAATCATACATTACGGGATTTTACAATGTGGGCTCAATGTGGGTTCCTGGAATTAAAATATTACATTGTGGGCTTTGGGAAAATTTAAAAAATATATGTCACCGAATTTGAATGCCGCTTTCCCGCATTCCAATCCCTTCGTCTTCCACATCTTTCATGTCTTTATTTAACTCGTCCCATCTTCATCCTTAGCTTTGTAAGTAGCCGTAACTGCGCCTTTAGTTGTAGCCATAGCCGTTGCCCCACAACACTCCCCTCCACCTATTTCAATGTCCGTCCCTGGACATTGGTCAAGGGATCTTGGCGTTGCTGTTTCCTTGCACATCTTCTGATTGAAAGGTTGGTGCCTGTTAATTTTTGAGAAGAAAAGAAGACAAAAACTGGTGCTTAATACCTGATTGAACCGAGGGGAAAAAACCCTGAGGGAAAAAAGCACCCTGGCTTGAAGCTCTTATTGCTTATGTACATGTGGACATCCTTGGTTAGCCTTCATTGTTCGATTTGTCAATCTCTTTCTTTTGTGGGAAGTCCTTGGTACCTGTACCGATTACCTTACCGTACCTTTTTTTTTGTTGAATCGGAGGCATTACCTGTATATTAGTGATGCTCATCAAGCGTTTCTACTATATTTATCCGCTGTAATCCTCTTAAGTAGCACTGATAGTCTTGCTCCCTTCTAGCGTCCTCGAGTGTATCTCGCAGTAGATTTTTCAATTCCATGGCCTGGTAAGCTACCAGCCTTGCTGCTAAATCTGACACTAAGGGACCAAAAATGTGACTTTGGTATTCAAAAATACCTGTGTAAAATGCATCTTCGAACGTTTGCATGTGATGAGATGCCAAAAATTGCAGCCTCACGAATAATCCCATGATTATTCGTGGTGGAGGTGCGAGCTGTAGGTCCCAGGACAGCCCCTGCTTGCCTTCCAGGAACCGGGTCCAGGGTGCCTGAATTTCAATTGTTGTGTGAAAATCCTCAATGCATATCATAAGCATTTTAGCAATTTTGACCAGCAATATACATGCAAGGTCAGGCACCCCAGAAAACTGTTGTATGGCCTGCTCAAATGTGTTGAGCATATATTTCTCTGTAGGTTCGTGGCCTGACTCCGGTCCTGGAAGCAATGGGTAATTTAGCCATGTAGGTCTTTGGGCTGTCCTCCTATCCAATTCCTCCCAACTTCGACGACGTGCACTGGGCAAAAAGTTGGATCAATTCATAATTCCCTTGGTGCCCTCGCATAAGTTGTTCGGCTGTTTGGATACTTCCGAATCCAGTTGAGCCGCCAAGTCGGCTGATGTTTCATATTCTATTCAGATTGCCATTGTTCTAATGATACTGGTTGGAAACCCCCAACTTCTTCTACTGGACATTCTGGAGTTAATCTTTCTTTTGTCTTGAGGACTTCAAATTTCAACAGCGAATATGGGAGTTGCGGCCTGTGGTATGCTTTAGTAGCATCACCTTGCTTGAAAAAACTGAGATTAGCGGTATGAAGTATGCGCTTTTCCCAATCAATGCACTCCTTTATTATTGGATCAAGATTTTGCTCAAGCAAATTGTATAACTCTGTTTCTGCTTGTGTGAGCTCATCAAGATCATCGTGTGTTATTGGCTCTGTGGAGGACGGTCCTGCTTCTTCTATAGTAGTTTCTTCGATATTTAGAAAATCCTCCTGTTCTCTGGGGACCTTCTGTGTACTTTCTTTCTATCTATAGTCCTTGTCAAGGACTCTTTTATTCACTTCCTCCAGCTGCTTCTTCAAATCTTTGTTTTGCTTTTTGAGCTCATCCTCCTTACTCACGAACAAAGCCATCAGCATATCCACTTGAATTTCTTTGGCTTTTAGCTGTCCTTTCATAGTAAGGATTTCGTGTTTTTGGGCTTCATCGGATGTTGTTGTTGCTGGAACCGCCAAGACGGGATCCATGAGCAAACTGTTTAATGTCTCCTCAGCCGCTATTCTTCTTTCATTAGCAGTCTCTGCAAGACCGTCTTCATTATATTACTTTGTGCTTCAGCCTTTTCTCTTGCTGCTTCCGCCGCTATGGCTCGCTTCTATGTTTCTTCTAACCTCTCACTAAACTCTTTGCTGTGCAAGCATTCAGCTTCGAAGAGGCTTTCTTTGATGGCCACCTTTTTGTGGAGATCTTCATTTTCTAGTCGTTGCTTCTCCATTATCTGCTCCATCTCCTTTATTGTATTAACAAGATCTTCGTTTATTGTTTCATTTGTCTTTGAGATCTTGTTAACACTGCACAGATGTTTCCATATTTTATTTAGATGGAAAGCAGTATTTTTATCCCCTTCATCTTCATCTTTCTCTGATGTGTCTGCTTCTTGCTCGTCGGCTCTAAGCTGAGGAGCTTTGCTACTCTCAGGCTTCTCTTGTAGTCCTTTAATCCGCCGATTTGTTTCTTTTTGCTCAGAACATGGCTCATCCACTGATTTTTCTTTAAGTGCTTGTGCTAAGCCACTTTTTGGAAGGAGGATAATTGGTTCTTCTTCAAGATTGATTGTAGGCACATATTCTGATCTTGTTTTCCTCCGCAAAGTGACCACTAGTGGTGGTGGCATCTCCAGTTCTTCATTTCTGATCGGAGAATCTCTTGTTAGGCTGATGGTGACCTCTTGGCCATCCAATCCTTCCACCACCAGGTATCTTTGCTCAGGCTGAATTTGCTCATCAGTTGGCTGTACCTCTTCAGCTATTTGTTGTGCTTGATCGGGTGGTATCAGCATTGAGTCCTGTGCTTTGATCTCTTGCCCCCCTTCTTCTGGTTGCTGGACAGCTTCATCTTCAATTTGCTTATCCTCTTATTGCTTGTCCGCTTCTTTCTTTTCTAATTCTTTTTGTAGCTCTTCTGTTGTGTTTAAAGGAATTTGCTGTGTGGCGGAGAAATTTCTCGTCTTGCACCGCTTCCTGTTGTGGTTCACCCACTGCTTCAAAAACTTCGTTGTCGTGTTCAGGAGCTGCTTCATTTGGCTTTTCAATGTTCATGGCAGCAGTTGAGGTCATGCCCTCACTCGTTTGATGAGACGGACTATTTAGCCACTTTTCAATCTGGCTGCTTCGTAATGGGCTCATTTGACCCATAGTGTCTTCTTGGCATGAAGGGGCTTCTTCAGTTCGTCTGTGCTTTAGCTTGCTTTCTTCTTCTTGTTTTAGATATTCATTGAGTGCTTCTAGCTCACCAACAAACCTGGCCGAGCTCTTTTCCGAAGGCGCTTCCCTTATTATTGTTTCCACCTCCTCTTCCTGCTGCCTAAGTGGGTCGTGACGGCGCTTCGTTCGACGCCACCAGCTTTTCTTTTCCTTTTTGAGTCTGGCGAATGGCTTCATATAGCTTGGCTTACTGCTCGGACTTAGATTGTTGTTCCTGAGGTAATGGGCGCTTTCTCCTTGATTGCTCACGTGGCGGAACTACCATGCTGACTAGTTTGGCTTTGATTGGCCCCAATTCTGTTGATATCTTATCTTGAGACAATGGTTTTGGAAGCTCCTCAACCATTCCCAACACATGGTAAGCAATTCTAGTTAGCATCAATCCTGTGGCAAGGTAAGGGTGCTGCATAATGCCCTTGCTTTATTTGTAGCTTATAATGTCCTGGAGGATACTCCTACTAAAATTACCTTTTGTTCCCTTATCCTCCCTCACAGCCTTTGTAAAAAATGTCGCAACTCTTTTGTTTGGCTGCGTGTACCTCTGGGGCTTTCCCATGGCAAAGTGCTGACTGTAAAGTCTCAAAGAGAGTCCGACCTCCTTTATCTTTAGATCCTTGAAGGTTTTGTGCTTCCCTGGTTCAGTTTTGAAGGTCTTTTTCCTGTCTTTTTCAGAGAGATGATGAGGCATTTTTTCAGTAGTTTGCGGATCTGGTAAGTTCAATGCTTCTGCCACAATCTCTTCTGTGATTTTGACCACTAGAACTTCTCCTTCTTTGGAGGTGATTTGTGTAGTGCCATCTTCATCAATGGTTGTCATGAGTTCATAGCTCCTTTGCACATCGATCCCCCATGGAGGCAGGCTGAAGTAGCCATCTAGGCCTACTTTTTTGAAAATCTTTTTACACTCCTCCTACTCATGTAGTCTGAAGAAGTTGTCCGGAGGTAGCACTACTCCCACTTTCCTTGACACTTTGTCGTAGAAAATCCCTTTGAAAATGCAGGCATTCGCATTCTCCAAGTCCTCTTGTTCAATGTACGAGGTGTCCATGACCTGTACATCCTTGAGCACATATGGCTCCATGTCTTCAATTGCTTGAGGTCTTCTTGGTACCTTGCGCCTTCTTTCGAATGGTTCGTCTGTCCTGATGCTACCTGTTCCAGATCAATCATGGTGTTCATAAGTTATTTTAGGGCTTAGACTCCTAGCCCACCATGACATCTTGCCGCTTTTTGAGGTGTTAGTGATTAGTAGGTTAGTTGTTAGTATGTGCACCTCACAACACACAAAAATGTGATTGAAGCTTCTTTTTGAGGGCTTTGTGCATGTGTGTGTCTTGGTGTCCCTAAAGTCCTAACTTGACCATCTTTTAGCATTTTTTGACACCAATTGGTCCACCTTGTAGCAAAGCTTTCTCTCTTAGCTACAGCTTCATCTTGTTGTATCTAGACTTTGTTAGGCTCTTGGCGAGGTGTGATTTGTGTTGAAAATCCACTCTTTTTGTGATTTCTGAGACCAAAACGTTTTTTTCTTAACTCTGAAAATCATCTTTTTGACCTTTGGAGTAGTTTCAGCCCTCCGAATTTAGCTCTGAGAATTCCGATGGAATCCTCTCACTACTAGCATTGGGTAAGAGCCACCTATGCCCAAACTGAAACTTTAATTTGGCTGTTAGGCCAAATCTGGTAAAATTTCTGACTTTCAGAGTTTCTGCTTGATTACCAGTGAGGGACGGAATGAGCGCACAGTCGGGTTGCCTCAAGACTCGTGCACGCTCACCCAAGGGGTCACTCACTTCAAACTAAACTAAGGGGGCACCACCTTGTCTTATGGGAAACAAGGAAACCACTTTTGCATGGAATCTCACACGTATGGAGGAATCCTCACAATGCGCATGCATTATATAACAACACGCTCTCTCAAGTCTTCACTAAGTCTTGCATAGTGGTGGGTACTATGTCAAACCAAATGCTTCTTTTGTAATCTTAATAACAACAACAACATGCTTCAAGCAAATCACAATCAGTAGCTCAAGCAAAGGCACAAAAACTTTCTCTATTCTCAATGACATCCAATCACACAAAGCACAATCTCACAAGCACATAACTATCACATCACACAAGAATGAAAGATCACACGTGAAAGCTCAAGATCATCGCCTCTCTCAACAAGCGTAAAGCTTGGAGGGCTACGAGCACATGCGATTGATGCTTCACTCACACCTCACTCAACACAAGGCACAATGCCTTATTCACAATCACGATAGCATGCATATTACTATCCCAAACACCACGATCTTCACACCAAATTCATAACATCATCACATAACCTCACAAGGAAAGAAAGAATGTGCCTTCCTACAACAATTCATCCAAAATTAAGAAACATACCCTAGCTTGAAGTCGATTACACCAATTATGCAAAGCAAGAAGCAAGGTTGTTATCACCACCACCAAATTGATGTAGAATTCACAATTACAAGGCTTAAGAGAGAAGCCTTCTATAATAAGAATTATTATTACAAGAGAATAATAACCCAATTGATCCCCAATGATAGTGGATTATGCTAATCCCTTCCTAATACTCAATCAAACTACTTCCCTCTTGTGTAGCCTATAGTGCAAGTAATTGCCCAAAGCGCTCTCTAGAATGGAGACTCCCTTCCCTAGCTCTAGAGTGTTCTCAAGGATTGTAGAGAGACTCCTTGAGTTCTCTAGTGCTCTACAAGGCTCCCAAGAGTGGCAAGAGTGTCTTACAAGAGTGTCTTACAATGCCCCATAGTGCTAGAATGAGGCTCTATTTATAGGTGGAGAGAGTGATTAGAAGGCTTTAATTCATCTTAAGGTCTAAGCTCTCTTTACTTTTAATTACAACAAGAGGGGAGTGAGAGAGCTAATTACATTGCTAAGCTCAATTTGAGCAAATCCTATCTAGGGAGTGAAGGGGTCCTCCAGCAACAGCAAATCAAATTGAGCCATTTGGCCCTTACCCATCTTCCATTGGCCAATTTGGCTCCCACCAGTAGGCTTCTTTTTAATTATATATTTGATTTATTGAAAAATAAAAGGGGGGGATAGAATGTTAATAATAGAGAAATGAGGAAAAGAAATGGGAAACTAACTCTCTGTTGAGTTTTGGAGAAGGAGAGGAATAAAGCATATTCTTGTGTGTGTGTGTGTATTTTTTGGTTTTGATTTATTTGTGTAGAAAAGGAAATTGAGTCGTGCATTCATAGAGTGATTCCTTCAAAGATTCCATTTATTGAAATTGTATGCCAAATAATATGTAGAGTGAAACTAATATTTCATCCAAAAGCATAGGCTTAAATAATTAGATAAATAGGAATCTCTTAGAGAAATAGAAAGAAGCCAACCGTGACCTCTTACAAGGTGTAAGAGGTGTAAGCTTTATGTAAGAGCTTTGGCATTTCCTCTTACAATTGTAAGAGCTTGTCTTTTCATTTTTCCTAGGTTCATAAAATTCAACCAATGAGCATTTAGCATGTGGGGGAGGCTCTTCACAAAAGTTTAGGTAATTTTGCAAACTTCCAAAAAAATCAACCCATTCACTTTGGCCCAAGGTTGGCCACTTGTGGGAGGTGAGAGGAGAGAGAGAATGCCAAAAACTAGAGAGAGGAGAGAGAATGAAGTAGGCACCTATTTTTGTGGAGGAGAGTGGTTTTGCTGATGTTATCATGCCTTTAATGCTTGTTTTGACTCACTTTCCACATCACATTCACTTGGCCACTTCACTTCACAGCTTATCTTACCATAAGGTCACTTTGACTTGCCTTTTTCCTATGGCTAAGAGGTCCTTCATATGCCTTGAAATTCAGCCCTTGCACTCCTATTGGTTCACATGGTAGCCTCCAATAGGCACCTTCCACTTCATGTGAGTTATGTATGCCCATACATGCCTTTCATGACATAACATGCCACCTACGCAAGGGTACTTTCCCACACTTTCCCAAATAGAATTTTTCGATGTGACAAGCTCCAAGATCCCCTAACTAAGCCATGTTTCCACCATGCCTTGGCTAGCTCTGTGTGAGGGGGTGTTCCCACGCTGCCAAACCTATGCATTATTGAACACATATTTACATATATACAAGAAGTTTCTCTAAGTGAAGGCTCATTTATGGGAGTGTGATTTTCCCACATCATTTGCCCAACCAAAGAACGCTAGAGGTATTCATGCCTCGCTCCAAATCTTCTTCGTCGATGAATTTTCCCTGTAACCTGCTTGTGCACTCATCCTCTCTACCAATGGGAAGATGGTCCATCGGTGTGCCTGGGTTACAAAGAAAAGTGTCTATGCATGGCCGTGTAATTGGCCCTATACTCATGCTTAAAATGCAGGGAACATGCTGTGCAAGAATTGGGTCTTGGGCAATCAATCCCAAGGGCTCGTCGAGGCTCGTTGTTGCCAGGTCCACCTGTTCATCAAAGATTTGTGAGAAATATGGCTTAAGTCGCCACTCATTTACCCTTGTCTTATGCAATTGTCCAGAGATATCCACTAGTTGGTAGCTTCCATTGCCAAACTTCTCCATTACCTTGTATGGCCCTTGCCAATGAGGTGCAAACTTATCTCCCTTATTGTAATCAAAGCGGTTATCATAGCGCAGCACCAGAGATCCCTCCTTAATGTCCTTCACTGCCAGCTTCTCGTTGAATTTAATTCTTCTCTTGTCAGCCTTCTTGGCATAATATTCCATTGCATCCTCTCTACTCAAGGATAGCTTTTCCAAATATAAAATTTGTTCCTTCAGCTTCTCCTTGACATTCTCATCTCCTCGCATTAGAACCCTCAAGCTAGACAGCTCAACCTCAATGGGCAATAGCGCTTCTTGGCCATACACTAGATGAAAACACTAGATGAAAAGGAGTAAAACCTAAAGATGCCTTGAATGAAGTACGGTATGCCCAAAGTGCTGCATCAAGGTGCTTATCCTAGGTTTGTGATTTATCCCCAATGTGCTTTGATATGATCTTACAAATCATCCCATTCACTTTCTCTACCAATCCATTACATTGCGGATAGTAAGGGGTGGAGTGCCTGTGCTTAATTCCCAATCTAACCATTAGCTCTTTTACTAAGTCCCCTCTAAACCTAGGGCCTCTATCAGAAATGATCTCCAGTGGTGTACCAAACCTGCAGGCAGATATTTTCAAACACAAATTTAGCCATATCTTTGGCTGTGATCCTACTTGTTGGTGCAGCTTCCGCCCATCTAGTCATGTAGCCGATGCCCACTATGATGTACTCCTTTCCTACAGCTGTTCTTGGTAAGGGCCCAATTGCATCGATGCCCCATTTCTCAAATGGGCCGAAAGAAGTAATAGGCTGTTGAGGACCATAGATGAGTCTCCTAGGTCCTGTTCGCTGACATGCATCACATGTTTTGCACCAAAATTTCGCATCTCGCTGAAGAGATGGCCATACAAATCCTGCCTGCAAAACCTTTCTAGAAGTAATTTCCTGTGCAAAGTGCCCGCCGCAAACATCATCATGACATGAGTAGAGTATACGATGAATATCTCCACTGGGAGGGACCTTCCTAAGTACCTGATCCTTCCCTAGACAAAAAAGGTCATCCTTGATGAGACGATACCTGACCGCCTTTCTTGCCAACCATCTTCTTTCTCCTTTTGTGAGATGTGGAGGTGGCTCACCTGTTTCCAAGAAACTGATCACATCTTGCAAAGACTCTTTACCTTGAAGCTTAGGCTCTTGTAACTTGACAGCACCAATTGTAGCTTCTTTTAAACACTCGCTTGCTAGCACATCTGCATCTTGATTCTTTGCTCTGCCTACATAATGGATTTGCACATGTGTAATCCTTCTAAGTAGGCTCTTCACTTCCCTAAGCCTTGAAGCAAGCTTATCACTTTTACATGACCAAATGCCCTGCACTTGCTTTACAATTAACATGGACTCAGAGAGAGTTTCATCTGATGCGTCATAGAATTCCATGTCGTCATTCTCAGCATCAGGCTCCTTGTTTTCTGTTGACCCTTTAGCCATTTCTTTCTTCTCCTGAACGTCCTCTATTGAAGAGATCTCCATCTTGATGGGCATGACCGAAGCACTCAAATTCTCACCACTAGTACTTGTGTACCAGATCCTTGAAGTATCTGCGCTCCAAGTCCTTCTAAAATGATCTCCTCATCATAGCTCCCGCTAGTGATATCAAACTCATCAGCAAGTTCAATGACTTGAACCATCCTCACAGACATGATGTCATAACCATCTTCGTCACAATGCTTGACAGCATGTACATTAGCACACATATCCAAGGTAGCAAGAATATCTCGCCACCCAAATGGTTCCAACTCATGTTCTGGGAAGGGTTCAGCGATATAGTCTGAAGAGCTTGAAGTTTCAGCTCCATCACTATTCTCATTGATTCCACATAGCCATAATGGCTTGCCTTGAACTAGCCATGACGGAATCGAATCGTACCATGTCTTTGACCGGTGTATACGACATCCTTATAGGAATGATCTCTTAGGTCAATTCGAGTGGTGGCACTTGGCTGTCGTAGATAGATGTAATTATAGCCCCAATCCTGAATCATCTTCGATTGGTGCATGAATGGGCGACCTAGGATAATCTCGTAGTTGGGCTTCCTTCCGAAGTCCACAACCGCGAAGGTGTGCTCATACTCTATTCTGCATGAAGACACAACTACTTGCTCTAGTAAGCCGATTGGAGACTCAATGAATCCATCAGCCAACTGAAGCCGCATCCTTGTCTTTCTTAGGGCTGGTTTACCCCAAGACTCCCATATCTGCTTGGTGGCTATCCCCACGCCTGTCCCACTATCCAAGATTGCCAAACTCTTGACATCATTGAATTCCATTGGCAAAGTAGTATTACCATCCTCACCCTCGCAGTAGTTACCTACCTTGTTGATGGGAACTGGTTCATACTTTACTCTTTTGGTCTGATCTTCCTTCAGTGTCTCACTAACATTCATTAGATGAGAACTCTTGGTCAAACATTTAATGACCTCTTGCCATAACTCCGATTTTACTTTAAGAACATCCGCCAATGGTAGCGTCACTTTAATCGGTGTGGAAAACAAAGCTTGAAGATTGGCAGTGTCTACCACGTTCGGAGTCGGGTGGTATTGCGAAGGAACTCGCTTCACATCCAATGCGCTATCATTATCTCCCAGGAAAGAAGGTAATTCTTTCATGGTCGAAGCTTTACTGGACTTGGATGAAGCAGGTCCTACAACACCGTACCTAGATTCTAAATCGAAGTTCAATTGTTCCTTATCTAGGTCTATTTCCGTTATAGGTGCTTTACCAAGTTTGTCTTAAACGTTCTTTTCGCGTAATTTGTTCCAAAGAGTTTTCATCCAATCCTCTTCAGTCTCTTTAGGAAAACTGTTTGGCACGAATGTCACATTTCTATTCAGTGTCTCAGCACCTTCGAGCATGTTAGCTTTTGTCTCAGCGGACTTTTTGTTTGCCCGTCTTCTTCTTCTTTTGGTTCTTTGTGATTCTCTCGTTTTGCTTTCTTTACCAGAGACAAGATTCCCTAAATCACTAGGCACTTGTCGAATTTCCGGTTTCGTTTGTGTTTGGCCCTCTAATGACCCTTGTTTTTCCAGTTGTTTGCCCAAAAGAGCTTGTGTACCCTCAATCATCTTCTGAAAGATTTCTAATCGTTTCGTTTCTAATTCAGGGTCCAGGTAAGCTCTCATTCTTTCCTCGATGGTCTGGTTAGGTCTCAGTCTTGCCTCATAGGCATCTAGCATAGCTTTTAACAGCTCTAGCACTTTCTCAGCAACAAGTACCGACCCTCCCTCGAATTGTTCTTTAGTTTTCGAGGTTTTTTCTTGTTCTTTGACCTCACTATCTAATTTGGCTTTTTCCTCGTGATGTTTCTTTGTTGCAGCCCTCCTTTGTCTACGTGCTTTCCATGTATTGCTTGAAGTCCTTTCAGACTTGCTTTCTTCGTTAGTTTGTACCTCATCATTTTTGTGAGCTTGAGCTCTTGTGACTACATTCACTGGTGCAATCTCACTGTCGTTTCCACTGCTTGAAGGCAAAATTTCAACTACATTCAGCGTAGCCTTCCCTTTTTTGTCCGGATTCAATGGACAGTCAGAAACTAAGTGCTTGATTCCACAATCAAGATAATAACATGCAAGAGCAAGAACTACAGAAGTGACATTAGTAAGCCTTGCTTACCTTAGGTAAGGACAATCCTTTACCAAATGGTCTTCCTTGCAATGATAACATGGTCCTAATGGTGCATCAGGAGCCCTTTTAGAAGCCATTGGCAATGGAGGTCTACCTTGACCTGCAATGAACATTAGAGTATTCAAATCCATACTAAATTTTCCTTCTTGATGACTCAAAGTAGAATTCGGATTTGGAGTTGACGTTGATGTAGATGCGGACGTACTAGGCATCCTCCACCAATCCAAACTTTCTTCTACTTTCGTCATCTTTCGTTCCTCAGCATATGACATAACATGAACAATCGCTCTTTCATAGTTAATATCTTCCTCGTGCTCTACAATTCGCACTGGTGTAGTCTTAGGCAATGGTGGTTGTCTATCCAGTACAGGTACTGGTCGATCGCCATCCATACCTACGGCTGCATTTCCCATCGCTTGAGCTCTCAAATAACGAACTCTATTGTAGCCGTCTTTAGTTGTATGGTTACCCCATGTGGATACTTCTATACATGCAAGTAAGGCTCGAACTTAAGTTTGTGAACTTAAGTTTGAGCCTCATCTCCCAATCATAGATTTGCATCAACCTAGGAGACAAGCCTTTTGGGCTAAATATGAATCTTTGTGCGCACATCCACTCAAGGCAACTTTTTGAGTCTCACCTTCCACTCCTAGCATCGCACTAGCCCATAGCACAAATCTCTTGGGCTTAGTATGGATACTAGTGAGGCTCAAATTTAAGACTGAATCTCACATACCGATCCTACTATCATGCTAGCCTAGAAGACTAGCCGCTTAGGCTCATGTGAATACTTGTGCTAATGCAAGTGAGGCTCGATCGAGCCTTGCTTGCATGACTTTTGGACTCAATGTGGATACTTGTGCAAATACAAGTGAGGCTCAAACTTAAGTTTGAATAGCCTCATCAAGTCTTACCTCCCAATCCTCACATTGTGTGCGAGCCTAGAAGACAAGCCTCTTGAGCTAAGTGTGGATCCTTATGCACATGAAAGCAAGGATCGAGCCTTACATCTAGTCCTAGTCTTACACTAAGCTAGGAGACAAGTCTCTTAGGATTAGTGTGCATATTTCTTTACATGCAAGCAAGGCTCAAACTAATCAAGCCTCACCTCCCAATCCTCACATTAAGTTCATGCTAGCCTAGAAGACTAGCCGCTTAGCAGGGCTCAAACTTAAGTTTGCAAACTTAAATTTGAGCCTCACACACTTGCATGTGCACTTGGATTTGAGCCTCTTGGAGTAGAGCTCAAGTAGCCTCCACATCAAGAGGCTCAAACTTGGGTTTGAGCCTCCACATCTGGAGGCTCAAAAGAGTGGAGGCTCAAACTTAGGTTTGAGCCTCCAAGAGTGGAGACTCAAATTCTCCACAACTAGATTCCAAGAGGCTCAAACCCTCTTTTGCAACATATATATAATTTTATTCCAACTAGATTATACATATATATGATTATATATATATATATATTTAAAAAAATATAATTTGAAGAAATATATGCTTTACATCTTTTGCAACATGTAAATATGTGCAATATTAAACATAAAGATTTAATAGATTTTTAAAATTCAAAAAAATGTTTAATTTTAAAATTTAAAGTGTTAATTATGTAATTAAAAGGATTAGATTAAGTAATAATTACATAGTTTAGGGTTTGTATTGCACACACACGAAAAGCAGTTTGAGCCTACCTGATAATTTCTACAAGTGTTTCCTGAAAATGTGCAGCACACAGACCAAAATTGCGCAGCACACAGACAACCCTGCGATTTGATAGGCGACACAAACGATGGAAGAAATAGGGAGGCGAGGGCAAGGAACTCACGAACATCGCACGACAGGAGGCGAGAGCACTCACGAATAGAGCAAGCGATGATGATAGTAACATGCGACAGGAGGCGAGGGCAAGAGAGAAAAAGATAGGGCACTTTGGTCGAACATATGCTTTATATATACTTTATGCCACGTGGTCGGATATATGCTTTATGCCACGTGGTGAGAACGCCCTCTTATGGAAGGGGGGAAATGCAATTTGAATTCAAATTTTCGGGAGTAGCCATTGTGAGCTTCCTCCCTCCCTCCATCTCTCTCTGCAGTGTGCTCACTCCCTCCCTCCCTCTTTGCAGTGTGCTCACTCCCTCCCTCTCTCTCTGCAGTGTGCTCACTCCCTCCCTCTTTGTCAGCGCGACAAGGGTGCAAGCCTTCATGGGCCGTCGCCTTGCGCCCATAGATAGGGTGCAAGGCGGCCTATCTATGGGCCGCCTTGCACCTTGCGCCCTATCTATGGGCACAAGGCGGCCCTTCTATGGGCCGTTGCCCTTATGTCATCTTCCTGTAGTTGCGGTTGTTTATCAAGCAGTGTAGATTCTTTTGGCACTTGCGGTGAACTAGCACTGCATTCCATCGTACTCTGCAGAACATCATCCCGAAAAGACACTTCCTTCACTTTATGCGCCGCAAAATCCTGAGAGGATTTCTCCTTGATCCATGTTTTAACTTGCTGTCGCACTTCTTCCTGAGCGGTCCAATCCAGAGTAGAATTTCTGCCAGATTTGGATTGCGGTTGCATCTTTGTTCCGGCACACGAGTAACTATGTCCACTTCCGGTTCCACTGATTCAATTTGTACCATTGACACAGTAGGCAGCTTGTTGTGCTTGTTTTTCCGCCTTCTTCCTATCATACTCCTGTGCCTCTGGGCAATCCTGCCTCCAATGGCCTTCTTCGGTGCAAAACAGACATATTTTGGGACGTTCCGATCCTCGCCCACCACCAGCTCTCCCACGACCACGGCCTCCACCATCGCGTCCTCCGGAATTAAAGCCCTGGTTGGAACCTTCTGCTCCACCAGCAGTTTGCACCCATGCGGCTGACTGGTCGAAACGTTCCTTATCCTTTGTTGTGCTAATGGGAGGGCGAGCTTTAGCTCCACGACCATTATAGTAGCACTCTGCTGTATTGTGCGTGTTAGTGGTACAAATCGCACACCATTTAGTGTTCAGGGCACACTCAGTTACCAGATGACCTGGATTCCGACACATGGAGCACCAGATTTCTTTAGCTGACTTAGCCGCAGCTGTGTTCCCGATGAACTTGCGCCACCCTGTTAGCGGCTCGCCGTGAGACGGACGTCTATAGCATAGCTCGCACTAACACACTTGTCAATGCTTGGGAGAGACCCGACTAGTGCTTGGAGGCTTCATGAGGTTGTCAATCTCATGGTAATCATACATTTGAGAAGAGGACCGTCTACTCACACAATGTCATACACACACACTCAAGCAAAGTGGACAATACCTAATCATTAACACATTCAATGCATGCCAATGGACAAAAGAGGAAGTGTAATGGGATGTGGGTTTACCTAATGGCACATTGCATCAATGAAGCTTTAATGGAAAGCTTCCACACACACATACACTAAGAGGGAGACACTCTCTCTCTTGCATACATAGAAATTGAAGTAACCAATGCCTAGAGTACTCATAGGCAAGCACATTGAAGCAATTAAACACACATAAACAACACTAATCAAAGATTAATGACCCATACACACTCTCTTTAACCCAAAGCACATACACACATTAACTACTCATTTCTCAAGCAAAAGCAATGAATAGACAATGGAAATGTAGACAATGAATAGGAGAAACACTTGGTATTGCATTAGAATGAAGAAAGCATGTACATTGCGCACGTAGGGAGCTCCACAAGAAGCTTCTCTTCTCTTTGATAACTCTTCTCTAAACGTGCTGTCAACGTGCTGTCCATTTACAAAGAGATTGGGTCTTTTATTAAAACCCTCTTTCACTTAAGCCTTTCACATTTGGGCGGGCGGCCAAAGCTAGAGCCTTTTACAAATTCAAAGCCTAATGGCCCCGAAATTAACCACAAAGGAGTTTTAAAATACCCGGCTATGAGTTATTTGGGCTTCTTACAAAATGGGTGCGAGAAATATATAAAAATATTGGCTTTTTACAAAATGGGTGCGGGAAATATTAAAATAAAATCTGTGGACCTACTTTCCCATAACCGCTTCCATCCTTCTTGTACTTGCTCCCATCTTCTGTTGTCTTTGCTATTTCCTTGAAACACTCCCCCCTACCTATTTCAGTGTCCGTCCTCGGACACTGGCAAGAATGCCCAGCTTTGTGCTGAAGTAGGCAGTCTTCGGTGCTTTTGTTGCTTGTGAATGTAGTCCATGGCTTTCATGTGCCTTCTTCTTTACGGTTGCATTCTTTGCTCCTTGTTGTTGTGGCTTTTTGCAGAGGTCCTTCTTTTCAAGGCCCTAGTTTGCTTTGGACTCCTCTAGCTTTGTTTTCAGCTGCTTGATTTGCTTAACCCTCCTGTTCTTTTGAAGATGAGTTTTTGCTAGCCTTTTGTTTTGTTGTTTTTGGATCTTGAGGAAGCTTGATAAGTCTTTGCATTCCTTGCATGGAGCTTTTGGATGCGGATGTGATTCCTTAATTGCATCTCTGTATTGTTGTAAGGCTTACATCTTTTGCCAGATCCCTTTCTTGATTTTTTTGTTGGAGCTGTTTTTCTTTTGGTTGTCCTTTCTTTTCATCTTTTCAGTTCATGGTACTGTGCTTGACAATCAGACCTCCCCCCTACCTGTTCTGAGTCATCTCTATTTGTTGTAGGAGAGGGCGGTTTCTTGGGTGACTCCGCTTGATGCTTTCCATTCATAATGTTTATTTTGCTAGAAAGATGAAATATCAAAGGTGCTAATGGACACCAGATTTGGCTCAGGGGGAAAAACCCAGTGGGAAAAAGTGCCCTGGCTTGTTGTTCTTATTGATTATGTACAGCTACTGGAGGTGTCCTGGGAGTCTCTTATATCATCTTGTGAAAGTGCATGGGTATGCTAGACAAGAGTGCCTAATGCATGTGTCCAAGATTTTGACACCCTGATTATGCTACATAGTCAATGCATTTGGAAAATAGTAATATGCTGTGCGAGGAGCTCTATAGGTACTTAAGTGATATGTGGTAGCAATCTTAACTTTAAAAGTCCAAATAGCTTCCCACAATCAGTTAAGTGGCATTCGTGGTCGAGGTTGGTGCCCTCATACCTCTCTGTGCATAAGTGCGTGAGTATTGGACTCTCCATCTCTGCTGGATTTAGTAAGTAGACTTAGACTTTGACTCTTATGCTCATCTCATCCAGCATGAGCGACATGACTTATATTATGCTCAACTCTCCAGCTCGAGCAATAGCCTAGTAGCTAGACTTATACACAAAGTTAATATGGACATGAAGCTCTAAGACTGACGCCTTGCTCATTAAGTGGCTCGGCTGCTCGACTCTTGACTATGCCAAATGTATTTGCACCTTGGCGACTTGACTTTATTGAAGAGAGTTTTTACCATGTAGTAATGCTTGGAGTCATTTTGCTCTCTCTTTGATGGTGAGAGTTGGGTTGTTCTCCCATGCTTTGATTCTCTTAGAATTGAAGCCATCAATTGTCTGTTTTATCTCTTCAGCTTTGCTTTGACGGTCTTGTTGTGGCCTCCCTTCTTGTCTGTTGGCTTGCTTTGGCATCCACTCTTGTTTTTGCTTAATTATGGTAGCTTGTTTTTCTTGAGGTCCTTGTGTCTTCTTTGGCATCCATCTCTGTGTCTTTGATTGAATTGGCGATGGGATTGCTTCATAGTTTGGAAGGCCTTCTTTTGCTTTGACCAGCCTTGGTTGAATGACTTGATTTGGTGTTGAGGCCGACTCTTTGTTTGTTGTAATGGGCTACCTTCTTCGATGTTGATTATAAACTTTGGCACCCAAACTTTATCTTGTCCTTCATAATAGCCTTGAGCGTTAATGAGATTGTTTGGCACAATCCATTCTTTGTAGATGTGTGAACCCGCTCTTTTTGCTTGGATTCGGACTACTTTTATGCTTCCATTTAAAGACATTTGAGTCAGTATATCCTTTGGAATCCAAATGTCTTTGTTGTTGCTGCTCACCATTGTCTTTCTCTTTTGGCTTCTTTGCTTTGGTTGCCAGCTTTTCTTTTTTGACCTTGAGGTGGACTGTCTTCTGCTTTGCGCAATTGCAGGGACCTTGTAGGCAATAGTTTCTGGCTTTGGTAACCATAAAGATCGATTGCCGAGGAGATAGCCCTGTGCCTCCAATGACTTATATGTTGACAGCCACCCGCTAGACCTTTGGTTTGTAGTTACTTGCCGTTCTACCCATCTATGTGTATCCCCTTCGACATGTATGTACCAACTTCTTTGGCACAAATGCTTGCTGCTTCCTTCTTTGAGTGTTCTTTGAAGGATATTTTGGTTGATACACCTTTCTTCTTTGGTGGCTTCTTTGTTGTGTCTCATCCTTTGTTGTTGATGATGATGACGTTGCCTGCTGTTCTTTATGCTGATTGGTGGAATCATGGCACATTGTTGGCGGGTCCGAATCCATCTTGGCCTTGCCTTTGTCCACATATGAGCTAGCCGTGGTGATCAGCTTCTTTTGGAGAGATTTGCGATTCTCTAAAATTTTTGGTGATGTTTCTTTTACGCCTTGGGCTAGCATTACTATGGTCACTTCTTGATTTGCATTGAGGAAGGACATATATCGATGGGCCCATCCTATACTGCAGTTCCTCTTTGCCATCCATGTTCGGCTGAGAACCACCTCTTCATGTAGATTTCCTGGAGCCATGACAAAGAACTTTGCTTTCTCGGAGTGGTTACTGATCTCCAAGAGAATTTCAATGGCTCCTAAGCAGTCACCAAAAACGTTTGCTGATTTTTGCACAAACTTGGTTGTTGTTTCAAGTTTTGGCTTTCCTAGCATACACCAAGTTTTGTGAGACAATAGATTCTTGTCAGCACTTATGTTAATGAGAGCTAGCCTTTGGAGTGGAGTTCCGTTTTGATGCCGAATGTTCATGACAATCCTGGCTGGTGGTACATACATGTCCTCATTGTCCTTTGTGGCTTGGGTTGGAGGCTTGGATTGTTCTTGTGGTACATTTGGCTTTGCGCATGAAGAGCTAGCACCAGCCTCCCCCTTTAGGCAGACTTCTTTCTTTGTCCATTGTTGCACTTGTTTTTGACTTTTCTTGTTGTCTGCTTTTGTTGCCTCAGTCACTGTGTCTTTGGCAGGTTCTTGTATCTTGGTTGTAGCTTTCGGCATTCTTTCTTCTGGTGATTTGTCATCTACAAGAACTGCTTGTTCCTCCTTGAGCAACTCCTTGTTGGAAGCCTGTTTGGTCAGGTCATCCTTGAGTGGGCTTGTACTTGTTATTTTTGGCTCTTGAGTTGTGGTAGCATCCCGTGTTTTAGCTTCTTGTTGGCACTCCTCTTGCACCGCTTGAGATTTTTGTAGACATAGAGCTGTTTGTGCTAACCAAAACTACTTCTTGCTGCAGGTATCTTGGACCCATGACATAGAATTCTCCTTCTAAAGGCTGTGAATTTACATGAATGATTGATTTAACCCTCCCGAAGCATCCTTCTGTTGATTTGCCATAAGCTTGAATGCTTTTGTGATCTTTATCTAAGGTTGGCTGCCCGGAGATTACCCAAGTTCCATAGGTCATGAAACTCATCTCTTCCTTAAGGTCTATTATAGCCATACATGGTAGTCTGATACCAGATTTTCCTATGATTTCAAACTTGATCCATGTTGGAGTAGTGGGCTTACTTGGTATGCGACCTGCTTCCTTGATCTGTTGTGGTGGTCTTGATGCTGTTGTGTCCATTTCTTTGGCATCTTCCACTCCTTGATCCCTTTTGCTTGTTTCCTCCACGCTATCCTTTTTATCCTCTTGATGTCTTGTCTCGGAGCTAGCTGGTGAAATTTGCTCTTTTGTAGGTGTTGGCTGCATCAATGTGCCTTTAGCTTGATCTATTTTTGTATTGCCGGCTTGGTGCTCCAATACTTGAGACTTCAAGAGATTTGTTGTGCTTTGTGGTAGGATTTGTCTCTTCTGAGGTGATCTTGGTGGTGATACTAAAGATGATTTGACAGATGACTGCGTTGGCGTCGTAGGCAACTTCTTCAAATGATCCCCTTCAGTTGTGGGATCCTTTTTGATACTTACTGGTGGTGGCATCTTTTCTTCCCTTAGTATGCGCATTGGACAATCCTTTAGGAGGTGGGTGATCCCACAATCTTCACACAAGCGGCTCTTTTGGAATTCATTTTCGAGAGCTTCATCCAACTTTTGGAGTTGTTGATACTCGTTGCCTTCTGTATCTTTGTATGCATATGAGAGTGTCTTCATATGTAGATACTTAAAGACTCTTGGCTTGTCTGGCTTTTGCCTTTGAAATGGAGGTAGCAATTGGAATTGTCCCCCTTGACTGTCTTCATACAAGCCTTGATCGCTTGTGTTGGAGGTTACTGCTTTTAGTTGGAAGCTTCCTTTGATCATGTATTCTGAAAGAGGCTTCATATGGCCGTTTTGTGTTGACAGATTTGTTGAATCAGCTGCCACTTGAATTGTATGCTCTGTTGGAGCTTTTGCAACCTCTTGCTTTGTTTTTAGATGAGGTTTCTTTTGTTCTTGCCTTGTTGGAGATCCCTCTTGAGATTTTGTGGCTTTGAAGACAAAAGTGGGGGCTCCCCCCTACGTGAAGATGACTCAGCCATGTAGCCTATGGGCTCATCTACTGTGTATATTTGATCATGATGTGCAGTGGCTATTGGAGATTGTGATGCAAGGTTATGAAGCATGGGAGTGCCTAAGTGGGCCTTATGAAGAAATGCTTGTGAGCCTTGGAGTAGGTGATTTGGCAGAGATGCATTCAATGACTTGATGTGCTCCATTTCATGTGATTGCATTGGTGTGTGAGCACTTTGTTGGTAACTATGTACATGGAGAGATTGAGAGGCATGATTTGGCGATGATAGTGCTCTCTCTATGGTGCCATGTGAAACATATGCTTGTGGTGTGACTGATGAGACTATTTGTGCTTCTTCATGTGATATAGCAGTGGGTAAAGGAGCTGTATAGCCTTGCTGAGTGTAGTGCATGCTAGATGTAAAGTTAGAAGCACTTACAGGCATCGAAGTTTCACCATTTTGTTGGGTCATTTGATGGGTGGTTGACCTTTGGGATGTTGGCATTGCTGGAGCATATCCTACTTGAAAGCCTTGGTTGCTAGCTTGTGGTGGCATCTTGGGCTCAAAGCCAGGTGGATGACTATGTGTTGGCCTTGTTGCTCCTTGCTCATTGGCACTGGTTGTCACCCTTGGAGTTGGCAATGTCTCGGGTGTATTGACCCTAGCTGGTGGTCTATAAGTGAACCGAACTTTATAGGTGGTGGGATCCATACAAGATAAGTATGGAAACCAACCCATTATTTCTTCTTCTGTCAGATGTGCTGGTGGCACAACCCTGTAGTGGTTATGATTCCGATCTTGATAGAAGATGTTCTTGGTTTCTTGGTCCTCATACATTCTTAAGTCCGGTTTGTCAGCATTATGGTTTGGAGGATTTGGGTGGTACAACTCAAATATGATCCCATGGATTGTCCTATACGATCTCTGGCTGCTTCCAGAGGAATTTACAGGTTGGAGAATAGTCGAATCTATTTCCATATGCGTCCATGTTGAATTGGATTCCAAAGAATTTGACATTACGCTCTGTTGACTTTGGGTACTAGACTCTTCTGAACTCGAGATCGCATTAATAGTAAGTAATGGTACTATATTGCAATCTTCATCATCGTGTAAGGACATCTTGTCTAGATTGTTATCCCAATTCGATCCCTTTCTATCGGACTTTGCACTCTTATTCTTGTGAGATCTAGAGTTGACCCAAGAAGGAACGTCGGAGTCGTCTTCTATGGAGATGGCTTCAAATTCTTCTACTGGCGTCCTTGCCACATCTCTATAAGAATAATCTAACAGGCTGATGCGTGTGACAGCCTTTGGTTGCCTTAGGTAGATGTACTCAGAACCCCAATCCTGAACCATTTTGAGCTGCCGCATGAACGGTCGTCCAATAATGATGTCATAATTTGGGCTCTTGTTGAAGTCTACCACTGCAAACGTATGCTCATATTGGACTCCGCATGAAGTAACTATGACCCTTTCTAATAGTCCAATAGGCTCTTTTATGCTTCCATCAGCCAGTCGTAGCTTAATACATGTTTGCTTTATGGATGTCTTGCCCCATACTTCCCAAACCTTTTTTGTGACAACAGCAATACCAGCTCCGCTATCGAGGATAGCCATGATGCTATGTCCAGCGTATTCTAGGGGTAGCATTGTGTTTCTAGTCTCTCCCTCTTGATAATCCCCTTCTTTGTTCAATGGTACTGGCTCATTGGCGGGATTTTGCCCTTCTACAAGTAAACACTCTTTTTTGTTTTGTCGCTTTTTGCTGGCAACTTTCCTTCTAGCTCTCCGTTCCTTCCAGCTCTCTTTTTTGCCCTTTTTGTTTCCCTTAGGAGCATCTCCGTGTTCTTCTACATTTGGCTCCTTGGCTATGTTCTGAGCATTGGTGTCTTGGATAGACACATCTAGTTCTCTTCTTGATGCCTCTATTGATCCGTGAAGCGAAGATGAATGTAGTGGTTCCGGCTAATGGCTGGATGACCACTCATGTCATGCGTGTTTTCTATCCCCAATGGTTCTATGTCCTTTGAAGGTTCCATTTCTATCCTTTTCTTGTGCTTTGATTGTTGTAAGCAAACGGTTTCTTGTGAGGTGCTAGCCCTACATCCTTGGTTGAAAGGTCTTCTTAGGTGATTAGAGTTCTCAGCTTCGTCATCAGATAAGAGATTCCATTCCTGGCCAAATGTGTCTACAAAGGTGACAGACTTTGGAAATCTCTCAGCCCTATTGAAGATAACATAGAGCACTTTCTCATTGGTCAGGCTATGTTTCAAGGGGTTCTTCATGTGATAGAAGAACTCTCTCCCTGAGGCAGTCCTTGTGTATAGAGCTCTATGGTCATCATCAATGAGGATTCTCTTTGTCATTATTGAATTGATCACCTCGTCGCTTGGTTGGACTGGCTCTAAATCTACCGTGCATGTACGATGCTTTTCCCTTGTTACTTCCTGTCCCAGCTTGTTCACTTCCTCAGGGTTATCTATGAGTAGATATGACACTCCGTCTCTACCTATGTAGCGATATCCTTGGTAGTTTACCCATAGTGTCAGATTAAATTGAGAATAGTTATCCTCAATCTTGACCGCATAGCGATTTATACTATCCTTGTATATCTTTGCACCATAGGTGTTTTCCCGAATGAATGTGAGTTTGACATTGAAGGCCAAATTAGCTCTATGGGTCCCTGAAGGAAAACATGTGGTTTTGAGATACACAGATATGAAAGACAAAATTAAAGTCATGAAGCAAACAAGGTCACTTAAGGGTACGAAGGTGTGGATGGCGGATGAACTCACGGCCACACAACTAAAAAACAGGAAAAAAGAACTCAATAAAGTATACGAAGCAAGGAAACAAGGAAAATGGACAGTCTACCGTAGAGGTAGAGCTGTTATTGCAGATTTCCGGACAACCAAACATGGTAGTAATGAACAGTAGCTGCTATAGAAATCTTTCATGCCATCTAAGATTCTCCTACGGTCATGTAGGGAATTTGAACTACTTTTAATTTTATCTTTATTTTCATTTTGTTGTCCCCGAAGTGGAATGTAATGACATGGATGTATCTGATTAGTCCTATAGGTCAGATGTGGCCTCTGAAGGACGTTAATATAGTTTTCTTTTTCTTTTTCTTTTTCTTTTCTCTCTCTCTCTCTCTCTCTCTCTCTCTCTCTCTCTCTCTCTAAGATGGAGAAGGAGATAGAAGCATTGCACAAAGAAAAGGAAGAATGGGCAAAAGAGAAAAGCAATTGGGAAGCGGAGAGGAAGAGAATGCGGGAGGAATTGGACCTTCTCAAAGGGGAGATAGCCTCTCTTCGAGACCGAGCACCAGAAGAAGGGGAGATTACCATAGAAGCCAAGGAAGCCATTAAGGAGGAGCTCACTAAAGCACTCACCGAGAGCATTGAAGGAAAAATTGAAGCTACAAGATAAGGATGGGTGAGGTAGTGAAGAAAAACCTCAAGAAGGAAGTACAAGAAGATTCAAATATGGTGCAATCCACACTCAATGAGGAGAAGATGCAGAGAGCTTGCCGACTCAACATTCGAGTGAGACGGGCATACCCGAGAGCGCCAACTCTACACCGGAGATGGATGATAAGGCTTTATGTACCAAATTGGGCTATAACAACGAAGTACTTCCCTTTGCTAGAGCATGGAGGACAATACCCAAAGACTCCACCAAAGGGAAAGCTTTAGTGCTCAGTTTCCAGATGAGGTGAGTAGAATGACTTTCATGAGAAAACGCACTATTTTGAGAAGCTTGCCAGGGGACCCAATCTATTTTGATGATGACCTTACAATAATGCAATTGGAACACAGACGCACAAAACGCAGCCGTTGTACCGATGGAATGAGCCACAAGATGGGGCTAGAACAGGCAGAGATGGGGCTGAGAATGGACAGCAGAAAAAGGCTTTGATGGAGAGCAAAGAATGGCTAGCTTGGGCCAAGGAGATGAGGCACGAGAGAGAGAGAGAGAGAGAGAGAGAGAGAGAGAGAGAGAGAGAGAGAGAGAGAGAGAGAGAGAGAGAGAGAGAGAGAGAGAGAGAGAGAGAGAGAGAGATGAGCTAGGGTATGGCTGCGCAGGGAATGGGCAACAAAGAGAAAATGCCAGAAAGAGAGAGGGAGAGATGGGCAGGTATATTGTGCAAGGAATGGGCAGCAGAGAGAAAACGCCAGCAAGAGAGAGGGGGAGATGGGCTGCAAAAAACGCCTGGTATAAGGGTGGTGAGGATGGGCGCCAACTGCTACTGTTGCTGCTGGAGAGGATGGGTGCCAAAAATCTGCTGCTCTCCTTCTTCTGACGTGATAGAAATGAGCCCAAGGCTCTCCTCATATATGATCTCAAAGTAAGCTGCCCAATTCTAGAATTTTTCCGACTTTGACAACCATTTCAATTTTATTAATTATTTGCTTTGTTATGTGCACCTGAAATGCACATGATTTGTCTGCTCTGATATACCCTCCTCGGTTACCTGATTGACGCGAGATCTGAAACATGACTTTGCAGAATCTGAGCGTTTGCTGCCTCTTTGGTTGTTGATGTCTTGGAATTTGCTGCATAAACGAAAGAGTTTTTTTGAGTGTTGTAAAAAAACAAGTGGGCACATGATGATATACACACATGGTCTGTACTAATGCTAGTAGAGCAATTGTATAAAATGGAAAAGCCCATACAAATGTAGAAGATGGAATGCATGGGAATATTATGGGTAGAGAGTGAGAAACCCACCACCAACATGAAGGGCTGGCATAGGTGATGGCCCTCCATTCGGATTTAGAATGTTGTGAAGTACTGCTTCTCTAGTGGCATGATGATCAACTGCCCCGCACATTTTTCTATTTCAAAATTTGCCTCCATTTTAGCTGGAGAGCGCGTACTCCTTACCAGGGGGCATTGAACACCCAATATTGCTTTCAGGAGATTTAGCACTATGGGGAGGAGCAGGCGGAGTTGTGCTATTGCCGATGACTTCAACTCTGAGCTGTAGTGGATTGTTGTTGTTGTCGGGTGATGCACTATTCAAAGCATTGGCGTGGTACATCACGGTAAAACAAAGTGTGTTGCCACACACTATGTTATTATCCTTGATGAACCGCTTCCACCCCACCTTTATGTGCCATCTGATGCTTGGTTTCTCACTTACACATCTCAAAGTCATAGGCCATTCTACCTTATCTCTGCCTCCCCACGCTCGAATCAGCCCATGTAATGGCCCCTTTTGCAACCCCAACTCGCTCAATCCCCTGCTTGGTTTAGATCCAATGTCCTGCACAATGTTATTACAACAAGTAATTTTAGAAAATCAGGTACCATAACTTTCATGTAACCATTCACAGTAGCAACATTATGAGCTTCTTGGCACAAGGGAGGCCCTATAGTATACCTAGCTAGGTGCAGGTGGAGGCAAAGATTGCACGTTGCAATCAGGTGTTGCAATCAGGTGAGGGGCCGACGACACTAGGACCAACCCCCAAGCACACACTGACGACTACAATGTCTCTCCACCCCACAAGAAGCTCATGATGTTGAATACTATCCGGCTCAAAAAGCAAAGGAAAGACAAAGGACAGGGAATGAGGAGAGAATAAAAAGTAAACACATGGCATCACAAGTACCAAAAAATCCATGTGGCTCAATTTCTTTGTGAATTTGAAGGGTGTGAGTGGTGCAGAGGGTGCCATATCTGTGGGCGTACCTTTCTTCTCCTAATGCACTTACAGCTCTCACCAAGCCTCAACACATCTACAAGTTTCAATGTACGAGTTTCTTCAATGTTTCCTTAGCTTTGTCCCACAAATCCATACACACCATATGCATATTTATATATGTATAGTTGAGTTAGTGCATATTTATATAATAAGCATAGTTTCTTCAATGTTTCCTTAGCTTTCACTGGTACATTACATATATAAATATGTACTATGCTCCTCTTAATGCAAATAAGAGGAACCTATTAGCAAACCTCCTTATCGGCTTAGTCGAAAAGAAGTCATACAGGTGGAAAGGCAATTATTGAAGTTGTGGATTTATTAAACCCAGTTCTTTGCCATGGGCATCACCAATTCTATTGGTGAGAAAGAAGGATGGTTACATGCTCATGTGCATATTGAGCTCTTAATTTAGTGACAATAAATAAGAAAAAGTATCCTTTACCAAGGGTCTCCTCTTAATGCAAATAAGAGGAACCTATTAGCAAACCTCCTTATCGGCTTAGTCAAAAAGAAGTCATAGAGGTGGAAAGGCAATTAGCTGACTATTTAAGTTGTGGATTTATTAAACCCAATTCTTTGCCATGGGCATCACCAATTCTATTGGTGAGAAAGAAGGATGGTTCCATGCTCATGTGCATATTGAGCTCTTAATTTAGTGACAATAAATAAGAAAAAGTATCCTTTACCAAGGGGAGATGAAATATATACAATGATACATTACATATATAAATATGCAAATAAGTGCATTGATTCAAGTATGTATACTACATATAAAAATATGCAGTTAATATATATAGATTGTATAAATATACAACATGACTCAAATATACATGACATAGATAAATATGCATTTAAATATACATATGCAATAACACGGCATATAAAATATGTAATTCAAATATGCAAATGATGTATACATTATATAAATATGCCAATATACATAGAAAAACCAAATATACTACTTATAAATATACAAATATGCAGTTAAATATACATATATAAATATGTATATATTACATATATAAATATGCAATTCAAATATACAATATGACCCAAATATACATGACATATATAAATATGCAAATAAGTGCATTGATTCAAATATATAAATATATACATTACATATATAAACATGCAAATATGTAAATTATTAACACTGTATATACATAAATTAAGCCAAAACATTGTAATCAGCTCATGAGCAATATACCAAGCATGTGAATGAAATCTAAAAACATGAGCAAACACAAATTTGAGAGCCAAAATGTATATCATCTTGAGACAAAAGTTTTGAGCTCAATGTAGTCATTGCAATTTAGGGATGACCACCTTAGCATGTGAAATGCATGTGCCCAAGTAGGGCGCCCACCGTTGGTGGACGTTTGTGAATCCACCCTAATATTCTTATACGAAGGTGGCTCTTAGGCTGCCCGTGAACTCTTGGGCGAGTTCGGTGGACGTTTGTGAATCCACCCTAATATTCTTGGCTCTTAGGCTGGTTTCTAGCCTGCGGGGGGAATCACTAAGGATGACCACCTTAGCATGTGAAATGCATTTGCCCAAGTTGTGCCCAAGTGAGGTGCCCACCGCCGCCGATGGACGTTTGTGAATCCACCCTAATATTCTTATACGAAGGTGGCTCTTAGGCTGCCCGTGAACTCTCGGGCTAGTTCGGTGGACGTTTGTGAATCCACCCTAATATTCTTGGCTCTTAGGCTAGCTCCTTAGGCTGGTTTCTAGCCTGCGGGTGTGATGGGTTTCGGGTTTCTAGCCTGCGGGTGTGATGTGTTTCTAGCTTGCCTGTGTTCTTTGCATTAACTCCTCACACTCATTAGCTGAAATGGCCATCGTTAGAGAAAATAACGCAATGCACTTCGAGAAAATGCCATCGTTAGAGAACGCCATTGCTGCAGCAAGGAACAAAATGTCGACAGTGCCTATCGGGTATGTGCTTTTGCACAGCAAATCTCCTCGAGCTCTCTGTATAATCTCTCTGTATAATCTCCTCAAGCTCTCTGTATAATCTCCTCGAGCTCTCTGTATAATCTCTCTATGCTCAATCTTGCACAGCAGACTGTGGTAGAGCTCGTGGCACTGATCTTTTTTTCTAGGATGACAAACAACTCAGAGGGTTGGATTGTAGTCCACAGAGTGCCAGCTGAGCAGATATATATCATCCAATGCTTTTGTACAAGGTGGAATTATGCCATTAACCTTTGAAATTTTACTATTGTATTTTTGTAAGAACAAAGGCCATTTTTGTGAAAGTAAAAATGCCCCACACAATTGCAAGTGTGGTTTTTGTAGCAATTTTTGCTTGATTGTATCCTAAATAGCCACTTTTTTGAGACATGCTTTATCTACAATAGGGGATGCTTGTTTCATTCTAGAGGTCATGTTCACCTTTTTGAGATCAGCACAAATTAATCTCCCCGTTCTTTTTTTGCATAATGACACCCAATGTGCATGCTCTCAAAAAGGAATCCAGAATCCACCAACAAATTTTGAAATTCCTCTTTGACTATTTTGGAATGTTTGAATTCATGGGATATGGCTTTTGCTTCACTAGTTGTGTTTGCATGTCAAACCTCTTGATGTGTGTGTGTTTGATTGCCGACCTGGTAGTACCCTTACACCTGGTGTGTGCTGCATCCTTGCACCTGGTGTGTATCACCTTGCGAGGAGTACGCGCTCTCCAATTGAAATGGAGGCAGATAATTGCAATATTAAAATGTGTGGGGTAGTTGATCATAGCCTCATCGTGCCACCAGAGAAGAAGCAGTACTTCACAATGTTCTAAAGCAATATTGGGTGTTCAGTGCCCCCTGGTAAAAAACCTCACCTTATGAGGAGTATGCACTCTCTAGCTGAAATGGAGGTAGATAATTGCAATAGCAAAATGTGTGGGCAGCTGATCATAGCCTCATCGTGCCACCAGAGAAGAAGCAATACTTCACAACGTTCTACATCCGAATGGAGGGCCATCACCTATGCCAGCCCTTCATGTTGGTGGGTTTCTCACTCTCTCCCATGCATTCCATCTTCTGTATTTCTATGGGCTTTTCCATTTTATACAATTTCTCTATAGACCATGTGTGTATATCATCATGTGCCCACTTGTTTTTTTGCAACACACTCAGAAAAACTCTTTCGTTTATGCAGCAAATTCCAAGAGGGTTCGAGTGTGGGGTCGAGATGAGGTGGAACGGCCTGTCAGCTTGAGCTGTGTAAGTGAGAAACCAAGCATCAGATGGCGCATAAATACGGGGTGGAAGCGGTTCATCAAGGATAATAACATAGCATGTAGGAACACGCTACGTTTTACCTTGATGCACCATGCCAATGCTTTGAATAGTGCATCACCTTCCGACAACAACAACAATCCACTACAGCTTAGAGTTGAAGTCACCAGCAACAACACAACTCTGCCTGCTGCTCCCCGTAGTGCTAAATCTACTGAAAGCAATATTGGGTGTTCAGTGCCCCCTAGTAAAAAACCTCACCTTGCGAGGAGTACTCACTCTCCAGCTGAAATGGAGGTAGATAATTGCAATAGCAAAAATGTGTGGGGCAGCTGATCATAGCCTCATCATGCCACCAGAGAAGAAGTAGTACTTCACAACATTCTACATCCGAATGGAGGGCCATCACCTATGCCACAGCCCTTCATGTTGGTGGGTTTCTCACTCTCTCCCATGCATTCCATCTTCTGCATTTCTATGGGCTTTTCCGTTTTATACAATTGCTCTACAGACCATTATATATATATATATATATATATATATATATATATATGTATGTATGTATATATATATATATATATGTGTATGTATGTATGTATGTATGTATGTATGTATGTATGTATGTATGTATGTATATATATATGTATATGTATATGTATATATATATATACACACACATAAGTATAATTAGTGTGAATATGTATACACATATACGTATACTTAGTGTGAATGTGGTGATAGCCAAAGTACACAAAAGAGAGAATTATGCAAATGATGAATTCAAAAATTTGCAGAGGTTATAGGTTGTAAAGGGTACTCCTCTTATTGTTCTTAAAACCATCAAGAAAAGTATAGCATCTAGAATCCCAATACCTAATGTATGTATCCTCTCTCATTGCAAAAAATAGCCAGTTGGACTCAACCATAAATATAGTAGTTGGGAACATGATTATTGGTATCAACATGTTAAGTGCATGTTAGTAGACATATACCTACAAAACAAGAACCCAGGAAGAGAACCATCAATCACCATTTAGTGCTAGAAAATCATACATCAACCAAAGTCTACAAATCTATGTAATGCAGTAAATGTATGTCCAATATATCTCTAAAGCATCCTTATGTAATCAAAGGCAAAGAGAACCTCTACTCTCTATCTTGAATACCTCAAGTACAAAAAAATCATTGAATGTTTTTTGGAAAAAAGCCAAGTTTGCAAATGCAAGAAACAAGCTGAAATCATTTGTAAATGTTTGCATGATAGATATATAGATACATAGATAGATAGGTACATAGATAGATAGGTACATAGATAGATAGATATAGATAGATAGGTACATAGATAGATAGGTAAATAGGTAAATAGATAGATAGATAGATAGGTACATAGATAGATAGGTAAATAGGTAAATAGATAGATAGATAGGTAGATAGGTAGATAGGTACATAGATATATACGTAGATGGGTAAATAGATAGATAGATAGGTAGATAGATAGATAGGTAAATAGGTAAATAGATAGATAGATAGGTAGATAGGTAAATAGATATATACGTAGATGGATAAATAGATAGATAGATAGGTAGGTACATAGATAGATAGGTAAATAGGTAAATAGATAGATAGATAGGTAGATAGGTAGATAGGTACATAGATATATACGTAGATGGGTAAATAGATAGATAGATAGGTAGATTGATAGGTAGATAGGTACATAGATAGGTAGATTGGTAGATAGATAGGTAGATAGGTACAAAGATAGGTAGATAGGTAGATAGGTACAAAGATAGGTAGATTGGTAGATAGATAGGTAGATTGATAGGTAGATAGGTACATAGACAGGTAGATTGGTAGATAGATATATATATATATATACATAGATAGATAGATACATAGATAGATTGGTAGATAGATATATATATATATATACATAGATAGATAGATACATAGATAGATAGATATAGATAGATAGGTACATAGATAGATAGGTAGATAGGTAAAGAGAGATAGATAGGTAGATAGATAGATAGGTACATAGGTAGATAGATAGATAGGTAAATAGATAGATAGATAGGTAAATAGATAGATAGGTAGATAGGTAAATAGAGAGATAGATAGGTAGGTACATAGATAGGTAGATTGATAGGTAGATAGGTACATAGATAGGTAGATAGATACATAGATAGGTAGATATATAGATACATACATAGGTAGATAGGTACATAGATAAGTAGATTGATAGGTAGATAGGTACATAGATAGGTAGATTGATAGGTAGATAGGTACAAAGATAGGTAGATTGGTAGATAGATAGATATATAGATACATAGATAGATAGATACATAGATAGATAGATATAGAAAGATAAGTAGATAGATAGATAGGTACATAGATAGATAGGTAGATAGGTACATGGATAGATAGGTAGATAGGTAAATAGATAGATAGATAGGTACATAGATAGATAGGTAGATAGGTAAATAGATAGATAGATAGATAGATAGATAGATAAGTAGATAGATAGATATATAGTTAAATAGATGCATAGGTATACATAGATAGATAGGTAGACAGATAGATATATAGTTAAATAGATGCATAGGTATACATAGATAGATAGGTAGATAGATAGATATATAGTTAAATAGATGCATAGGTATACATAGATAGATAGGTAGACAGTTAGATATATAGATAGGTACATAGATAGATAGGTAGATAGATAGATAGATATATAGATATACATAGGGATAAATAGATGCATAGGTATACATACATAGATAGGTAGATAGATAGATACATAGATAGATATATAGATAAGTAGATAGATTATAGATAATTAGTAGGTATTAATTATGTATCTAGAGAGATTCTCATATGGATACATCGTCAATGTCTACAATGATTCATCACCAACAAGTAGGTAAGTAGATACATAATAAGGTACATAGATAGATAGGTACATAAATAGATAGGTAGATACATAATTAGGTACATAGATAGATAGGTAGATAAATAGATATATATATCAAGCCCTCCAAGGCCAAGATGGATTAAGGGTTGTTGTACAAAAAGTAGATAGATACATAATTAGGTACTAATAGATACATAGATAGACATTGATAGATAGATACATACTCATGAATAAGTGGTACAACTTGAGCTCATGGGTCTCCTTAAAATGTTCGCCGCTTCCGGCGTGTCAATGTCTTCATTTGGATCCTAGCCTCTCTCTCTGTGATCTCTTCAAGGGCTCGTCGAGTATGGAGATGTCGGTAAGGCTCTCTGCACACCTTCCAAACAAGAGACCTCAGCTTATCAGTAGTGAAATCCATCCCCAAGAAATTGGTAAGAATATTCTTGCCTTGGACATCTTCAACTCTAAGATTGATCTTGCGAGAAGCATGATCCTCATCGTTCTGGAGATCAGTTAGGGAAACTTCAAATACTCAACCTTTTAAACCATCACCAGCAATCTTGGTACCCTGGTGGGTTCTGGTCAGGAGGGTTTTGCCACTAGACCTGACACTGAAAATGGATGGGGCCTTGATATCATACCAATCCTTCTTTTGGAAGGGATCAACAACTTTCTTCTTGCCTTTAGAAATACGCTTATTCTTCCCAATGGCCATAGCTTCTTGCAGGTTGTAGAGAAGACTGAACGTAGGAGGCAAACTAAACGTAGGAGGCAGACAAGGGCTCTGTCACAAAAAGTCTCTCTCTCTCTCTCTCTCTCACACACACACACACATCTTAGAGGACACCCTCTGAGAGCACCCTGACCATCCGGGTACTCTCACAAGGCACCCCTCCCCATCTCTCTCTCTCTCTCTCTCTCTCTAGGCCATACTTTCCTGTGCTTTATAGATATATAGATAAGTAGATAGATTATAGATAATTAGTGGGTACTAATTATGTATGTAGATAGATAGGTAGGTAGATACATAATTAGGTACATAGATAGATAGGTAGATAAATAGATATATAGATCAAGCCCTCCAAGGCCAAGATGGATTAAGGGTTGTTGATAGATACATAATTAGGTACTAATAGATACATAATTAGGTACTAATAGATACATTGATAGATAGATACATACTCATGAATAAGTGGTACAACTCCAGCTCCTGGGCCTCCTCAAATGTTCGCGGCTTCCGGTGTGTCAATGTCTTCATTTGCCTCCTAGCCTCTCTCTCTGTGATCTCTTCAAGGGCTCATCCAGCATGGAGACGTCGGTAAAGCTCTCTGCACACCTTCCGAACAAGAGAACTCAGCTTATCAATAGTGAAATCCATCCCCTAGACATTGGTCAGAATATTCTTGCCCTGGACATCTTCAGCTCTAAGATTGATCTTGCGAGGAGCATGATCCTCATTGTTCTGGAGATCAGTTAGGGACACTTCAAAAACTCGACCTTTTAAACCATCAGCAGCAATCTTGGTACCCTGGGTCCTGGTCACGAGGGTTTTTCCAATGGACCTGACACATTGAAAATGCATGGGCCTTGATATCATACCAATCCTTCTTTGAGAAGGGATCAACAAATTTCTTCTTGCCTTTAGAAATATGCTTATTCTTCCCAACGGCCATAACTTCTTGCGGGCTGTAGAGAAGACTGAACGTAGGAGGCAGACGAGGGCTCTGTCACGAAAACTCTCTCTCTCTCTCTCTCTCTCTCTCTCTCTCTCTCACACACACACACACACACACACACAGATCTTAGAGGACACCCTTTGAGAGCACCCCGACCGTCCGTGCTCGCGAACGGTTTGGGTGCTCTCACAAGGCACCCCTCCCCATCTCTCTCTCTCTCTCTAGGTCATACTCTCCTCTGCTTTAAAAATTTGCGATAGGACGTACTTAGATAGATAGGTAGATAGGTAAATAGATAGATAGATAGGTAGATAGATAGATAGGTAGATAGATAGGTACATAGATAGATAGGTACATATATAGATAGGTAGATAGATAGATAGATAGGTAGGTACATAGATAGGTAGACCATATTCATTGAAGAGATCTACTTTCAAAAGCGGCCATCATGCATTCAAGAGATCTACATTCAAAAGTGGCGATTCGTTGAGGCGTCTATCTTTGCGCTATACTTAAATTTCTTTAACTTTTAGTCCTTCTTATTTTTTTATATTATGCAAAAAATTTCTTGTTAAGTAAGTAGTGCTATAAAGTATGATGTTCACTAGTAAGAATTCTCTTTAGACACATTTTTAAACATATACTTTAATTTTCCATACAAATCCATACACTATAATACAGTTCTATACAGCTGCTACACTTCCATTCACTTCCTGTAAACGCCGATATACTTCTATAAAGTTGCATACACTTCTATACACTTTCTAAAATTGATGTAAACTTCAATAAACTAGCACACATTTCTCTATACACTTCTTTTAAACTCACGTACACTGCCATACACTTTCATGCCTTCACTTTCATTCGATACAACCATATAGGAATCTTATACATTTTCATAGAACCACATAAATTTGTCACATAAATTTTCATACAACCACATAAATTTTAATATATACTTTTATAGTCATCCAAACACTTCTATACACTTCTATACGTTTTTGTACACTTCTTTACACTATAGAATTACACACACTACTTCTATACATTTTCATACACTTCCAATTGACTTTCATACAATTGTATGCATTTTCTATACTCTTCTTATACACTTCGAGACATTTTCACACTACCATAGAGTTCTATAGATCTCCTATACAATCACCCACAGTTTCACACACTCTCATAAAACATTATACACTTCCAATCCTCTTATGTACACTTCCTTACAATTCTACACACTTCCACATAATTCTACACACTTTCTACGTACTCATATACAAATCCTATAAATATCTTATATGTTGAAATTTGAGCATAATGATGAGCTAGGGTGGATCATACACTAGAATCAACATGATTAACAAAGTGATTAGCAAATGATTAACACGTAATTAGTGAATAATTAGCAGATAGATTAATGTAGGCATGGATACTCAAAAACCAGCAAATTCTCATTAGGGCTATGCCTCAATTTATAGAGTTTACATCAAGCATCTAATCCCATTGATTTCTCCATGATTCACTCCCAGAATATCTCCACCTCTTGCCTGATTCTCTCCACCTCTTCTCTTTTCCCTGAATATCTCCCAGAATAACTCCACACTCCTAAATTCTCTCATGCTACCCTTTATTCTCTCCCAGTAGATTCTTCTCACCTTTTCACAGGTTCTTTCACAATTACATCTCCTCTTTTACAGCCTCTATCCAAGAGCTTGTTCCCACACACACCCTATTCACTTGTATATTTCAACACCTCCCCTCAAGTGAATAATCCTAACACACCTGGACCCTGTATCAAGTTTCCCTCTTACTTGATAGCCCGCGACTAGTGCCTCAAGTCCCTAAACTCCATAGTCCTTGACACTCTCTCTCTCTATGTGTCCAAGGCTACTATAAGTGCCCGCGACCTTGACTAAAGTGCTCACACATACATCTACCACTTGGCCTACATCATCGGTGGCTCAGAGGTGGTTTTACTTTATTGGGGCAGGTTACATTGGGTTGTGGGTTCTCTCTCTCTCTCTCTCTCTCTCAGAAAAGATGATCCGACTCCACTTCTCTTGGAGCCTCCATGAAGTTTGCCGATGTCGTTCCTTCTTCACTGGGTTTGCTGTAGCAGTCTCTCGCCATGTGTCTTGGCTTTCCACATTTGTGGCAAGTGAAGGTCCTCCTTCCTACTCTGCCTCTTCCTCGTCCTCGTCCTCGAGAGAATCCTCCTCGGGTGAAGAATGCTTTTTCCTCTCCTGCTGTTGAGTCGAGCCGTTTCTTCTCTTTGCCTCTGCTCTCTTGCTCCAGTAGAGCTGCTTCTATCTTGTGTATCTTCAGTTCAGGCACATTCTTTAGTGTTGCTACAATGTTTTCATAATCTCCTTTGTCCACACTCTTCAAAAGTACAGCTAATGCTTCATCATCTTCTACCTTTTTGCCAATAGCTGTCAGCTGTTGCTTAATGCTTTTATATTTGTTCAAGTGTGTGATTAAAGGTTCACTTTCCTTCATGTCCAATTTGTAAAATTGCATTAATAGATTTATCTTGGAATTTTTTGCTTGTGTACCAAATAATTTATTGAGTTCATCCCATGCATCTTTTGCCCACTGTATCCCTGTGATATGATGAATGATCTCATCATTTAAACTGAGTGCAATAAGCCCCAATGCTTTTTCATTCCTACTCTTCCACTCATTTTCCCCTCTCTCTGGGCATTCATCTCTCCCTTCAACTAATCCCCACAGATTTTTCCTCATCAGTAAATACATGGTTTTTGTTTGCCATGTATAAAACTGTTCTCCATTAAATTTGGCTATTTCCTGTGCTGAATTCATGGTGATGTGAAGGGGGTCTTACCTCTTGATCCAAATTCAAGATTCAAGGGCAGTGTCTACCCTTTTACAACTCAATCTGGTGTTTAATAGATGATTACAACAATTTTATCAGCATAAAATCACCAGAAATTACATTAAATTGAGAGTAACCAATTTGTACGGGATGGTTGGAGTATCAAACCAACTCCGATTTGCAATCTGAAGCTTTAGGGATCTGTATCAGATACCTAATGGTTAATTTGAACCCTCAATTGCACCAAAGTACAGTGATTAGCACTGATTAATCACTGATTAGCAAATTAATGCTCTGGTTTGTGTGCAAAAAACAGAGTATGCGGGGAGTCCAGATCTGGTGCCTTCCACTTCAAATGAGCTCAAATGCTTTCAAAGGCATCAATAGCAATGAGTCTAGTAGAGGATTAAGCCAAGAAACACAAGATTTGACCAAATAATGAAAGCTTAATCTCTGTTTTACCAAAGTCACCTGCAGATTTGATGAAGAGCTTGGATCTCTCTGTAGACTTGATGAAATTGATTTCTGTCTTCACCAGCTTGTAGAGCATGCTTGATTACCCTTTGTTCTAAGAGGAATTGAAGACATTTGAACTGAGCAAAGAGAAATCTTCAAACTGCTTCAAAAAAACGGCGCCTGCTAATTAGCGAAAATTCGCTGCTTCCGCCGGCAGTTTGCTGCGTGGAGTAGATGGGCTGGTAGCCAAGGGTGTTGGCTAGCTTAAGCTAGAAGCTTGTGACCTAATTTGAAGTGTGCTAAGTGCTGGAGACCCTCCACTGGCTGGGGGTGAAGGGGAAGAGTGAAAGCTTACTAAAAAATTGATTTTTTGCTAATTATTTTACTAATCCTAATTCATTCACTAATGGGCTCATAAATCTGGTTGATTCTAGGCATGGCTCTGATACCATGTTGAAATTTGAGCATAATGATGAGCTAGGGTGGATCATACACTAGAATCAACATGATTAACAAAGTGATTAGCAAATGATTAATACGTAATTAGTGAATAATTAGCAGATAGATTAATGTAGGCATGGATACTCAAAAACCAGCAAATTCTCATTAGGGCTATGCCTCAATTTATAGAGTTTACATCAAGCATCTAATCCCATTGATTTCTCCATGATTCACTCCCAGAATATCTCCACCTCTTGCCTGATTCTCTCCACCTCTTCTCTTTTCCCTGAATATCTCCCAGAATAACTCCACACTCCTAAATTCTCTCATGCTACCCTTTATTCTCTCCCAGTAGATTCTTCTCACCTTTTCACAGGTTCTTTCACAATTACATCTCCTCTTTTACAGCCTCTATCCAAGAGCTTGTTCCCACACACACCCTATTCACTTGTATATTTCAACATTATACACTTCCTTATACTTAATAAAGTTTTATACACTTCTCTACATAATTTATACACTTCCTAAATATTTCATACACTTTCTAATAATTTCATACACTTCCTATAGTATTACACATACTACTTTCGACTTCACATAGAAAATCACATAGAAATTCTATATATTTCCTATACAATACGACATATTTAGATAAAGATCATATACATTCTCATAAAAAAAACTGTACAGTTCTAGACAATTCATATACTTTCGTTGATGCACTTATTATAGACTACCACACACTTGCCCACATTTCCACAAAGTGTATGGTACTCTCTTGGGTTTGTCCATACCTCATAAATTAAATTTTTTATTCATAATAATTCATAGGTCATAATTCATAGATCATAGATCATTTAAACTAGGAACTATGACATATGATTTATTATGAACTAGAACTTTCCCTCCAATTTGGACATGCCAATTTTACATGAATATGATATGTACAACTTGCTCAAGCTTCACTAGGTGCCTATTCATATGTATATGATACGTACAACACAAGCTTCACAAAATGCGATGAGCATAAACACCATTAAAGAGCGATGAGACAGGATAACAACATTTATATTCTACTAGAACTCTTTATAGGTACTCTAGCGCCATGGAATAGAGTACTTACCACCACCATTATGAAAGAAAAACTATGCTGTCACTATTGTTTATAAACTATGCAATATGCTTTATAAATTATGAACTATGAACTATGAACTAACAAAAAATCAGTACATACTACGCCGTCGCCACTAGATATCTCTTCTCATCCCATGCCACTAGTTATCTCTTCTCATCCCATGCCAAGAATGATTATTACTTCTAAAAGAGATAGTTTACCCTCAACAAACTATACATGTGCAAGTATCTATCACTTCAATCAAGAAAGGAATGCAGTCCCACTCATTTCTACATGATAATATAGAACAAGCTGTACAAGATGTACATATTGGTGGGGAAGGTGGACCATCAGATAATCTTTTCTCATAATGAAGTTTTAGTTCTTCCAAACACTGATGGAACTTCTACTCAACCTAGGCATGTTGGAAAGCAGATAGTATATCCTAGTGATGAATCAAGAAACTATGAGATAGTAATGAATAGGCACCAAGTGAAGCTCGAGCAAGTCGTACGTATCATATACATCTGAAATTGGCATGCATGAATTACTGGGGATGTTCTACTTGATTAAAATTCATAGGGCATAGTTCATAATTTGTATAAGCTATCACCAAGGTTGGCTAACTCAGAATCTCATGCATTAACTTGTCTTTGCCAAGTAAGAAGCAAGAAGTTAACATTGGCGATCCTACTGGGGAAGCTCTAAAATTGTAGAGTTCCAACTATGGACAGCCCTTCAGATGCAGTGGTGGCAGGTACAAGCATATTGGTGGCCAAGAAAAGGGTGGCGAGGTCGACTAGAAGGTCTTGGAGGAGGTTCAGGAAGTGGAACAAGCACAGGGTTCACCTCCAAGACAGGAGATGACAGAGGAAGAAGAAGGACCAGAACATCCAGAGCAAGGATCAGATCATCAAGAGCAGGGACGAGCTGCACTAAGAGACTTGAAACTGAAGATGCCGGAGTTCAAGGGGAAGAAGGGTCGGGACCCCCAGGTGCATGTTCAGGCATTTGAGAGGTGGGCTACTTCTCGGGAACTACCCAGAGGGGACTTGACTGTGCTTTTTTCCCAAACGCTGAAGGGAATTGCTCAAAAGTGGTACTTGAATTTTCCACCAGAAAAATTGCCCACATACAAGCTTTTGTCAAAGGCCTTGATAAAAAGATTCAAAGAAGAAAAGTCAGACGAGGAACTGCTGAGTCAGCTTGGCAAAATTCAACAGCGGAAAACAAATGTCAGCAGACAATTCGTGGAGGAAATCAAAGACCTGGCAAGACAATTATCATCGCCTCCCAAAAACAAAAGCATGAGGGCCTGGTGCTTGAACAGAACTTCATTAAAAGACATAGCTCAAGCTGAAGTCACTAATCCAACCAAGACCTTTGAGGAGTTGGTAGAAAGAGTAGCAAAAATGGAAAGAAAGAAAACCACGCACAAGTGCAAGAGGCAAAGCTCCAGTGAAAGTGATAGCGAAACAGAGTCTTGTGAATCTACCAGTAGTTCATAGGAGGGAACACCGGATAATACACAAAGCTACAAGTTGGAGATAAAGAAACTGAAGAAGAGGAAAAGTTGTCAGGGGTAAGAGCTAAAATGCCCTCAAAAGGAGAAAAATGGTGTCTACATTGTAGGGTGGATGGGCATTCAACCAGTGAATGCATGCAATGTGACTATTGTATAAGAAGGGGTCATGAATGGAAAGAGTGCCCTATTAGACTGGCACCTCCAGTAAGGCTAGCAATAGTGGCAAAGCCAGCAGAGGAATCAAATGTGCAACTGAATCAGCAGTCTGAAGGTCAGGCTCCCAGATATTACAGACCGAGGCCAGTGAGGAAAATTATATGCCGGCACTGCCAGAAAGAAGGCCATTTTGCCAGAGATTGTCCAGAGTGGATCGCTCAACAAAGTAATCCAGGGGTGAATCTGGTGCTACCGGAAGTAGCTGTAATCACCAGATCTCAGCACCAAGAAAAACTGAAGCTAGAGGAAAACCCAGAAAAACCAATGCAAATATGGAAGAAGTTAAAGCAGGAAGCGGCACAATTAACTCAGGAATTACAATGCATCAAACCTGCTATTGAAAACGCCGCTCCAAAGAGGGAGCAAATAAACACTAAAATCTGGGTGAAAAAATAGCAGAGGCTCAAGAGGAATCAAGGCCCCCAGTACTGAATGTGGAAACAGAGAAAGATGACCAAGAATCACTGGGGTCGCTCCCAATAAAAATCGAAAACAAATGGGAAAACCTAAATGCACGAATCACTTAGTTATCTTTGGAAATGTCCAAACTAGTGGAAGTAGTGCTGGCTGTTGAAGAATTGCTGGAGAACGAGGGGCTAAAGTCAGCTTATGAAATAAACAAGATAGGAATTTGGGATGATCAGGCTCCCTTAATTCAAGTGGAGTGCCAGATCCGAAAAAGATGGAAGCCTCTAGAGAAGGTTACCCTGGATGGTGGGGCAAGAGTGAACATAATCTCAAAAAATGTCAGGAAATTCTTAAATCTGCAGGCCAGCACCATTTCAGCTGAGGATAGTAAATCAAACGATCTCAAAGCCTCTGGGCATGGTGGAAGAAGTACCAATGAAAGTAGCAGGGGTGAAATTTGAAATGTCATTCCTAGTGTTGGTGGATGTAGGGGAAGCCTACGATATGCTTTTGGGAAGGCCATGGTTGAGGGCTGCAGGAGCGGTACATGACTGGAGAACAGATGAGTTAATTATGAATGTCGAAAACAAGGTGGTGAAAATTTCCACATCATCGACCACAATACCGAAGTCCATCCGACCAGGACAGATGTTTGCATCTGAGCCACATGACTTATGGAAAAAGCTGGAGCAAAGCAGCATAGTCCAAGTGGCAACTGTAGATTAAAACTGCTGACTACTGAGTTGAAGCTGGTAGCTCAGTAGACACGATTCCCAGCTCATTTCCAACATGAAGAAGAGGGTCATAGGCAAATCAGCAAAAACACTAGCTAGGAAGCGGCTTGCGAGGTCGAAGAAATCTCTCTGACTGGAGGATCAAACAAAACTCTGCGAGTAAGCAAAATGCTTCTAGAAACAATTAAGCAGAAGATGTTAGAATTGTTTCAGGAGTTTGAAGATGTATTTGCCTGGAACCACACTGAGCTAAAAGGAATCGACCCAAAAATTTGTCAGCACAAGATTCCCTTGAAAATGGATGCAAGACCTATCAGAATGAAAAGATACAGAATGAATCCCAACTATGCAAAGAAAGTAAAAGAGGAGATTGAAGCACTGTTAAAGGCAGGATTCATAACTGAGGTGGTGGAATGCAGTGATTGGCTATTTCCCATTGTGGTGGTACCCAAAAAGAATGGCAAATTACGAATTTGTGTGGATTTCAGGAAACTAAATGATCAAACAATCAAGGATTCCTTCCCTCTACAATTTATAGACACAATGTTAGATCAAATAGCAGGATTTGATATGTACATTTTCTTGGATGGATACAGTGGATACAATCAAATCAGTCTGGCACCGGAGGATCTGGAGAAAACCACCTTCATAACAGAGTGGGGAGCATTCATGTACTTGGTGATGCCGTTTGGACTATGCAACACCCCAGCGACATTCCAGAGGGCAATGATGGCCATTTTTTTGGAGTATTTGCAAAAGTTCATGGCTATCTTTGTGGATGATTTCACAGTTTACTCCAACCAAGAAAATCACCTGGAATGTTTGAGACTAATGTTTGTAAAGTGCAGAGAAAAGAGGGTCTGCTTAAATCCCTTCAAGTTCGGAGTGGACAAGGGAGAAGTGCTAGGACATGTGATATCCAGAGGAGGAATTGAGATGTCTCAAAATAAGGTCAAGGCAATCCTAGAGGCAAGGGCTCCAACAAACGCCAATAAGGTGGACAACTTCCTAGGATATGTTAAATTTTTACAGGAGGTTTATTGAAAAATTGTCAGAACAGGCGGCGCCAATGTATGCATTAACAAAGAAAGAAGCTCAGTTCTATTGGGATGAAAGGTGCCAGGAGGGATTTGAGGCAATAAAGAGGTTAGTTTCGCAACAGCCCATTCTGAAACAACCTAATTGGAATCTTCTGTTCCACGTTCATGTGGACGCCTCGGGAGTAGCTTTGGGAGCTATACTGGCACACCAGAAGGAGAGGTCGATTTTCCAATCTATTTTGCAAGTGGAAGGTTCTCTCAGGCAGAACAAGCATACACAACCACAGAGAGAGAAGCCTTGGGGATGGTGTTCGTGGTGCAAAAGTTTTTCCACTATCTATTGGAAAACTTCTTCACCTTCTATGTGGATCATCAAGCACTGATTTATCTCATCAACAAAATCTTCATACAGGGAAGATTGTTTAGATGGATGCTGCTGCTTCAAGAATTGAATTCAAGATCATACACAAACCTGGAAAGAACCATCTGGGTGCTGATTTCTTGTCCAGAGCAGTTCTAGCTAATGAACAATCGGGGATAAAAGATGAGTTTCCTAACGCCAATCTGTTCAAAATAGAATTGGATTCTGAGGACAGGGACATAGCCAACTATTTGAGGATGGGGAATTCGCCCCTCGAGTGGCCTCTCAAGAAAAAGAAGGCTCTAGTCATACAAGCCAGAAACTATACTTGGGTGGCAGGTGCGCTCTACAGAGTGGGTAAGGATTATGTGTTGAGAAGGTGTGTACCAATTTCAGAAAGGGTTCCATTAATTGAAGCGACACATGAGCAAGATTCAGGAGGACATATGTCATGAGGGGTCACAACAAGAAAACTACTACAGGCAGGCTACTGGTGGAATACACTGTTCAAGGATTCCCAGGAATGGGTCAAAGGCTGCGACATTTGCCAGAGAACGGGGAGACCAACTTCCAGTGTCATGGGACCGTTGCAGCCTATTCAACCAGCCTATTCAACCCTTGGCGCCCTTCATGAAGTGGGGAATTGATTTTATGGGGCCATTCAAAAACACTGGGAAGCACAAATACATAGTAGCTACAACAGATTATGTGACCAAGTGGATAGAAGCTAAAGTGCTATCAGATAACACAGCCAAGAAAATAGCTAAGTTCTTATACGAGCACATTATAACCAGGTTTGGCTGCCCTCTAGAGCTAGTAATTGATCAAGGAACTCATTTTCTGAATGAGATAGTGGAGGCCCTGACCACAACATTCATGATCAAGCATAGAAAGGCAGCCACATATTACCCACGGTGTAATGGTCAGGCTGAGAGCACAAACAAAACATTGAAACGAATCTTGACTAAAATGGCAGAAACTCAAAAAGGAGCTTGGGGCATGCAATTACAATCGGCCTTATGGGCTTACAGAACTGCATTCAAGGTTTCCACGAAGCAAACGCCATTCGAATTAGCATTTGGCCAGGAAGTAGTTGTACCATTCGAATTCAAGCTCCCAGCCCTGAGACTCTCAGTTCACCCCCAGAATCAACTTACAGGACAGATTACTAGAGCTCAAAAAGTTGGATGAGCAAAGGCAGATGGCCCTGTGGGAGCAAGAGGTAGCACAGTTATGCATGAAGGCATATCATGATCGATCAATTAAGAAAAAAGAACTTAAAGAGGGTGAATTAGTGCTTTGGTACCCAGGGAAAATGGAAGGAAAAAGAAAGAATCTGACTTCAGGATGGACTGGCCCTTATGAAATTAACAGAATGTATGAGATGGTTCGGTCCAACTGAAGGACTTAAAAGATCTAGTCTTTCCTGAAAGAGTGAATAGGGGTAAGCTAAGAAGATACTATCCCAGAATCTCAGCTCAAATAAGTTCAGATCAGGCCAAAAACGTACACCAAGATACAATCCAGGAAAGCTCAAAGCAGGCCAATAACACTCTGGGAGAATCAAAACAAGCCCAACCAGTTCAGGAAGACTCAAGTCAGAAGACTCAAGTCAGCAGGCCGGCAAAAAAGAGGCACAGAAAGATCTTCAGAAAATGTCAACTAAGGCTTCTAAACGGGAAAAAGAAAAAGTGCCACTGGCAGAGCCAGGGAGTCCAAAGACGGTGCTCACCAAGTAGAGGGCCAAGCAATTGAGGGACGCAACCCAGGTGGCAAGAGTTGAGGCCCTGAAACACAATAATCAGGTGACGTGGCAGAAACAACCGACAAAATTTAAAGAGAGAATCTGACAGTCATATAGAATCATTACAAAGATCTCTATATGTAAACTCATCAAAATCCACACCTTGCTATTGCTTAAACCCTTTAGCACAACCAATCCTACCTTGTACTTTGGTCATTTGGAGTAATCTTCAACTTATAGACCCACTTACATGGCAAACGCTTCTTCCCACTTGGTAAAGGCGCACCAAATCCCACATAAGATTTTTATGCAGTGAGTCCATCTACAATTGCATACCTTTCTCCCACTTGACTTTGTCATCTTGCAACATAGCCTCTTTATAGTAGGAGGGCTCTCCGCAATCTGTCAACATAGCCTCTTTATTGTAGGAGGGCTCTCCGCAATCTGTCAACATGACATAATCCAATGAAGGAACAAATCTGTCAGGAGGCCTTGAAACCCTTGTAGACCTTCTAACAACTGGTTGAGGTTGTTGTTCTTCAACAACATCTTGTGGCATAGGAGGTTCCTATCAAGGTTGGTCAACAATAGGTGCTTGAGCCCTATCATACACATGTCCATCTTCAAGAAAGATAACTCTTCGCATCTCCACTATAGGTATAGGATTTTAATGCATCTTCTCTTCATTGAAGTAAACATCATCGCACTGTGAACAATCTTCTTGGATTTTGGATCCCATAACCGATATCCCATCTCACTAGAACTACCATAGCCAAGAAATATGCATTTCTTTGACTTAGGAGACAACTTGTCTAAGGCAGTTTCCCTAACCATAGATCTTCTACTACCTTCTCATCCAAAGCGTTGTTTGGAGACCTATTGATAAGATGAATTTCAATTGTTGGCAAAAGCTTCTACCCAAAACCCATTAGGCAAACCTAGACAACATGCTACACAACTTCTCTTGTATGGTACAATTAATGAAATTGTGAAAAGAAATTTGCCCACCTCATTTTCTTGTTAGAGAACTTTGTTTGCGTCATGAAGTTCTTGAGGCTTTGATGATCCATTTAAATGATGAAGGGATTGCCGAGTAAATAGTGCTTCCATGAATCTAGAGCATGCATTACCGCACGTAACTCTTTCTCATAGATTCCTAGCACCCGCTCTTGTGGTTGTAGGCGACGACTTTCATATGCTATGGCATGCCCTTCTTGCAAAAGCACGGCACCCAAGCAATCACCACATGCATCATAATGGACCTCAAAAGGTTTAGTGAGATCTAGAAGCACTAGCATTGGAGATGACATTAGCTTCTCTTTAAGCTTCATAAAAGCCTTGTTTTCTTTAGATGTCCATTGGAATTTGACTTTCTTTTTAGTCAAATCATGTAGTGGTCCTGCTATAATAGAAAATTTCTCAAAAAATCTTCTATAGTAGAAGCACATTCCAATGAAACTTCTTACTTCATGTAGATTCCTTGGTTGGATCCATTCCTCAATTATCTTTAACTTTTTTGGATCCATACGGATACCATCTTTAGAGATAATATGACCCAAGTATCAAACATTCTCTCAGCCACACCATTCTGTGGAGGGTTATACAGAGCAGTCAACTCCCTCTCGATGCCTTTTGACTCACAAAAGTGCTGAAAGCTTTGCTGACATACTCTCCACCATTATCTAACCTCAAGCTTTTGCTTGTCTTGCCAGATTGATTCTCCACTAATGACACAAAAATTTGAAATTTCAAAAGAACTTCATCTTTCTTCTTGAGAGAATATACCCATACTTTTGTTGAGTAGTCATCTATAAAAGTAACAAAGTACTTAGCACCTCCCATAGACACGTCAGGCATAGGTCCACACACATCACTATCACTAACTCTAACGACTCACTTTTACGAGTGGTTCCATGCTTGTGTGGTGAGACTATGATTGCTTACCATACAGACAATGCTCACAAATAGAAAAATCTGAGAAAAATCAAAGCCAAGCACATAACCAAAATGAGATAGAATTTTCATTCCCTTCTGAGACATGTGAGCTAATCGGCGATGCCACAATGAAGCACTTGGCTACTTGGTTACACAAATTACATGGTTTTTAACGCTGGATACATGCAACATGTACAAAGTTCCTAACTTTGCACCACGTGCAACAACTAGAATTATCACCAAAATGCAGTGATACCCTACATCGTCCAATTGACCAGTGCTAATCAAGCTCTTGGTGAGCTTGGGAACATGTCTCACATTCTTCAGGAGGGTGAAGCCATTTTGAAACTTTAACTTCAGGGTGAACAAATTTAACAAAGTAGAGAAAAAGAATTTGTACACTTAGAGCACCATATGAAGCAAGAAATTTAATGCTTACATTTACAAGACCTCTATACTAAGCAGTGTATGTATAGAACTTTCCCAAAAATATCCAACCCTAAAGCCTAAAGGAAAATAGAGAATGTTTGGGTGTATCTTTGCAATGCAAAGTCCATTGAGGCTAAGAATTTAGTAGGATAAATATCTAGAGGAGAGGATTGGGGATATCAAATTTCATCTAAAAAAAATAACATAACAGAGAGATATGGTGGAATTTAATCCAACTCAGAAAAAAAGTAGCAAAAAGGAAGGGTGGGAGTCTTTGGGATTAATAGAGATAAGGGAGATGGGGAACATTGAGAGAGAAAATATTTGTAAGTAGATTGGGCACTTGGTGCATCAACTCACCCTCTCCCTTTTCCCACAATAAAATATCCTTAAGGCTTATTTTGTTAAGATCTTGTCAGATCTAGAGAGAGAAAGTGTACAAAAGATTCATGTTACATGAATCTGGTATCCTAAGCATCCTATTGGCCAGAGGGCCTTGGGTCCAAATGTTTTCTAATGGTCATCAAAAAATGCAAAAAGAAGCGTACGATTTCAACAATTTCATCCTTTACCATTGAAAGCTAAACCTAAGAAGGTAACATGAGAAGTGTTCCTAGTAGCAACCATGGCAGCACCACCTCTCAACCCTACAAATCTCAAGGTAATATTTGCTACACATAGAGGCAAGTCCAAAGTGGTAGACCTTAATAGCAGCCATATAGCCCAAATACGAGAGAGAGAGAGAGCGCAGAGGGGGAGAGAGAGAGAGAGAGCGAGAGAGAGAGAGAGAGAGAGAGAGAGAGAGAGAGAGAGAGTCAGAGGCTCAAACTTAAGTTTGAGCTTCTGGTGCTATAAGAGGCTCAAACTTAACCTCACAATAACGACCCTCACAAAAGGCTATGCAACTACCAATACATCCACCACATTCAATATACATCCACAATAAAAGTCTCTGTGTCAAAATTGCTTTTGCAATTTGTTTGAACTAAGCGGACCCACACTATCTTATACATACACTTTGAATATGCACAAGATAATAGTGCCTGCACACCAAAAGCCTATCTCTAGTAGAAAATGTCTTCAATACAAGAAACACCTATGATTGAGCACTGAGAAGCTCACAATAACCGATACCTTCATCCACAACTTGCAAACACACCTGAATGTCAAAATTTGCACCACCACAAAGAACTCTACAATATAACACCATATTAGTGAATTTGGGAATTTCCCAATTCCCATTTTTGAATACTTAAAAAAGGGGACATGGATAACATGTTTGTAAGTTTCTCAAAACCCTATCATATGACCTATCGTTGGAAAGCGCTTGAAAAATGGAATCTAAAGAGATATAAAGCGCTCATTTTGGATTAGTGGTGTTCAAGTAATGGTTTATCCAAACTTTTGACCACGTGTCCCAAACTTGTGGGAAATTCCCATATTACCCAATATGGTGTTATATGCAAGAATGTTGATATGAAGTAGTAGATCTACCACTTATAGATCCTTTAGATAAGCTCTAGGCATAGTGGTGTGGGTAAAGACCACCAAATGCCAAAAATGCAGAACTCAACCTATTGCAAAAAATGATAAAAATGACTGCATAGGCCTTACAGAGCCAAACGAAGGTAGAATCATCCTGAATGGAAAAAATAGCATTAAAGATCCCTACGAGCCGGTCTGCATACTCTCCTCCACCTTTACCACACATGAAGTAAGTCCTAACTTTTCCAGAGAAGAGCACATATATCCAGCCAAATTACTTGCAACACTTGCCATCTCAGAACATCGAAGATAACGAAAAGCACTACGGTAACCAGACTTACAAACTTTGAACCACCTCACTGCTTTAAGATTTGTGACTCCCACAATGATGAAACTTCTCTGCTTGGAGGTGTTGGCGAGGAATTTCTGGCCAACAGCTATGGCTTCTCCAACTATAGTAGCACTGTCATATCTCTTAGTCTGGGTAGTGGATTGAGTAAAGAGAATAGTACCAACTGCTTCAGGTGTTGGTGCTTCAATAATCGAAGCCGTGGTCAGATAAAAGTCTGGTCTTTTTTCTGCACATAAATTGCCTGTGGCCTTGACGAATACAAAAGCGACGTAACGAGGCCTACTCCTTTGGCTTTGTTTATGAATTAGATCGTTAAATTTAGTCTCAACTGACACGATGACCTTTTTACCCTTTTTCCAAACTGTCGTCTAGTTTACAACTGTGTCCCACTGTTTTTTCGGCCACAAAGTTTCTGTAACTCTTGCACTTGCTGGCTTAGGAAAACTATCATCATCCACAGGACTTTCCAAGGCTAATTTACCCCAGTCTTGATAAGTAGATGGACTATGTGAAGAGCTTCCAAAAATGATGCTTGAAAATTGACCGGAGATATCTACAATAGAACACAACACGTATTCATTGAATATGAATACATTGAAGCACATGTATTCATATACACATCTATATTGCAGCACATCAAAATACATCCATACATTGCAGCACATGTATTCATATTCATATACATGTATTCATATGCATGCAGAAAAACACATTAAAATTGATTCATGTAGAGACTCTAATCAGCTATCACCAAACTTTTGCAATTTCAAACAAAACAGAAATATTAAACTCACCTCATGATGTATGGCTTTGATCCTATGATGTATGAAACTTGACAAGATCCAATGCTTTTGAATTTAAAGAAAAATAGAAAAACACCCAAACTATGACAAAAAAGTAGGAAAAACTACAAGCAAAATCATGACTACAAGCAGAAAATCAAACTCCCACCCCCCTCCCACCTGATGGTAGTGACATACTGAGAGTTACAGATCCACTGGGATGATGATGGCTTTCTATTTTGATAATGTGTGTCGAGCGCCTCCTTTGCCTTGCTGAAGGCTTCGGCCTTCTCCATTCGGGGAAACGCAATCATCATAAGGGCCACCAATTGAAGCATCGCCATGGGAGCATTGATCACCGTCTTAGTAGCTTCCTTACACATATTGGAATCCAAGCTACATGATTCTTTGAAATAGCTCAATAATTTCTCCATGCCTTCCAACTCCACCTCTTGTTTGTGCTCCACCTCCACCTCCACCTCCTGCTTCTGCTTCTCCTTTCCCTCCTCCTGCTTGTGCTCCACCTCCACCTCCACCTCCTGCTCCTGCTTCCCCTTCCCCTTTCGCTTCCCCTGTTTGTGCTCCACCTCCTACTTGTCCTCCCCCTCCTGCTTCTGCTTTTGCTTCCCCTCCTCCTGCGTCACGTTCTCCTGCTTCTCAACCCTACCTCAGGAATGAGAGCGAAGGCTGAAAACAATATCCCGAGGTTCCACCATTTTTTGAGAAATGGCCCCGAAAAAAGTACAGTAAATTTTTTCCAAAAAATTTGCAATGTGCTAGAGTGTGGGTATATCGGAATCTTATGATAGTGTACATCCTCGCATGACATTCCTTACATGGGACAAGCATACATGCCTTGAATATCGCACCATGACATGCCAAAGAGAACGATAACTACTATTGACTTTCAAGTCAGTGATCTTACCCTGGGGGGAAGGTGTTAATTTTGCGATCTACAGGAGGGCGATTATGTTCCAAGTAGAGGATTGAGATTTCTAGCTTGAGTACTTTGTGCTTTTTGCAGAAACAGCCCCTCAATTATAATTACATGGGTCTCCACTACAATTACAATTACATCAATCTCAATTAGATGGGTTCGCCATCCATGACAATTACATTGGTCTACATTACAATTACATGGGTCTCTAATACAATTACATGGGTCTCCATTACAATCACATAGATCTCCAATACAATGATAATTATATGGATCTCCACAACAATGTGTCTCCACTTTAATTACAAGGATCTCCACTATAGTTATAACTTTTTGTCTAAGTTTTCAACAATACTACTTCCAAGTCCTTTCTCAATCATCTCATTAGTCTGTAAGCATTAACAAGTACTTTCTTAATACCCTCCTAGATCAATCTATGTTATAAAAGGCACCTTTGCAAGCTCTTGCATTTTTGTTCCTCCATATATTAGCTAAGACCATAACCTTGATGGCATTCACCTGAATTCGTTCTTCCTTTATATGAGCTTGTCTCTTGTTAATATAATCAATAACACCTATGTTATTGAAAATCTGCTCCACAACTTTTCACATGCTACTACACTAATAGCAATTCCAAAGAGTATGAATCATAGACTCTTTGAATCTTTTACATCTTGGGTAGTATGGGAATGGCCGGACCATAAGATCATATTTTAAATCGCATTTTTAATAATAGCATTCACATGTAGAAACTAATGATGTTGAAAGAGTACATTTCTAAACTAATTCCTAAAATTTAGTATATATGTATATATGTATGTATTCTTCTTGTATACATGTATATATGTATGTATGTATGTACATGTATAAATATGTATGTATGCTTCTTGTATACATGTATATATGTATGTATGTACATGTATAAATATGTATGTATGTACTTACTTTTTTTTTTGAAGTGCTCATTTGAGCTTTTTGTATATATCAATAATTCCAGATAAATTTATCCTAGCTTCTACTGGCACTGATTTCTTCCGCGACTGGAGAGAGCAAGAGTAGCTTTAAGTCCTTAGCAACTCCCTTGACTATAGGAACACCCTGCACTCCTTCTAGCAATTTTAGAATCTTCATCTCCTCACCAACAAAAAACCCCTTTTTGTACAATTTTGCGGCCAAACTATCACCAAGATGACTGGCCTTATAGACACTGATTGTTGCTCCAGAACCCAAGAATTCAACAAACTCAACTGTAGTATTATTGACATTGTACTTCTTTGCCAGGTCACAATACAAGTGAGCTGGATTAGCCAAAAAGATGGCAGCTAAAGACCTTTTAGTTGCATCAATTTCTGGGGTCCGAGCATAGAGAAAAGGACCCTGAACATCCTCATCTGAACCTACCTTCTCAATTGTGTACCACTGAATACATCGCAAATTCGTAACACCAACGACTATTTTTGACTTTGAAGGCCCTGCACTTTGCAGAACGGTAATTGCTCGTCTGATTGCATGCCTAACCTGGACCTTACTATTGTACTTACCCTTTTTGGACTTCTTACCAAGATATCTGGTGAAGAAAACAAGCTCAAAAGTGCTGTAACATTTGATGGAAGATGTTCTTTATCTTTGACATAAATGGTGTAATCCAATTGCTTTTGCTCAGATAGTTCTTCCCTTTCATTCCCTGTAAACGACATCTTTTGAAAACACATATCCCATTTGACTTTCTCCAGCATTTTGTTGAAATCCTCTTCAAGGATTCGATACTTCGAATCCTTGGAGAGCTGCTCCCACTTATCACACCTATTCCAAATGCGGTTTGTTGTACCCTCATCCACAGGCTTGGGGACACAATTTTCCTTCACATCTGCCCGCTCCTTGACTTCACATCCAAGTTCAGTCGGTGAACTTTTAGAGGGAAAAAGTTCACAGCCCACCAAGAAACCCAGTCCTTCAATTCATCATACAATAATTTTTCTGCAAGTTCCAATGCTTTCTACCAAGCACTTGCCCCTTCCAACAACTGCTTCCATGTAGAATTTATCTTAGTAGGATCTAGCCTTAAACACCCTAATCCTGCTGAGCCCCCAGCTTGTTTTGCACTTAACTGTCGCATCCGACAAGGTAGATGTTCATGTGAAAAGAGATATAGAGATTTCACAAAAGAAATCAAATCATCCTTTGGCATGTACTCTATAGGGTAGCCATGATTTTCTAACACACTTGATGATGCTATCAAAAGACTTCCTTGAAACTCAGTCATTACTCCAACTTTACAAGCAAAACCCCAGTCGATTAGCATAAAAGACCTGTCAACAAGTACTATATTTCCCATCCTCACATCCCTATGGACAATCTGCCTCTGATGTGCTTGTTTCAATATATCAATAATTCCAGATAAATTTATCCTAGCTTCTGTTGGCAGCACTGATTTCTTCAACTTTTTTCCGATTGGAGAGAGCAAGAGTAGCTTTAAGTCCTTAGCAACTCCCTTGACTATAGGAACACCCTACACTCCTTCTAGCAATTTTAGAATCTTCATCTCCTCATCGGCAAAAACCCCCTTTTTGTACATTTGCGGCCAAACTATTACCAAGATGACTGGCCTTATAGACACTGCTTGTTGCTCCAGAACCCAAGAATTCAACAAACTCAACTGTAGTATTATTGACACTGTACTTCTTTGCCAGGTCACAATACAGGTGAGCTGGATCAGCCAAAAAGATGGCAGCTAAAGACCTTTTAGTTGCATCAATTTCTAGGGTCCGAGCATAGAGAAAAGGACCCTAAACATCCTCATCTAAACCTGCCTTCTCAATTGTGTACCACTGAATACATCGCAAATTCGTAACACCAATGACTATTTTTGACTTTGAAGGCCCTGCACTTTGTAGAACGGCAATTGCTCGTCTGATTGCATGCCCAACCTGGACCTTACTATTGTACTTACCCTTTTTGGACTTCTTACTAGGATTTGGTGAAGAAAACAAAATCAAAAGTGCTGTAACATTTGATGGAAGACGTTTTTTATCTTTGACATAAATGGTGTAATCCAATTGCTTTTGCTCAGATAGTTCTTCCCTTTCATTCCCTGTAATAAACGACATCTTTTGTAAACACATATCCCATTTGACTTTCTCCAGCATTTTGTTGAAATCCTCTTCAAGGATTCGATACTTTGAATCCTTGGAGAGTTGCTCCCACTTATCGCACCTATCCCAAATGCGGTTTGCTGTACCCTTGTCCACAGGCTTGGGGACACAATCTTCCTTCACATCTGCCCGCTCCTTGACTTCACATCCAAGTTCACAGCCAGTGTCTGACTCAAATAGGTACTCTTTGCAGCATCTTGGAGCGCCTTAAACAGTGATGCTCTTAAATTTTCCATAGCCTGACTTAACTGCTCCTCCACCGTTTTGCGCACTAATTCCTCCACCGTTTTGCGCACTGATTCCTTCATAATAAACTATGACCTAAGAATTATTATAAACTAGAAATTTCCTATTAGTTTATACGTGTGAATTTTACATGTATAGGATACGTACAACTCACTCATAGTGTATAGATCATAGTTTTAAGCATTATTACTAGAGCATAGATGGAAATGTGAGAGCTAACATAGTGCTTCTCAACCTAATAAGGGCTCCTACTCTCGTGAGAGCTAACATAGTGCTTCTCAACCTAATAAGGGCTCCTACTCTCGTGAGAGCTAACATAGTGCTTCTCAACCTAATAAGGGCTCCTACTCTCATGAGAGGCCTAATAAGGCATCGTGTAAGTTGTAATCTTGTAAAGTTGTAACTTGTAAAGGGTATGTAAGGTTCTCAAATCACCCTTACACTACCATATATACCTTCACAGAGATTAAAACATAACCTTAGCTCTCACCCAAGGCATTTTGTAAGGGAACCTTCACAAAAGCTTTCACACACACCATCACTTCGAGAAGCTACTAGAAGATGAAGCCACAAAGGGAAAGGAGAGTGTGCACAAATGGCAATCCTACGGGGTGAGGTCAATGTGTAATAGTCACCAATGATGGGGCTACTATCCTGAAAGCTCTTCACATAGACTAAGGGTATGTAAGGGTATTCTAAGACTAAGGGTAAGGGTATGTATGGGCAACTATCCTAAAAGCTCTTCACATAGACTAAGGGTATGTAAGGGTATTCTAAGACTAAGGGTATGTAAGGGTATTCTAAGACTAAGGGTATGTATGGGCAACTATCCTAAAAGCTCTTCACATACACTAAGGGTGCTCTAAGACTAAGCATATGTATGGGCAACTATCCTGAAAGCACTTCAATTAGACTAAGGGTATGTAAGAGTACTCTAAGACTAATTGAAAGGTTGTTTAGAACATGTCTTGGGTGAGAACTAACAAGGATACAACGTTATGTTTTAATCTATGTGAGGGTTTAGATGGAACTAAAAGGTTACGTAAGGTCACCCAAGGAATTTACTAAATAACCTTTTAATTAGTCTTACCCTTGCTGTTGGATTGTCTATGTGAAGAGCTTTCAAAATAGTTGCCCCATGATTGGTGACTGTTACACTTTGACCTCGCTCTGTAGACTGCAAAATCTTCTCGATTCCTTTTGGCTGTTTTCACTAAATCTGCAATGGCCATGGCACCAATAAAACATGCCATGTATTCATCCTCTCCTTTATCCCTCGTGGCTTCATCTTTTAGCAGCTTTTAAAAGTGATGGGGTGTTTTAAAGCTAGTGTAAAGGTACATATATGTAAGGGTTATTGCTTCATGGTGGACAGAATGCAAGTTTGTTTATATTTAAGTTGCTACCACACCTTACAATGCACCAAGATAGAAACTTAAAGGTTATGTAAGGTTCTAAGATCATAAGGCATTGTAACATGGCATAGTAATGGTCTTGACATCTATATAAGGTTTTTTGATAGCTCTACCCCTATAAAGTAAGATCCTGTGTTATCATAGATATTCATGTCCCTTACATATCAAATTTCACACCTTAGATTGCACCAAACTAGAAATTTAAAGAGAATGAGAGCCTCTTTGTACTTGAAGGCTCAAAACAAGGGCTACATCAACCTTACACATTCCCTAACAACATCGTAACCTCTACACTAGCTTTATATGTTTTCACCTAATACTTTGTTAGACTAGGCATCCAAGAAGAGATCCTTGTTATCATCTATATCTTAGTGTATTCATACAAACATCCTTACACATGTTGCGTATTAGAAAGGTAGGGTGTTGTAGGTTGTAGGTGGTAATTCATGTATGGGTGAATATGCAATTACCCTAGCTAGATAGGGTAATTAAGACCCTAGCTAGATAGGGTCTACAAGGGTCTTAATGATACATTAGTGTGTTAGTGTAAGGCCTTGTGTAATTGTAAGTGTAAGGTTCAACATTTATAGTAGTTAGCACTATTGTAACGAGTTACATAAAGAGGGAATAATGTATGGTAGGTGTATGTATGTAAGGGCATGTATGCAAGTGTAAGGTCCAACATTTGTAAAGGTCGGCACTGATACAACGAGTCACATAAGGAGAGAATAATATATGGCGACAGGTGTCTGTATGTAAGGGTATGTATGCAAGTATAATTAATCTTATGTGATCCTATGAATGACTTATGGCGGCAGGTGTCTGTATGTAAGGGTATGCATGCAAGTAGAATTAATCTTATGCGATCCTAATAATGACTTATAATAGTTACTTATTCTAGGCACTCCTTAGACAAGTAGAACAAAAGCTAAAGTGTAGTCACTAATGATGGGACAAGATTTTGTAGTCACTAATGATGGGACAACTATCTTGAAACATCTTCACATTAAAAATCCAGCAAGCAAGGGTACTCTAAGACTAACTAAAAGGTTATTCAATACATCCCTTGGGTAAGAGCTAATGCAGTGCTTGGATTCAAGTTTATGTTTTAATATGTGTGAGGCTATAGATGGCAATGTAAAGATACAATAGACTAAGGGTATGTAAGGGTACTCCAAGACTAATTGAAAGGTTATTTACTACTTCCCTTGGGTGAGAGATAACGCAGTGCTTGGATGCAATGTTATGTTTTAATCTATGTGAGGGTATAAATGGAAATGTAAGGTTATGTAAGGGTACCCTAAGACTACTTGAAAGGTTATTCAATACATGCCTTAGGTAAGAGCTAACGCAATGCTTGGATGCAATGTTATGTTTTAATTTGTGTGAGGGCATAGATGGCAATGTAAGGGTACTTTGAGACACTAACACACCCTTTACAAGTTAAAGCTTTACAACAATACAACTTACAATGTGCCTTATTTGGCCTCTCACGAGAGAAGAAGCTATATATTGCACAGGTTACACATATATTACAAGGGTTACATATTTATTGTAAGGGTTATACATATATTGTAAGGGTTATTCAGTACATGCCTTGGGTGATAGTTAACGTACTGCTTGGATGCCAAGTTATGTTTCAATCTATGAGAGGGTATAGATGGAAATGTAAGGATTTGTAAGGATACTCTAAGACTAATTGAAAGGTGATTCAGTACATGCCTTGGGTGACGGCTAGCATAGCACTTGGATGCAAGGTTATGAGGGTATAGAGGTCAAGGTAGGGGTAATTTCCGACCTTTACACATCCTTAACAAGCTAAAGCTTTACATCATTACAACCTACACTATGACTTATTAGGATTCTGAGGAGAGTAAGAGTCCTTACTAGCTTGAGAAGTAATTGTAAAGGTTACCATATTGTTAAGGATTATGTACAAAGAGGCTCACATTCTCTTTAAATATCTATTTTGGTGCAATGTAATGTGTGGTGGGGCCATGCAAATAAAAACAAACTTACATATTGTCAACCATGAAGCAACAATCATTGGTGACTCATACACTTTGACCTCGCCCTGTAGACTACAAAATCTTGTCCATTTTTGGCCCAAGGGTGGTTTTCACCAAATTTGCAATAGCCTTCACACTAGCTTCTTAACCTAATAAAGGCTCCTAATAGAGGCCTAATAAGACACAATGTAAGTTTTCATGTTGTAAAGCTTTAACTTGTAAAGGTTATGTACGATTTCATCTATGTCAGTGTATCGATAGAAATGTAAGGGTTTCTAAGAATACTCTAAGACTAATCAGAAGGTGATTTGGTACATGCCTTGGGTGAGAGCTCACAGAGTGCTTGGATATAAGGTTATGTTTTAATCTGTGTGAGGGTGTGGATTGAAGTGTAAGGGTTTATCATGGTACTCTAAGATTAATTGACAGGTTATTCAATACATGCCTTGGGTAGAGCTAATGCAGTGCTTGGATGCAAAATTATGTTTTAGTCTATGTGAGGATATAGATGGCAATGTAAGGGTACCTTGAAACCCTTACATATAGGTTGAGAATCTAGTGTGCCATATTAGGCCTCTTAGTAGAGTAGGAACCCTTATTAGGCCTCTTAGGAGAGTAGGAACCCTTATTAGATTGAGCATCTAGTGTACAGGCCAAAAGGAATGGACAAGATTTTGCAGTCCACAGGGTGAGGTCAAAGTGTAACACCTACCAATGATGGGAAAACTATCTTGAAAGCTCTTCACATAGAAAATCCAGCAACAAGGTTACTCTAAGTCTAATTGAAAGGTTATTCAATACATGCCTTGGGTCAGAGCTAACACAGTGCTTGGATACAAGGTTATGTTTTAAGCTATGTGAGGGTATAGATGGAAATGTAAGGGTTGTAAGGATAGTCTAAGAATAATCAAAATGTTATTCAAGAAATGCCTTGGGTGAGAGCTAATGTAGTGCTTGGATGCAAGGTTATGTTTTAATCTATGTGGGTTTAGATGGAAATGTAAGGGTGCTCTAAAACTTATTGAGAGGTTATAACCTTACACTTGTATCCAAGCGACATAAACTTGTATCCAAGCATTGCGTTAGCTTCCACCCAAGGTGTATACTAAATAACCTTTGAATTAGTCTTAGAGTATCCTTTCATACCCTTAGTCTATATGAAGAGCTAAATAAACTTTGAATTAGTCTTAGAGTATCCTTTCATACCCTTAGTCTATATGAAGAGCTTTCAGGATAGTTGCCCCATCATTGGTGACTGTTACACTTTGACCTCGCCCTATAGACTACAAAATCTTGTCCATTCCTTTAAGCTCAAGGGTGATTTTCTCCAAATGTAATGGTCCTGTACCATTCTTACCCTTGCTGCTGGATTGTCTATGTGCTGGATTGTCCATTCTTTTTGATGCAAGGGTGGTTTTCACCAAATCTGTAATGGCCTTCACACTAGCTTCTTAACCTAATAAGGACTCCTATTCTCCTAAGAGGCTTAATAAGGTGCAATGTAAGTTTTAATATTATAAAGCTTTTACTTGTAAAGGTTATGTAATGGTTTTAAAGTACCCTTACATTGCCATCTAAGCCCTCACATAGATTTAAACATAACCTTGCATTCAAGCACTACGTTAGCTCTCACCCAAGGCATGTATTGAATAACCTTTCAATTAGTCTTAGATAACCCAAGACACAACCTTACATTTCCATCTATACCCTCACATAGATTACAACAAAACCTTGCATCCAAGCACTATGTTAGCTAACATAGTGCTTGGATGCAAGGTTATGTTCTAATCTATGTGAGGGTATAGAGGTAAATGTAAGGGTTTACAAGGATACTTTAAGACTAACTGAAATGTTTATAAGGAGACTAACTGAGTGCATGCCTTAAGTGAGAGCTAACATAGTGGTTAGATGCAAGGTATAGATGGAAATTAATGGTACTGTGAGACTAATTCAAAGGTTATTCGATACATGCCTTGGGTGAGAGCTAAGGTTATGTTTTTATCTATGTGAGGGTATAGATGGTAGTGTAAGGGCTATTTTAGACCCTTTACAAGTTAAAGCTTTACAAGTTACACTATGCCTTATTAGGCCTCTCATGAGACTAGTGTTAGAGTTAATAAAGCCCAAAGTGCCCATATGGCCGGCCGGACATAGTGTGTATAGCCTCAAAGAGATAAAAAAGAGAAAAATAGCGTGGAAAATCAAACGCTTGTAGATAAGCGATTGAGAAATCGATTCAACGCTTCAACGTTTTGCCCGAAAAACTCTGCGTAAGAATTCCTCCTCTCTCTCTCTACTCAGCGCTTGATCATAGAGTGTGTGTGTGTGTGTTTTGTGTGTACCAAAGAGTGTAGCTACGCTCCCCCTCTCCCACAAAGTGGTATCAGAGCGTGTGTGTATACGCGCGTGTGTGCGCTTGCGGGAGCAATTCTTTCTTCTTTTCTTCAATTTGTGTACACACAAAGACTTTAGCCTCTTCTTCTTCGTTCCCAGCATCCCTATTCGAGCTATACGAAGTGTTACAAATCAGCCCACGCATTTTCTCTTCGATTGAGAGAGAAAATCAGCCCTCTTTGAAGAGATTTACATCGGCTTCGGAGTTGCTGAGTGCGGGTGGGACATCGACGGTCTTTCGTGAGCGGTCTCAGACTTCTATCAGGTACATAGTTGTCTACATGCTTCTGCCGTTATTTCTTTTGCAGGGAATGCATCTGGAATGCGTTATGGCAGTTGATGTATGATCATTGTGGGTCCGTGGGGCTGTGAGTCACACCTACGGACACAACTGCCGCAGCGATTTATGACAGATATGAGATAGGATGTATATTGTGATGCGGTTAGTACGGACATTTATTCTGAGCTTTCTGTGAGTGTTGTGAGGTTTTATACCTGGGGGATTCTCGGATGTTGAGATCCTTTCGGTGATATAGGTGGAAGTTCCTCCAACAAACCCCTTATCGGCATCGAGCTTAGGATGTTATACTGTGGATAGACAGTGGTTTATGCATCTTTCTTCGATCCACCGTTGAGGCATTGCTTAGCATCATTTTATGCATGACAGGAGGTCCGTATTCATTGGTCTATACAGACGCAGTCACAGTTTGGGGACAGGTACAGGAGTACAGGTACAGAGGTACATGCCCCAGGAGTCAGTAGAGACGACAGAGAGTGGCACAGGAGGTGCCTACAGTGTTTTTTATCTGTTTTACGGTTTTTCGGAGCCACTTTTCTGGGGAGACTCTGTCGAAATTTTTCGGGAGGAGTCAACAGCTCAAAGTGTAGGCCAGATTTGATTCTTGGCTTTTTTGGTGTTTTTCAGAGTACAGTTTGGGAAGTGCTGCCGAAATTTTGTCAGATTTTGGAAAGAGATGGCATCTTCTCAAGATACTCTATATAACATAAAGAAGCTAGATGGCACAAACTTCCCATTCTGGAAGAAGCAGATATGGCAAGTGTTGGTGCAGAAGAAGCAGATCAAGCCTATTAAGCTCAAAGGAGAAAGAGCAGAAAACATTCCGCAGGAAGAATGGAATGATCTGGATGAGCTAGCATGCTCTACAATCATTCTAACATTGGCGGAAAATGTCTACTTCAACGTAGCAGAGGAGACAAAGGCATATAAAGTTTGGCAGAAGTTGTGTGATCTATACGAGAAGCAAAGTGCTGCCTCTCAGATTTACTGGCTTAAAAAGCTTGTGGATTTGAAGATGAAAGAGGGGACTCCGATGTCCAATCATCTCAATGAGTTCCACACAATCTTTAGTCAGTTGACAGCGCATAACATACAGTTTGATGACTCGGTCAAAGCTATGTTTCTGTTGATCACCTTGCCTGAAAGTTGGGATACATTCAGGATAGCTTTGAGCAACTCTGTGTCTACAGCAGAAGGTCTAAAGAGTGCTAATGTTGAAGGGAGTTTGTTGACAGAAGAAGTCAATAGAAAGTACACTGTTAAAGGGAAGAATGAAGCTTTGATTGTTCGTGGGAGAAAGAGTTCTCGTGGAAGAAAGAAGAATACTCAAGGTCGAAGCAAATCTCGAGAGCACAGTGACAAGAAGTCTTTGGAAGACGTTGAGTGCTACCACTGCGGTAAGACAGGTCACTTGAAGCGAGATTGCCCAGCATTGAAAAAGGAAAAAGGAAAGGCAAAAGTTTCAGAACCAGAGGACAACAAGAAAGGTGTGAAGATACAAGAGGTCAATGTCACAGAAGACACTAGTGATCTCAGTGATTCGGAAAAGATGCGTGACATCTTCTTCACAAGCTTTGATTCTGCATTTCTAACTGCTGAAGACGGGTATGCCATGAGCGATTGGATACTGGATTCAGGGGCAAGTCTTCATGTTTCGCCACACAAGGAATGGTTCACCTCGTATGTTACTACGAAGGATTATGTCAGACTTGGTAATGGTCAAGTATGCGACATTCTTGGAGTGGGAGATGTGCAGTTGAAGTTTCAGAATGGTGCTTCTATTGTTCTCAAAGGTGTTCGACATGTGCCAACCACATAAAGAAGAGCTTGATCAGTACAGGGAAACTTGATGATGCAGGCTATGTTACAGTGTTTGGAAGCGGCTCTTGGAAGATATCTAAGGGAGCTCTGACGGTAACATAGGGAGTAAAATCAGGAAATCTGTACACTTTACATGTTTCTGGAGTGAAACACAATGTAATTAATGTGGTTGAGCAGCCAAGTGTGGCACTGTGGCACAAAAGGCTCGGACATATGTCCAAGACAGGAATGGAAATTTTGTCTCATTCTGGTTACTTGCCTGGTTTTTCTTTTTCAGATCTTGAATTTTGTGATCACTGTATATATGGTAAACAGACACAGACACCGCACAAGTCAAAGGGAAATCGTCGTACAGAACGGTTAGAGCTTGTGCATAGTGACTTATGTGGTCCAATGCCAACTTTGTCACTAGGAGGAGCATTGTACTTTTGTACATTTATTGACGACTACTCACGTAAAGTATGGGTCTATTTTCTGAAGCATAAGGATGATGTCCTAGATGTCTTCAAGAAATTCGTGCAGTTTGTGGAGAACCAGAGCGGTCAGAAGCTCAAGTGCTTGAGGACTGACAATGGCGGCGAGTATGTTTCTAAAGCTTTTCAAGATTTTTGTGATGCAAAAGGGATAAAGCGAGAACTCACTGCACCATATAATCCTCCACAAAATGGGGTTGCCGAAAGGATGAATAGAACTATACAAGAGAAAGTGAGGAGTATGTTGTCAAATGCTGACTTGCCACAAACATTTTGGGCAGAAGCAGTTGCTACGGCAGTTCACCTCATCAATAGATCTCCGAGTAAGGTTTTAAAGAAGGAACAAGTGGCCGAGATGGTATGGTCTGGCAAAGCACCTTCATACAAGCATCTCAAGGTCTTTGGTTGTGAAGCATACAATCATATTCCTAAAGAGTTGAGGAATAAGCTTGAACCAAAGAGTAGAAAGTGCATTTTCCTTGGTTATGGAGAATCAGGCGAGATGGGTTACCGGCTATGGGATCTTGAGTCTAGGAAGGTTCTTCGTAGCAATGATGTGTACTTTAATGAAGCCAAGTTTCATGCTAAACCTGAAAAGGTTGAGGAGATTAGAAGAGTTGTCTTCAGAGAGGATGGACCGAGTCCTAGTGTTAGCACTTCACGTCAGCAAGTCAATGCTCCAGAAACAGTTGAGAATAGAGAGGCAGATTTAGCTATGGTTAGACGATCTGAGCGTGTCTCTAGACCACCTGATAGATACATGCCGTCTCTAGATTATGTCATGCTCACTGATTGCGGAGAACCATCGTGTTATCAGGAAGCTATACAGATGGCTGATTCAGCTAAATGGCAATTAGCTATGCAATCGGAGATGACGGCTCTGCATAAGAATCAAACATGGGATTTGGTTCAATTGCCTAAGGATAAGCAGGCTTTACCTTGTAAATGGGTCTACAGGTATAAGCTAACTCCTCATGATGGTCAAACCAAATATAAGGCTAGGCTAGTGGCTAAAGGTTTTAAGCAAGAACAAGGAATTGACTTTGATGAAGTCTTCTCGCCAGTTGTCAAGATGACTACACTGCAGAGTGTACTTGCTTTAGTTGCAGTTGAAGATATGCACTTGCGTCAGATGGATGTGAAGACGGCATTTCTTCATGGAGATTTGCATGAGGAGGTGTATATGCAGCAGCCAGAGGGATTCGTTGAGAAAGGCAAGGCAGAATTGGTGTGTCATTTGAGAAAAGCTCTCTATGGCTTAAAACGGGCGCCAAGGGAATGGTACCACAAGTTTCACCAATTTATGCTTTCTGAAGCTTACAAGCGTAGTGAAACAGATCACTGCTTATATACTCGACAAGCTAAAGATGGTAGCTTGATCATCCTAGTCTTGTATGTGGATGATATGTTGATTGCTAGTAGACACATTGCAGAAATTTCAGTTCTTAAGTCAAAGATGGCCAGTATTTTTGACATGAAAGACATGGGTGAAGCCAGTCATATACTGGGTATTCGTATCCAACGAGATAGGTCCAAGAAGAGGTTATACTTATCTCAAGAAGAGTATATTGACAAAGTGTTGCAACGTTTCAATATGGACAGGGGAAAGGCATTGATGACACCATTGCCGTCATATGTGAAACTAAGCAAACTTGATTGCCCACAGTCTGATGAGCAGAAGGCTGAAATGGATAAGCTGCCGTATGCGTCTGCATGTGGGAGTTTGATGTATGCGATGATTGCTACACGTCCAGACATTGCATTTGCAGTGGGAGTGGTTAGCAGAGATACATGTCAAATCCGAGCAAGAAACATTGGGAGGCAGTGAAAGGTATTATGAGATATCTGAGGCATACTAAGAATATGCGCATATGCTATGGAGGTCAGGATCTGAGTGTCAGAGGGTACACGGATTCAGATTATGCAAGAGACTTGGATAAGAGAAGGTCCACGTCAGGTTACGTCTTTACATTAGCTGGAGGTGCCGTATCATGGCGATCTCGTTTGCAGAGTTGCATTACACAATCCACTACAGAAGTCGAGTATGTTGCAGCAAACAGAGGCATGCAAAGAGGCTATTTGGCTTGGTAGACTGGTAGTAGACTTGGGGATTAAGTCCGAAATGCCAAAGTTGCATTGTGATAGTCAGAGTGCTATACAATTGGCAAGGAGTGTTTCATGCGAAGACAAAACACATTGATGTGAAGTATCATTTCATTCGTGAAATGATTGAGGACAAGCATATACAGCTCGTCAAAGTTCACACAAAAGAGAATCCTGCAGATCTACTCACTAAAGGACTTCCAGGGGAGAGCTTTGTGCATTGTCGCGAGTTGATGGGTATTGGATAAGATGACAGCCACATGAATCTGTGTACAGTGTATAGTCATAGATTTACAGAAACTTAAAGTGCCACATTGGACTTTAAGTGGGAGGTTGTTAGAGTTAATAAAGCCCAAAGTGCCCATATGGCCGGCCGGACATAGTGTGTATAGCCTCAAAGAGATAAAAAAGAGAAAAATAGCGTGGAAAATCAAACGCTTGTAGATAAGCGATTGAGAAATCGATTCAACGCTTCAACGTTTTGCCTGAAAAACTCTGCGTAAGAATTCCTCCTCTCTCTCTCTACTCAGCGCTTGATCATAGAGTGTGTGTGTGTGTGTGTGTGTGTTTTGTGTGTGCCAAAGAGTGTAGCTACGCTCCCCCTCTCCCACAACTAGGAGCCCTTATTAGGTTGAGAAGCTAATGTTAAGGTTATGATATTATTAAGGATTATGTAAGGTTGATATGCAAGTGTAAGGTCCAAAATTTTTAAAGGTTAGTACTAATACAACGAATCACATAAGGAGGAGGATACCCTTAAATAGATACCCTTATAAACTATGATAATTATAGATGTTTTACTGCAAGGTTATTTTTTAATCTATATGAGGTTATAGATGGTAGTGTAAGGGTGATTTGAGACCCTTACATACCCTTTACAAGTTAAAGATTTACAACATTATAACTTACAACTTACACTGTGCCTTATTAGGCCTCTCATGAGAGTAGGAGCCCTTATTAGGTTTGAGAAGCTAGTGTAAAGGTTAAGGTATTATTAAGGATTATGTAAGGTTGATGTAGCTCTTGTTTTGGTCCTTCAAGTACAAAGAGGCTCACATTGTCTTTAAATGTCTAGCTTGCTACAATGTAAGGTGTAGTAGCTCCTAGTTTAACAACTCAAATACAAATAAACTTGCATTCCGTTCACCACCATGAAGTAATAAACCTTACATTCATGTACCTTTAACAATGATGGGGCAACTAACCTAATGATGCTACCCTTACACACTATGCAAAATTATACAAAGTTTACAATACAAGTGTGGGTAGTTTTGCCAAGGTTATTGCAATAAAACCCTTACAATGTATATGTGGGGGTTTTTTCCAGGGTATAAATCCCTTATAATAACTATGTAACCCTTGCAATATGTCATGCCACTGTTACAATAACTATGTAATCCTTGCAATGTGTCGTGCCACTGTTACAATACTATGTAATCCTTGCAATGTGCCATTCTCTAAAACAAGCAAATATAACCAATAGAGTATCCTGACTAAGGGCAGTTAGGCGACTTGCAACCAGCACCCTCACATCCTTTCTTCTTTGTGGCTTCATCTTTAAGTAGTTTCTGTAAGTGATAGTGTGTGTGAAAGCTTGTGTAAAGATACATTCATGTAAGGGTTGAAACTTCATAATGATTGGAATGCAAGTTTGTTTGTATTTGAGTTGTTATACTAAAAGCTACCACACCTTAAATTGCACCAAACTAGACATTTAAAGAGCATGTGAGCCTCTTTGTACTTGAAGGACAAAACAAGAGCTATATGAGCCTTGCATAATCCTTAACAATATCATAACCTTTACACTAGCTTCTCAACCTAATAAGGGCTTTTACTTTCCCGAGAGGCCTAATTAGGTGCATTGTAAGTTGTATTGTTGTAAAGCTTTAACTTGTAAAGGGTGCATATGAGTCTCAAAGCATATTTCCCGAGAGGCCTAATTAGGCGCATTGTAAATTGTATTGTTGTAAAGCTTTAACTTGTAAAGGGTGCATATGAGTCTCAAAGCATATTTCCTAATTCATAAATTATAGTTAGCCTCAATTTGCAAGGTAATACCTAGCCTCATATTTCCCGAGAGGCCTAATTAGGCGCATTGTAAGTTGTATTGTTGTAAAGCTTTAACTTGTAAAGGGTGCATATGAGTCTCAAAGCATATTTCCTAATTCATAAATTATAGTTAGCCTCAATTTGCAAGGTAATACCTAGCCTCTGTGCACTATACACTATGAAGTATCAAGCATACTTTTTATAATTGATAGCTTATAGATCATATCCTATAGCTCATAATTCTATGAGCTTAGAAAACTATCACTATAGTTTCTAGTTAGCTATCATAATGGTATCCCTAAACTAACAATATAATCCATAACTCATAGCTAGCTCTCATTGTTCATAGTTTATAGTGCATAGCTCTTATAGTTTACAGTCTATAGTATATAGTTCATAGTTTATAGTGCATAGGTCAAAGGGCATAGTTTTTTAATATTTCTTCATCCACTATGAACTATAAAGTATGAACTATGCAAGAACAATGCACTATGGAGTATGAACCGTGAACCTTTTGGGATTAGCATAGTGGATGCATTGCGAGTGGTTGAGCCTTAGTGTGTCAAGAGTTACATCATGATTGAAGTACTTTCCACCAATCAAGTGATGGTAATAGAGATTAAAAAAAAAATTATGACCAAAAAAACCTATCTCTACACCACAAGGCATGCACAAAAGTAGGCCTTGAAATGCCAGTGGTTAAGCCTTAGTGTGTCAAGAGTTACATCATGATTGAAGTACTTTCCAATCAAATGATGGTAATAGAGATAAAATATCTTTTTATGACCAAAAAAACCTATCTCTACACCACAAGCCATGCACAAAAATAGGCCTTGAAATGCCAAAACCTAACTCATTTCTAGCTGGTGATATGGAACAAGCTATACAATTTAGATGATGATGATGTTATATATACTTCTCAATAGTAATATTGGGAAAGGTGGACCATTAGATAGTTTATATGATATGTACAACTCCCTTATGCTTCAATAATGTTGAATTCACTCCCAACACACCACTACTATACCAAGGTCATACATAGCCTCTATGCACTGTGCACTATGCAAGATGAAGTATCAAGAATATTTTTCATAATTGATGGATTATAGATCATGTAGTATATTTCCAAATTTTGAAAGCTTAGAAAACTATCATTATACTTAAATCATATCTAGCTATGATGTTTGTATCCCCAAACCTTCCATGGTGCATTGACAAAAAATTTTGGAAAGTCCATGGCATTTCTATGCTTAGTGTTTTTTCGTGATTATGCGCATTGCATTTTCTAAAGATTGATGGATTTTCTCACTTGATCGAAATGTACTTTAATCATGTTGAAGTCACACTGGCCCTTGCACTAGCCCATGCTGACCTCTCCCATTTGAAAGACCTTTTTGTTAGTTCATAGCTCATAGTTTATTGTGCATAGTGCATAGTACACAATTAATGCAGAGGATATTTCATTAAAGTTATGCTTATGATTGATGATAGTTTTTAAGGTTCAAAGAAACAACATGCAAAAGCTTTTGAGGAGCTTTTCTTGAAGGTGTCACGATGATCTGTTTAGGTGATTCTATAGAACCTCCATTTTACACTAGCTAGTTTATTAATTGGAAGAGACAGTTTAAATTGATTACCTATTTTGCAATAAAGCAATAACTAGCTGAAAAAATCAAGAGAAAATTTAATAATGCAGATGGACATACATCCACAGTCTTGTACACAAATGTGTACATGAACATATATACCTAAATACAATCAATTGTTACTTATTTAGTGTTATTCAAGAACAAACATACCACATACAAAAGACACAATCATAGATGAGGGTACATAAACATACAAGAAAACCTATGTGTACACCACAAGACATACACTAATAGGCCTTCAAATGCCAAAACCTACATCAAGAGCATAAAATCCACACATATGCATACTATATTATGACACCAAAATGCATGTACCTTTGATTCAAATGTCTCTGGCCACTCATGGTTCACATAAGTTCTACCATTTTGACATGTCATGTAGAAAAAACCACTCTAATCAAACATCTTATAAAAGATTTTCCACTAAAATGATGAACAATATTGCAGGCATTAAATGTTCATACAGATTGCAAGTTTTTTCCAATGGAGACTCAGACATCCTTTTCTTGCTTCCCATATGCAACCTACAATTTTCTTGCAGGCTCCTACAAAGGGTTTTTGAGGAGGATAGGTTTTGCTTCAAAATTCTCTCTAACCGGCGCTTCGCAGGGGTTGGAGGTTTCCTCTCCATAGCACATAGAGAGGTTTCCTATAGCCCTGAGGCCCCTCCATCAAAGGCTCGTTCCTGTGAATAGATAGAGTAGGCTGAATAGGAAGAGTAGGCTGAATACACGGAGTGAGGCTCGTTCGTGTGAATAGACAGAGTAGGCTGAATAAAAAGAGTGGGTTGATTTATGAGTGTGAATAGACAGAAGGTTGATTTATGAGTGAATACACAGAGAATTTTGATTTATGAGTGAGTGGGTTTTGACTGCATTGAAGGTGAAAAAAGACATGAGTTTGATGCTACAGCCCTCCTATTCTTCTATGATGAATGTCTTGGCATGCTACACAAGTCCTCTGCTACCTAAGATGCATTATTTGCACCCTCTTGGTGTAGCCTAGCTAGAGAGCTTGAGGAACTATGCAATGAGGATCTCGAAACAACCCAACTTGGAATGCCCATATCGGTTCACTTGTCTCGATGAGTATGTTAGACGAAGAATGTTGTCAGTTTTGATGAACTTGGTCACGATGATTGATGGTTAGGGCACTTTACATATGAAGAACCCTTGATTTAGGATATGGGCACCCTTGATTTTTTTTTCAATCATAACACAGACATATCACGAAGAGACCTCATACGAAGAGACTCTTTACGCACATTACAAAGAGCCCCTCCTTAACTCTCCTGACAGGCATGCACATTACAAAGAGCCCCTCCTTAACTCTCCTGATAGGCACGCACATTACGAAGAGCCCCTTAGGCGGGTCTATTGACTTTGAAAATGGACGTTAAAAACACCCAAAGAGGCAGGCACGCGACGAACACGGCGAATGCAGAGATGCCTGAAACTAGGAGATCGTCCAAATGCCCAAGGCAATCTTCTTCTCAAGATTATGGAGGTAATGTATCCACTTGCTCATGAACCTGTTTGTGGATGTGTTTTGGTGCCTCTGAAAATCACTATTGTGTTTTGGGGGCCAAGTCTTGGTTTTTTTGGCTTTGTTTGTGCAGCGGACCACAATTGTCTCTCAGGAAGCACTGGATCAAGCTGTTGAGAAAGCTTCTGCTAAAGCTACTGCTAGTGCATTGGCATTATGTGCCAGCGTAGAAGCACAGGTAAAAGCTGCCCAAGCAGAGGCATCAGCTGCCCGTGCAGAGGTAGAAGCAAAGGTAGAAGCTGCCATCGCAAATGAGTTGCTACTGAAGTTGCAAAGCAGATTGGAAGGGAAAGCTACATCAGTCAAACACCTATTGAGCTTGGAGGTGATGTCAAGGAGGAGGCAGCTCTACAGATGACTATGTCTGTGTCCCCCAACCTGTAGATGAGGAGATTCACTACTACAACAAAAACGTAGGATATCGGCGTTTTTTTTACGACATTTTGGCAAAATGCCGCTCATCACACGCGGGACTTGAAAAAATTTCAAAAAAAAAGCACGACGCCGGTAGTACCGGCCCTTCTTTCATTGACGCCGGTAACACCAGCGCTTTTTTTAAACGCCGGTAATACCAGCGTAATAATACCGGTATTACCGACGTTTAAAAATGCTGATTTTAACGGCGTTGTAACGCCGGTACTTTCGGCGTCATATAATTTTTTTTTTAAATTATTATTTTTGTCACGACGACACGACGATTGAAATATGCGATGACGCGACGGGCAGACCAGGGCAGATCTGCTAAGTGAATATAAATACCTAGTTCTACATGAAAAAATCTAAACCACTGAAACACCAACGTCTACATAGAGATGGAGGAGGATCCGAACGACATTGTCTTGTGTGGGTGTGTTCGTTGTTGTAAGTTCCAAACACGTCGACGACGTCGAATTGCAGAGGATCATATTCGTGAGAAAGTATGGGACTGAAGATATCGGCCAATATGCAGCATGGTTTGAGTCACAGGTAGTACAAGGAATAAGTACAGGTCAACCACGTTTGGATATGACACCAGATCCACGTGCTGCATCAGTGCACCATAGGGATGCTAGATGACAAGCTATGGCAAGTGTTGCGAGTACATCTGCTGATCCCTTGACTGAAGCAAATATTGGAATAGAGGATATTGAACCAGATCTAGGATTTGAGACAGGAATACAAGATATGCTCAACGATTTTTTTAGTGATATTTTACCCCAAGAGGAAGTGGGAGTGAATGAGGAAGCAAAGAAAAGACAAGAACGTGAGACCGAAATCAAAGATCAATGCAACAAACTTCTGTATGAAGGGGCCAAAGTATCAAAATTACGAGTGTTGCTCGGTCTTCTCAATCTTCAAACTATATATGGTTGGTCCGATGTAAGTGTATAACAGCCTTGTTTCAACTATTGCGAAAAATTCTCCCCGAAGGGAATTGTATGCCAGAGTCACGCAATGAAGCAAAGAAGACATTAGCCACTCTTGGTCTTGACTATGAAGGTATACATGCTTGCCCCAATGATCATGTATTGTTTAGGAAAGATCTTGCAAATGAAGTGCAATGTCCTCGGTGTGGTGCATCACGTTATCGAGAAGATGTTCAAGGAAACAAGGTGCCAAGTAAGGTTCTGAGACATTTTCCACTCATTCCACGTATTAAGCACATGTTCAGGTGCAAGCAAATTGCAAGTCTTATGTCATGGCATGCAGAAAACAGATCTACAGATGGTATTATGCGAACACCATCAGACAGTCCTGCATGGAAACATATAGAGACAAAATGGCCTGTGTTTGAAAGAGAACCACGCCATTTGAGATTAGGACTTGGAACTGATGGTGTGAATCACCTAATTTGACCGTATTCTTATCCCATACCAAGAATATGGGCAAATGTTAAGCGGATTATTTTCCCCCTCTTTAAAATATGATTACCACACAATATGCAAGCCAACCCCATGTATTATCTCAAATACCATGGTGGCAATGTGTATAAATTAACCATGCACACAAAACAATAGTGCAAAAACAATTAGAGTTTCGTGTTTCCAACGGATATCGTAAACTATTTACGATCCAATTGGAGTTACTCGTACGTCAAATAGTTGAATTCAACGCTTGAATTCTATCCTTATGTCTCATACGATATAAGCTATCTTAATGTTTATAAAACATTATCTAATCAAACCTTTCACTAATTTACATAAGCGAAATTTCTATCTTCCCTTATAAAAACATAAAAGCATAGAAAAAGATAGGGCACCAAACACAATACGCTCTTGCCCTTGCTCGTTCATTTGCGTAGACGCCATCGGTGCATTCGTTTGATGAGTATCCGCAATGGAATTGCGACGCGTACGCTTAGGCGCCATCTTCGAATTTTCGTAAAAATAACAAAAAAACAAGGTATTCTAAGCATAATTTAGACCTCCTAGTACCTCGATTTAAATTCTGAAAATTTTTTCTAATTTCTGAATTTTCTGGTTTTTCCCTATTTTTTTTGCTGTTTTTTAATTAAAAAATGCAGAAAATAGCATTTTTAGGCCTAAAAATGCCTAACAAATGCTAAAATTCAGTTTTTAGATGCTAAAAATTCATGAAAAATCAGAAAAACCATTATTTCAACAACGAGATAATTTTCCTAATTTCCCTTTCATAAAAAAATTAATTTCCTTCATAAAAATAGGCAAAAATAGCCAAAAATGCCCCTAATTTGGCCCTCATTCATCACTAAAAATTTTCCTATAAAATTTTAAGTGATAATAATGTTATTCAAGGTATTACTAATGCTCCATAATTATCTAAGAGAAATGCATCATAATTAGCTATTTTTCCTTTAAGAAAATCATTTAAATAATCATTTTAAATACATTTTCTAGTCCTAAATGAGTTCAATTTTCGATATAAAAATTACTATGTGTTAATTACACTTAAATGCATCCTCTTTTAATCATAAAATAATTATATGATTTACTTACATAAATATGGCTTATTGTTGAGAAAATTTTGCCATTATTTTGTTACTATTTCTTATAATATAAAAATGTTTAATTAAATTTGACATTATTTTGTTATAATGTAACATCAAGCACTAATTATCATGATATTACTTAAATGTAATGCATTCACATCACAAATTCCCATGCATAATAAGAATTTCTTATCTTATTTATATGATAATTAAATAATTATGCATAATTAGGAAATTATGCATATGTGAGAGTACTCTCTCATAAGAGAAGTATATAATAAGAACATAACATCATGATGTGAAAATAATAAATTATAAGCTCAAAGTTTACCTCCACTTCGTAATTCGTGTGTATGGAAAATAACTTCTTTATTTTCCTGCGTTAGGAGATGGCCTTCCTTCAAGCTTGAGGTTGGGTTCAAGCTATGAAGAAAAATATGTGAGGGGGGGGCGGCTATTTATAGGAAAATTTGGGCCTCGTGTGACTGGACCGCCAAAACTAGGATTTGATATTAGGCAAGTTGGGTACACTTGGTAGAGTGACTGAGCTAATTAGCACATGTGGCAGGCCAACAGGGCAAGAAAAAAGTCTATAATTAGCAACAAAACTCGAATTTGATAATCCCCTAATTATCTTTAATTAAGTTTGCTAATTATCCTCATTATCCACCTTCTAAAATGGCCAATGTCAGGCTACCTAATGACCTTTCCTTTTTTGCTAATTAACTTCCCCTTCCTAGCACACACTAGCCACTTTTCTGGCCAATCAGCTTCAGGATAAGGGAGACTTTCCCTCACTTGCCCACTTGCATCCCTAACCTCCCTTATTCATCCTTATCCTTCCACAAAAATCATTCATCCTTATCCTTCCACACAATAATTATTTTAGAATTTTACAGGGTTAATTATATTGTCCAACCTTACCTTTAATAACTAATTATATTGTCCAACCTTACCTTTAACTAATTAAACAATTAAATATCCCACATGTGCATAGAATTGCACATGGGTGCACTTTAACAGAATACTTCTACAAAGTGATATCTTTATTCATAAGTGAATATCTATATGACAAAACGCTAGGATGTACATGGCTTAAGATGGGGACATTACATTCACCCCTACTAAAAAATCTCAAGATGTCCTCATCTTGAAAACAGGTAAGGATGAAGTTGTTGAAGCTTCACTACTTCCTCTCAGGTAGCATCCTCTTCTGGATAGTCCTCCCACTAGAAAAGATGTTCTCTGATCACCTTGCTCCTTAAACTCCTCTCCTGTGTATCCAGAATTCTATCCACTTGGGACTCCAGAATTTCCTACTTCATCTTCTTTAATCTTGCCTTTTCAAACCGTAAGAGTACCCAATCACCACGTGAAAATAACAATTCACAACGGTGACGATCAACAGTTCTTTTCATTGCACATGACGCTTACTCGACTGTACTGTGAGTACACAAGAATGAATGTCTAATGCGTTTTAGAGCTCTAGCCAACCCCATTTGTGACTCGGCAGCGCAGACTGTCACACGATGACTCCAGATCACTCATGCAAGAGATCTAGTGGCCGGTACATGTGGCCGGTACATCGCAATAACATCCCCTCCTATCACCAGGCAATTCAAGCCTCGAAACCCTAAAAACGCAGTAGAAATTCAGCCATGAATAACTTACAATCCAGGAGGGCAAACGCGAAGCAAGTTAAATAGGCACCTAATTATAGGTGGGGATAAGATCTATAGCATGATCTTCAGGCCTCTCAGGGGGTAACTCTTCTTTAAGATTTACATTAAGGACATGAGTCTTTCCCCTATGTTCCAAGGTAACTGTCTTGTTAAAAGTATCTAGCACACCATGTACCTTGTACATCCACGGCATACCTAACAAGACATTACATCCTTCAAGTGGCATGATATAAAATTCTTGTGCATCCACATAGGTCTGTATATGTAGACGCAGCTTTCCAAGAATGGGCGTCATAGATTCTGAGTGGCCAAGACATGCCAACCCTGCCTCTACTGTGTATCCCATCTCATCAACTCTAATGCCCAAAGTAGAAGCCAACTCTAGGGAGATAAAGTTTGCCTTGGCTCCAGATCAAAGAAAATTAGCACATGTTGACCCCGTACTTTACCCCAAGCTCTACAAAGCTCACTAGCATCGAAGTGTGGCTTGTCTCCCAGCATAATTGACATCAAGGTTTACTTGAGTCGTGGGATTTGCTTCTTGATAATTATTCTAAGTTTTAATTATTCTTTTGAGACAAGTGTTTACTTTTCCAAAAAAAAAAAAACTCAGTTTCAGATGAGATGTGGACCAAAAAAAAACCATCTTTATTTATGTATATCCAATATATCATATTCCTTTACAAGAAATACTTGTCCAGAGCCTCTCTGTCCAAGACTTTCCGAGACTTCAAGTCTTTAAAACAAGGAGCTCCTTCCATGTTCTCAAGTAGCCAGAACACTTTCGGAGGAGGGGGTAAACCAGGAATAAAGTCTTCCCAGTAACATATTTGTTTCGGTGGTAGGAACTCTAGTAGGTGGTCATAGACCCACCGATTTTGGGAAATCGGTGTGCCATTGACAATAACTCTAGCTTCAGGATCTTTAGTCTTCTCGAAGATGATAAGTCGGACCATCTTCAACTTCTCTGCAATCTTTACCCTCTTTAAATCTAGTTTGAAGTTGGCCAACTGGTCGACTTTGACATAAAAGTAATCCCCTCTATGCCAACACTCTTGCTCTGCGCGTCCGTTTGGAGTATGGTAAAATGGATGAATCAGCTTATCAACAATCCCCATCATGCGTTGGAGAAACTGGAAGTCTGGGGATATGCAAGCGGTAGAGAACATTATCCCAAACAGACTAAACATCATATATGGACTGAACTCTCCGTCCTACATTAACCCATTTACCACAGTCAGTCTGGAAAATAAGTAGACTCCTTTTAAACAAAACAATAGAAAATCAGAACTCCTGGCTCTGATACCACGTTGTAACGTACCCAAGTCGCTAAAGACTCGGACACGCACGATAGACAACGAAGGCTCGACTTGATCTCATGTAAATACTCACCAGACCCCTGTTGGATGCTGGAAAGTGAGTACATGAGAGAACCTTGGTCCTATCTCGCAGGGGGAAGCATAGAAACCTGACAGCCTTATGGTCAGCGAATAGTTGTTTATTCCGTCTGCATGACCCTTGGTTCATGGAACTCACACCTTTTTCCCCACGTTTAAGAGGCACGGCTGTGAATTCTTTCCCCTAAGATCCACCCTTGGTTCATAGAACTCATCGCCTTTTTCCCCACGTTTAAGAGGCACGGCCGAGAGTTCCTTCCCCTAAGGTGAGGTACTTTCTAACTAATAGAAAATTATAGAGGAAAGTTACCCGACTGATCGGGTCCACCCTGCCATAGAACAGCGGCCGTCGACCGTTCTCCCACTTTCCTTAGAACCATTTATCTTAACTAATTACTACCACACTGTTTACATGTAAAAGCAAGTTCCTTTATTAACCCTTAGAACATTGTTCGTTAAGCCACTTCCTTAATGTCAAACAATTAAAAAATATGTACATCTCTGACTGCAAGCTCTAGATGAAATAAGCCTTGCATTATGTACATTGTTCCATTACCAGGCTCTAGAATCCCGGTCTTCCGCCTCTTGCGGGAACCCATGGGCACCCATCCCTTCCAATCCTAGGCGGACAGGATCTTCATACTCCGGACCCCTACCAGAGCGCCCTTCCCCTATGAATAGTTCGTAACCTCATGGTCGGCATACTCGCTTCCACATCCCTTGCCAAGCGGATTGGACAGCTCATCCACCAAGGCGTCCAGATCAACCTTGTGGGTAACCTCAGGAAGCTTGGGGGAAAGCCTTTCCCGAGCCCATTTCAAGTATTGGGCTTTTTTCCACACGGCATCCGGTTGTAAAAGCCCGCAAGACCCGTGTTGAAATCTAAAAACAAGTCCAATTTCGGCCGTTAGGCCAAGACAGTTTCGGGGACCAGGGAATCACCTAATTTGACCGTATTCTTGTCCCATACCAAGAATATGGGCAAATGTTAAGCGGATTATTTTTCCCCCCTTTAAAATATGATTACCACACAATATGCAAGCCAACCCCATGTATTATCTCAAATACCATGGTGGCAATGTGTATAAATTAACCATGCACACAAAATAATAGTGCAAAAACAATTAGAGTTTCGTGTTTCCAACGGATATCGTAAACTATTTACGATCCAATTGGAGTTACTCGTACGTCAAATAGTTGAATTCAACGCTTGAATTCTATCCTTATGTCTCATACGATATAAGCTATCTTAATGTTTATAAAACATTATCTAATCAAACCTTTCACTAATTTACATAAGCGAAATTTCTATCTTCCCTTATAAAAACATAAAAGCATAGAAAAAGATAGGGCACCAACCACAATACGCTCTTGCCCTTGCTCGTTCATTTGTGTAGACGCCATCGGTGCATTCGTTTGATGAGTATCCGCAATGGAATTGCGACGCGTACGCTTAGGCGCCATCTTCGAATTTTCGTAAAAATAACGAAAAAACAAGGTATTCTAAGCATAATATAGACCTCCTAGTACCTCAATTTGAATTCTGAAATTTTTTTCTAATTTCTGAATTTTCTGGTTTTTCCCTATTTTTTGCTGTTTATTAATTAAAAAATGCAGAAAATAGCATTTTTAGGCCTAAAAATGCCTAACAAATGCTAAAATTCAGTTTTTAGATGCTAAAAATTCATGAAAAATCAGAAAAACCATTATTTCAACAACGAGATAATTTTCCTAATTTCCCTTTCATAAAAAAATTAATTTCCTTCATAAAAATAGGCAAAAATAGCCAAAAATGCCCCTAATTTGGCCCTCATTCATCACTAAAAATTTTCCTATAAAATTTTAAGTGATAATAATGTTATTCAAGGTATTACTAATGCTCCATAATTATCTAAGAGAAATGCATCATAATTAGCTATTTTTCCTTTAAGAAAATCATTTAAATAATCATTTTAAATACATTTTCTAGTCCTAAATGAGTTCAATTTTCGATATAAAAATTACTATGTGTTAATTACACTTAAATGCATCCTCTTTTAATCATAAAATCATTATATGATTTACTTACATAAATATAGCTAATTTGTGAGGAAATTTTACCATTATTTTGTTACTATTTCTTATAATATAAAAATGTTTAATTAAATTTGACATTATTTTGTTATAATGTAACATCAAGCACTAATTATCATGATATTACTTAAATGTAATGCATTCACATCACAAATTCCCATGCATAATAAGAATTTCTTATCTTATTTATATGATAATTAAATAATTATGCATAATTAGGAAATTATGCATATGTGAGAGTACTCTCTCATAAGAGAAGTATATAATAAGAACATAACATCATGATGTGAAAATAATAAATTATAAGCTCAAAGTTTACCTCCACTTCGTAATTCGTGTGTATGGAAAATAACTTCTTTATTTTCCTGCGTTAGGAGATGGCCTTCCTTCAAGCTTGAGGTTGGGTTCAAGCTATGAAGAAAAATATGTGAGGGGGGGGCGGCTATTTATAGGAAAATTTGGGCCTGGTGATGACTGGACCGCCAACTAGGATTTGATATTAGGCAAGTTGGGTACACTTGGCAGAGTGACTGAGCTAATTAGCACATGTGGCAGGCCAACAGGGCAAGAAAAAAGTCTATAATTAGCAACAAAACTCGAATTTGATAATCCCCTAATTATCCTTAATTAAGTTTGCTAATTACCCTCATTATCCACCTTCTAAAATGGCCAATGTCAGGCTACCTAATGACCTTTCCTTTTTTGCTAATTAACTTCCCCTTCCTAACACACTAAAATCATCCAAAAAAGCTTTCATGAAGTTTAGTCCAAACATCATAACTATGGCTACTAACACCCCCGTTCTATTACGAAGGCTATTTCATCTTGATCTTTTGGTGCCATGTTTATTCTAGGAATGTATACATCTCTTTCCCAACCACTTCATCTAATAATGAATTTGTAAATGGTAAGGGAAAAGGGTCTAATATTATGGCTATGTCAAGATCGCACATACCATGATTTTCATGTTCTTCTTTGGTAGCACGATCACAATGGGTGATATTTAGGATGCTTTTTCCACTAGGTAGATGAATCCTACTCTGAGAAGTCTATCAATTTCTTCCTTTACTTGTTTTGTGTAGTTGGGATTCATCCAATATCTTTGTTGTCTAATCAACATAGCTCCTTCCTTCAGACTTTTGTTGGTAGAACTTGGGGTCTATGCCTTCCATATCCTCATAAGACCATGCAAAGACATCCCAGTACTCTTTCAATAGCTATTCCAAGTGCTCCCTAAATTCTTCTTCCAACTCTGTGCTTATTTTTATCATCTTTTCTTTCCCTTTATCACCTAGATTTATTTGCACTAGTAGCTGATCTTCCTTCACACTAGAAGAGCTATTCACATACTCTTTTCTTCCTGTTCTTTAAGCCATGCCTCCACCACTTGGTACTCTTGAGTTCCCTATTCTTCCTCCATGTTTCTCATTGAATTTTGCCTACGTTCTTTATTATTGCCTTTATTCAATGGCTTCTCCCTTTTGCATTTCTTGGTTGACTCTTCTCCTTCATCTTGTGGTGGTCCCTTGTCATGTTTGATTTCCATTTTCTTCTCGTATGTTTTCATAATTTCATTTATGTGGATCAAAAAAAGTGGAACAAGATTTGGATTTTCTCTTTACAGTGCTTCTTCTTTTTTGTCCTCTAGTCCATCTACCATGTTGAATGTTTTTACAGCCTTTGGCAATAATTGTGTGGGATTTCTACTTTCCTTGTTGTTGCTGCGAAAGTAAACATATGCTTTCTTCTTACCTCTCTAGAGAGATATTCTATCCCTATCCTAATCATGTTTAACTTTGGCTTCCCTAAGCCATGGTCTTCCCAAAAGAATTTTGGTAGGCCCCCTTTGCAATCTTCATGGTCAAGACCACTGGGAAGATGGGGAACTCCATTCCTGTGACCGAGATTTTGACACTTTTAATTATCCCTTTGGATATTGCCATGGTGTTGTTAGCCATTTGTACATCAAAGATGGTAGGTTCCCATGTGATTCCAAGTCCCATGGTGTTGTCATCCAATTCATAGATTAAAGGTGGTAGGTTCCCATGTGAGTAAGTGCTATTTCTTCCATTATAATATTGACTCTTGAACCTCCATCCAACATTCCTAATTTCACTTTCATGTCCAAAAACATTCTTGCAATCTGTGCATCATTGTATGGTGGCTGCACACGTGCTCCATACTCACCTTCTCATGTCTTTTTGATGACAATTCATTTTTTCTTTCCCTAGATTTTTCCATTGCTCTAGTTCTTCCATTTTTGGTGGACCTTTAGAAGCACACTTCCGGGGTCTTTTTAGCTTTTCCTAGAGATTTTCCTAGGACACATTCTTTTTGTAGGTATTTTTTAGCATTTCTCAAATATTTTCCTTAGGTATTTTCTTGGTATTTTCTGGCCCATTTTCTTTATTCTTTTTCTCAAGCCTATTGCACTTGGTGTTCCCAATGCACATGCCTTGCTTAAGCTTTTCTATGTTCAATTCTCTAGGCATCTAGGGCCTTGCATCATTTTGCTCAAGCCTCTTTGGACTTGACTCTCATCTCTAGCCCTGTATGACTTTGCTCAAGCCTCTTTGGACTTGGCTCTCATCTCTGGCCCTATATGATTTTGCTCAAGCCTCTTTGGACTTGGCTCTCCGAGCATCTCTCGCCTTGTATGATTTTCTTCAAGCCTCTTTGGACTTGGCTCTCTGGGAATCTTTGGCCCTATATAATTTTTCTCAAGCCTCTTTGGATTTGGCTCTCCAAGCATCTCTACCCCTATATGATTTTTCTCAAGCATCTTTGGACTTGGCTCTTTGGGCATTTCTGGCCCTGTTTGATTTTGCTCGATTTTGCTTGAGCATCTTTGGAGATTCAAGCATCTCTAACCATGTATGATTTTGCTCAAGCCTCTTGGGCTTGGCTCTCTGAGGCCCTATATAATTTCACTCAAGCCTCTTTGGGCTTGGCTCTCTAGGCATCTTTATCCCTATAAGTATGATTTCTTCATTCTTCATTGGCTTGCATTTTTCCCCCCAATCTTCTTGCCAACCTCCTGTTTAGCTTGCTCTTCCCATGTTATTGTGTTTCCTTGTTCCTCATCTTTTGAAGAGCTTCCTTGGACCATTTAAGCATTTTGGGCCCTTGTGAGCACCAAATAGCCCTACTTCATTTTAGTCCTTTATTTCATGGATTTCTACCATTTAGCATCTTGTGTAATTCTACCTGCCTTTTTGCTTCATGTCTAATTCTTAACGGGCATCCTTGGCTTATGTGTTTGGGTACATGGCAATAGTAGCAAGCCCATTCATTGGTTCTTTCAACATTTGTTTTCCCCTTACCTCTATACCTTCCCCATCCTCAGCCTTTGTAACTTTGTGTCATTGCTTAGGCCTCTTAGTAACTTTGTGTCATTGCTTAGGCCTCAATTTGTTGTATTCCAGCCACTCCATTTCTCATGTTGTACCAGCAATTGGTTGGGGAGTGATCACACATTAAGAAGATAGCACATGTAGGTAGGGTTGTGTGCTCTTTTATATGTCCTTCTATTTTGCATTGATTCCAAAATGTTCCTTTCTAGCAACTTGCTTGCCCCCTTGCCTCCTGTCCTTTATATTCTACCATTACTACTCGCACGTCTTCCACAATATTCTTTATATTCTGCCACTAATGCTCGCATTTCTTCCACAATATTCTTTTCCACTTTCTCCTTTTTTTACTACAGCATGCCCACAAGGTTCATCCTTACAATGCACTGATCTACAAGCTACTAAAAAGAGGGTCGCAAGGGTTCTTCCACCCTTTATCCCATACTCAATAGCTTGGGTGCATAAGCTTCTACATTCATGTCTCCTTTCATTCTTTCACATAACTCTGAGCTTGATTTCTCCTCCCAGCATCTTTTTAGGAAAGCTGATGCCACTCCCTTAAAGAGAATGGGATTCTATGGGAATACCATTCAATTGCTCTTCTCTTGAAAGTATTAACAAAGGCATCTCTTTTAAGTTGTGTCATTACATCCAGGTATAGCTAGCAGATCCCATTGTTTTGCTACCCTCTAGTATAGTCAAATTGTTGCACATGTAGATCAAGACATTTTAAGTCCTTCCCTAAAAATAATGGAAAGTTAGTGGTGCTATTGTTCTTGATGGTGGATACCCCTTATAGGACTTCCACCTACCAACCCCCACTCTTGGAGCTATAGTCTTTGGACTCAAGTGTGACTACTTCAATTGTGATATCAATGTAGAACTAGCTGATGCACTATAGATTAAGTGCAGTAGAATGCAATGTAGTTTGCAATATCATGTTGTTCTTATTTATTAAAGGACTCTTCAGATGATTTTACTATCACGGCAATAATGAAGATTGATGAGGATGAATGTTGATGATGATATGTATCTAAAATGGATAATGATGAAGGCTACTACAGCTAAAGATCATGTGGATGAAGATGAAGAGTGTCATGAACAAAAAAATGGATGCCATTGACAGCTTCTATAGAGGTACAAGTGAATGTTGATGATGATGACATCTCTTCTATAGATGAACATAGTTGTCTCACAATGATAACTTTTGCAACAAGTACAAGTGAATTTTGATAACGATCATTGCAGTTGAGGATAAATGTCAATGGCAATCTCTATAATTAAAGATGAATGTTTGACTGTGTTTCTTGAAGGTGGCAATGGAGTAGCGATTGAATCTAATGGAGAGAGTTTCTCTAGCAAGTCCCAAGCAGAATTTCCAAAGTGCTTGCTTTGAAAGAAGCACTTTTGGGATAAGCAATGCACAAGTTGAGGCCTATAGGCAGCTCAGCAATGTGTGAATCCCTATGTTTACACTTCCTCTCTCTCTCTACTCACTCACTCTTCATCACACAATGACCAGTTAATATGAGCATCTCCAAGAGTGAGATTCATGTTTAGTTTGTGTTAAGTATACACAAACACAAGATACACAAGTATTCAAGGAAGCTCACTTCTCAATACAAAAACTTCTCTGAGCATTATTGCATCTCTCCTACCTTCCACGATGATGGTGATATGTAAATTCACCTTATCTTCCTTTTGTAGTGTTATTCATGAGTGGTGCCTCTGGGGTCTACTGGTCACACAATTCCCATGTCAACATTAGACTTCTACAAATTTGATCTTCCAATCATTTTGCAATATAGATGATAGCCCATCATTTAAATTTCTAAATTTTTGGGCACTTCCACATTGATTTCTTCTTTTCCTAAATCTCTTGGTGGGAAATGCTTCTTTGAGGGTTTCATAGCCATTGAAGAAGATCCAAGCCATATTGTGTAACCCATCCCATAGCCTTGGGCCTTCCAAATTTGGAGCAAAATTCTCCTCTTCTTAACATCATCTATTTGCAGAGCCATTTGCTTGCCATTTGCTCTCAAATTGTCCAATATAGCTATTAGCACTTTCTTTTTTCTTATCACTTAATTTGCAACATTGACTTTTGGGGTTCCATGGTGGAGAATTCCCCTACATATTTGGGGGGAGGTCTTGGCTTAGTGGTAATGTGTTAAAATTTAGACTTCTTAATAGACCAATGTTAGAATCCTCGCTTCAATAAGAGATGTAAGTACTCCATTCTTGATTTCAATTTGGTTAGCATCATGTGGAGGTTCTTCCTGAATTCTTGAGGTCTCTCCTACTATATCTATCACTACTACAAAGTCTTTCTTTTTGCCTAGTTTTAGACCATGTACAATAGTTATGACACATGAGGAATTACATAATAGGAATCACTCAGACACTTCTTATTTAATCAAAGAAATTAATGATTTCTTGAATGACAATGATTGGAGTTATGAAACATGAGGAATCATAGAAACCACATAGGTGTTGGGTATAAAGCCCAATGTGGCCGCCCGTTAGTTGGCCGCCCAGTGTGTACAGATTCATTATCTACAAAACCTAATAAAGAACTCACATAGCTCAGTAGCGATACTGAGTGAGTTCACCACATCTGTGTGTCATCTTCACGCTCACGCATGCACATTGCACTCCCGCGCACACCCGATCTCCTTCAATTGGTATCAGAGCTAGGTTGCGGAGTGTGTGCGTACCCGAGTGCGAGAGGAGCTTCGGTTCGGGAGAAGCTTGTGTGCAGAGTAGATCGATTTTCTTCTTCTTGTTGTTGTTGTTCTGTGTGCGGTACAGAGCTTGTGAGAAGAAAAGAAAGGTTTTCGATTCTTGGTTTTTTCTGCACTGTGTGTGTGTGTTGCTGCACACAGTGTGTGTGTGTGAGAGCTAGCTCGTTTGCTGAGCTTTGGAGAGAGAGGGGTGCTCGACCCTCTCTCCTCTCGCCTCCAGCCAACACCTCGACGCCCCCTCGCCTCCAGCCAACAGCGGCGCCACTGCTGTGCGCGAGGACGTGCGCAACTCCTCGCGCATAGCAGGCAGGAGAAAGATGCGCACAACAGCACCTGCGCAGCCGTCGCACCTCGACACGCTCTCCACTCTCTCTCTCTCTCTCTCTCTCTCACCTGCGGCGGCGGGTCGCTCCCTCTCACCTGTGCGTCTGTGCGTTCTCTCTCTCACTGCACGCTGTCTCGCCCCTGCTACTCGCCCCCCTTTTTTCTTTTTCCTTTTCTTTTTCTTTTTCTTTTCCTTTCACTCTCGCTGCTCACCTTTCCCGTCACCCACCTGCACAGCTTAGTTCTAGGGTAGGGTTTTAACCCACCCCCAAGCAAGTAAGGGCTTGCACCTCATGGGGGTGGGGTTCGTGAAGAGCAACCTCTCAAACAGTCTAGCAGTTTGACATGGCCAGCAAGAAAACCTTCTCCGAAACTCTTATCTCCCCTCCCACCAAACCTAATGAAAAACCATCACCACGGGAGAGATACCTCCTGGGCATGATTCAACATCTTCAGCAAACAAATTCAGCCTTGCAAAATGAACTACATCAGACGAAACAACATCTTTCAACCTTGGAGAAACAGATTAAGGAACAACAACACGAAAAAGAAAACAGGGAGGAAATCACACAGGTAAATTTACTTGATCCACAGCCTAAAGAAATTCTCATTAAAGAAGTAATATCACAGATTAATGAAGAGAACGAGCAGCAATGGGTTGCAAAAGAAATTAGGGTGGGTGGTTTGTCAGAGGGTTGGGAATAGGTGGAGGTATTAGAGGAAGATTGCGAATGATATTTATGTGCCGGAAAGCGAGTTCTACAAAGAAAGCTGTGCAGAGCTATCCCTTTCATCGACATTGGAGATCCCTCAAAGGAAAACATGTGGTTTTGAGATACACAGATATGAAAGACAAAATTAAAGTCATGAAGCAAACAAGGTCACTTAAGGGTACGAAGGTGTGGATGGCGGATGAACTCACGGCCACACAACTAAAAAACAGGAAACAAGAACTCAATAAAGTATACGAAGCAAGGAAACAAGGAAAATGGACAGTCTACCGTAGAGGTAGAGCTGTTATTGCAGATTTTCGAACAACCAAACATGGTAGTAATGAACAGTAGCTGCTATAGAAATCTTTCATGCCATCTAAGATTCTCCTACGGTCATGTAGGGAATTTGAACTACTTTTAATTTTATCTTTATTTTCATTTTGTTGTCCCCGAAGTGGAATGTAATGACATGGATGTATCTGATTAGTCCTATAGGTCAGATGTGGCCTCTGAAGGACGTTAATATAGTTTTCTTTTTCTTTTTCTTTTTCTTTTCTCTCTCTCTCTCTCTCTCTCTCTCTAAGATGGAGAAGGAGATAGAAGCATTGCACAAAGAAAAGGAAGAATGGGCAAAAGAGAAAAGCAATTGGGAAGCGGAGAGGAAGAGAATGCGGGGGGAATTGGACCTTCTCAAAGGGGAGATAGCCTCTCTTCGAGACCGAGCACCAGAAGAAGGGGAGATTACCATAGAAGCCAAGGAAGCCATTAAGGAGGAGCTCACTAAAGCACTCACCGAGAGCATTGAAGGAAAACTTGAAGCTACAAGATAAGGATGGGTGAGGTAGTGAAGAAAAACCTCAAGAAGGAAGTACAAGAAGATTCAAATATGGTCCAATCCACACTCAATGAGGAGAAGATGCAGAGAGCTTGCCGACTCAACATTCGAGTGACAGGAATACCCGAGAGCGCCAACTCTACACCGGGGAGATGGATGATAAGGCTTTATGTACCAAATTGGGCTATAACAACGAAGTACTTCCCTTTGCTAGATCATGGAGGACAATACCCAAAGACTCCACCACCAAAGGGAAAGCTTTAGTGCTCAGTTTCCAGATGAGGTGAGTAGAATGACTTTCATGAGAAAACGCACTATTTTGAGAAGCTTGCCAGGGGACCCAATCTATTTTGATGATGACCTTACAATAATGCAATTGGAACACAGACACACAAAACGCAGCCGTTGTACCGCTGGAATGAGCCACGAGATGGGGCTAGAACAGGCAGAGATGGGGCTGAGAATGGACAGCAGAAAAAGGCTTTGATGGAGAGCAAAGAATGGCTAGCTTGGGCCAAGGAGATGAGGCACGAGAGAGAGAGAGAGAGAGAGAGAGAGAGAGAGAGAGAGAGAGAGAGAGAGAGAGAGAGAGAGAGAGAGAGAGAGAGAGAGAGAGAGATGAGCTAGGGTATGGCTGCGCAGGGAATGGGCAGCAGAGAGAAAATGCCAGAAAGAGAGAGGGAGAGATGGGCGGGTATATTGTGCAAGGAATGGGCAGCAGAGAGAAAACGCCAGCAAGAGAGAGGGGGAGATGGGCTGCAAAAAACGCCTGGTATAAGGGTGGTGAGGATGGGCGCCAACTGCTACTGTTGCTGCTGGAGAGGATGGGTGCCAAAAATCTGCTGCTCTCCTTCTTCTGACGTGCTAGAAATGAGCCCAAGGCTCTCCTCATATATGATCTCAAAGTAAGCTGCCCAATTCTAGAATTTTGCCGACTTTGACAACCATTTCAATTTTATTAATTATTTGCTTTATTATGTGCACATGATTTGTCTGCTCTGATATACCCTCCTCGGTTACCTGATTGACGCGAGATCTGAAACATGACTTTGCAGAATCTGAGCGTTTGCTGCCTCTTTGGTTGTTGATGTCTTGGAATTTGCTGCATAAACGAAAGAGTTTTTTTGAGTGTTGTAAAAAAACAAGTGGGCACATGATGATATACACACATGGTCTGTACTAATGCTAGTAGAGCAATTGTATAAAATGGAAAAGCCCATACAAATGTAGAAGATGGAATGCATGGGAATATTATGGGTAGAGAGTGAGAAACCCACCAACATGAAGGGCTGGCATAGGTGATGGCCCTCCATTCGGATTTAGAATGTTGTGAAGTACTGCTTCTCTAGTGGCATGATGATCAACTGCCCCGCACATTTTTCTATTTCAAAATTTGCCTCCATTTTAGCTGGAGAGCGCGTACTCCTTACCAGGGGGCATTGAACACCCAATATTGCTTTCAGGAGATTTAGCACTATGGGGAGGAGGAGTTGTGCTATTGCCGATGACTTCAACTCTGAGCTGTAGTGGATTGTTGTTGTTGTTGGGTGATGCACTATTCAAAGCATTGGCGTGGTACATCGCGGTAAAACAAAGTGTGTTGCCACACACTATGTTATTATCCTTGATGAACCGCTTCCACCCCACCTTTATGTGCCATCTGACGCTTGGTTTCTCACTTACACATCTCAAAGTCATAGGCCATTCTACCTTATCTCTGCCTCCCCACGCTCGAATCAGCCCATGTAATGGCCCCTTTTGCAACCCCAACTCGCTCAATCCCCTGCTTGGTTTAGATCCAATGTCCTACACAATGTTATTACAACAAGTAATTTTAGAAAATCAGGTACCATAACTTTCATGTAACCATTCATAGTAGCAACATTATGAGCTTCTTGCCGCAAGGGAGGCCCTATAGTATACCTAGCTAGGTGCAGGTGGAGGCAAAGATTGCACGTTGCAATCAGGTGTTGCAATCAGGTGAGGGGCCGACGACACTAGGACCAACCCCCACACCGATTACTACAATGTCTCTCCACCCCACAAGAAGCTCATGATGTTGAATACTATCTGGCTCAAAAAGCAAAGGAAAGACAAAGGACAGGGAATGAGGAGAGAATAAAAAGTAAACACATGGCATCACAAGTACCAAAAAATCCATGTGGCTCAATTTCTTTGTGAATTTGAAGGGTGTGAGTGGTGCAGAGGGTGCCATATCTGTGGGCGTACCTTTCTTCTCCTAATGCACTTACAGCTCTCACCAAGCCTCAACACATCTACAAGTTTCAATGTACGAGTTTCTTCAATGTTTCCTTAGCTTTGTCCCACAAATCCATACACACCATATGCATATTTATATATGTATAGTTGAGTTAGTGCATATTTATATAATAAGCATAGTTTCTTCAATGTTTCCTTAGCTTTCACTGGAACATTACATATATAAATATGTACTATGCTCCTCTTAATGCAAATAAGAGGAACCTATTAGCAAACTCCTTATCGGCTTAGTCGAAAAGAAGTCATACAGGTGGAAAGGCAATTATTGAAGTTGTGGATTTATTAAACCCAGTTCTTTGCCATGGGCATCACCAATTCTATTGCTGAGAAAGAAGGATGGTTCCATGCTCATGTGCATATTGAGCTCTTAATTTAGTGACAATAAATAAGAAAAAGTATCCTTTACCAAGGGTCTCCTCTTAATGCAAATAAGAGGAACCTATTAGCAAACCTCCTTATCGGCTTAGTCAAAAAGAAGTCATAGAGGTGGAAAGGCAATTAGCTGACTATTTAAGTTGTGGATTTATTAAACCCAATTCTTTGCCATGGGCATCACCAATTCTATTGGTGAGAAAGAAGGATGGTTCCATGCTCATGTGCATATTGAGCTCTTAATTTAGTGACAATAAATAAGAAAAAGTATCCTTTACCAAGGGTAGATGAAATATATACAATGATACATTACATATATAAATATGCAAATAAGTGCATTGATTCAAGTATGTATATTACATATAAAAATATGCAGTTAATATATATAGATTGTATAAATATACAACATGACTCAAATATACATGACATAGATAAATATGCATTTAAATATACATATGCAATAACACGGCATATAAAATATATAATTCAAATATGCCAGATCTACTACTTCATATCAACATTCTTGCATATTGTAGAGTTCTTTGTGGTGGTGCAAATTTTGACATTCAGGTGTGTTTGCAAGTTGTGGATGAAGGTATCGGTTATTGTGAGCTTCTCAGGGCTCAATCATAGGTGTTTCTTGTATTGAAGACATTTTCTACTAGAGATAGGCTTTTGGTGTGCAGGCACTGTTATCTTGTGCATATTCAAAGTGTATGTATAAGATAGTGTGGGTCCGCTTAGTTCAAACAAATTGCAAAAGCAATTTTGACACAGAGACTTTTATTGTGGATGTATATTGAATGTGGTGGATGTATTGGTAGTTGCATAGCCTTTTGTGAGGGTCGTTATTGTGAGGTTAAGTTTGAGCCTCTTATAGCACCAGAAGCTCAAACTTAAGTTTGAGCCTCTGACTCTCTCTCTCTCTCTCTCTCTCGCTCTCGCTCTGCTCTCTCTCTCTCCCCCTCTGCGCTCTCTCTCTCTCTCGTATTTGGGCTATATGGCTGCTATTAAGGTCTACCACTTTGGACTTGCCTCTATGTGTAGCAAATATTACCTTGAGATTTGTAGGGTTGAGAGGTGGTGCTGCCATGGTTGCTACTAGGAACACTTCTCATGTTACCTTCTTAGGTTTAGCTTTCAATGGTAAAGGATGAAATTGTTGAAATTGTATGCTTCTTTTTGCATTTTTTGATGACCATTAGAAAACATTTGGACCCAAGGCCCTCTGGCCAATAGGATGCTTAGGATACCAGATTCATGTAACATGAATCTTTTGTACACTTTCTCTCTCTAGATCTGACAAGATCTTAACAAAATAAGCCTTAAGGATATTTTATTGTGGGAAAAGGGAGAGGGTGAGTTGATGCACCAACAAGTGCCCAATCTACTTACAAATATTTTCTCTCTCAATGTTCCCCATCTCCCTTATCTCTATTAATCCCAAAGACTCTCACCCTTCCTTTTTGCTACTTTTTTTCTGAGTTGGATTAAATTCCACCATATCTCTCTGTTATGTTATTTTTTTTAGATGAAATTTGATATCCCCAATCCTCTCCTCTAGATATTTATCCTACTAAATTCTTAGCCTCAATGGACTTTGCATTGCAAAGATACACCCAAAACATTCTCTATTTTCCTTTAGGCTTTAGGGTTGGATATTTTTGGGAAAGTTCTATACATACACTGCTTAGTATAGAGGTCTTGTAAATGTAAGCATTAAATTTCTTGCTTCATATGGTGCTCTAAGTGTACAAATTCTTTTTCTCTACTTTGTTAAATTTGTTCACCCTGAAGTTAAAGTTTCAAAATGGCTTCACCCTCCTGAAGAATGTGAGACATGTTCCCAAGCTCACCAAGAGCTTGATTAGCACTGGTCAATTGGACGATGTAGGGTATCACTGCATTTTGGTGATAATTCTTTTGGAAGATCACCAAAGGTCCTTTAGTTGTTGCACGTGGTGCAAAGTTAGGAACTTTGTACATGTTGCATGTATCCAGCGTTAAAAACCATGTAATTTGTGTAACCAAGTAGCCAAGTGCTTCATTGTGGCATCGCCGATTAGCTCACATGTCTCAGAAGGGAATGAAAATTCTATCTCATTTTGGTTATGTGCTTGGCTTTGATTTTTCTCAGATTTTTCTATTTGTGAGCATTGTCTGTATGGTAAGCAATCATAGTCTCACCACACAAGCATGGAACCACTCGTAAAAGTGAGTCGTTAGAGTTAGTGATAGTGATGTGTGTGGACCTATGCCTGACGTGTCTATGGGAGGTGCTAAGTACTTTGTTACTTTTATAGATGACTACTCAACAAAAGTATGGGTATATTCTCTCAAGAAGAAAGATGAAGTTCTTTTGAAATTTCAAATTTTTGTGTCATTAGTGGAGAATCAATCTGGCAAGACAAGCAAAAGCTTGAGGTTAGATAATGGTGGAGAGTATGTTAGCAAAGCTTTTCAGCACTTTTGTGAGTCAAAAGGCATCGAGAGGGAGTTGACTACTCTGTATAACCCTCCACAGAATGGTGTGGCTGAGAGAATGTTTGATACTTGGGTCATATTATCTCTAAAGATGGTATCCGTATGGATCCAAAAAAGTTAAAGATAATTGAGGAATGGATCCAACCAAGGAATCTACATGAAGTAAGAAGTTTCATTGGAATGTGCTTCTACTATAGAAGATTTTTTGAGAAATTTTCTATTATAGCAGGACCACTACATGATTTGACTAAAAAGAAAGTCAAATTCCAATGGACATCTAAAGAAAACAAGGCTTTTATGAAGCTTAAAGAGAAGCTAATGTCATCTCCAATGCTAGTGCTTCTAGATCTCACTAAACCTTTTGAGGTCCATTATGATGCATGTGGTGATTGCTTGGGTGCCGTGCTTTTGCAAGAAGGGCATGCCATAGCATATGAAAGTCGCCGCCTACAACCACAAGAGCGGGTGCTAGGAATCTATGAGAAAGAGTTACGTGCGGTAATGCATGCTCTAGATTCATGGAAGCACTATTTACTCGGCAATCCCTTCATCATTTGAATGGATCATCAAAGCCTCAAGAACTTCATGACGCAAACAAAGTTCTCTAACAAGCAAATGAGGTGGGCAAATTTCTTTTCACAATTTCATTAATTGTACCATACAAGAGAAGTTGTGTAGCATGTTGTCTAGGTTTGCCTAATGGGTTTTGGGTAGAAGCTTTTGCCAACAATTGAAATTCATCTTATCAATAGGTCTCCAAACAACGCTTTGGATGAGAAGGTAGTAGAAGATCTATGGTCAGGGAAACTGCCTTAGACAAGTTGTCTCCTAAGTCAAAGAAATGCATATTTCTTGGCTATGGTAGTTCTAGTGAGATGGGATATCGGTTATGGGATCCAAAATCCAGGAAGATTGTTCACAGTGCGATGATGTTTACTTCAATGAAGAGAAGATGCATTAAAATCCTATACCTATAGTGGAGATGCGAAGAGTTATCTTTCTTGAAGATGGACATGTGTATGATAGGGCTCAAGCACCTATTGTTGACCAACCTGGATAGGAACCTCCTATGCCACAAGATTGTTCCTTCATTGGATTATGTCATGTTGACAGATTGCGGAGAGCCCTCCTACAATAAAGAGGCTATGTTGACAAATTGCGGAGAGCCCTCCTACTATAAAGAGGCTATGTTGCAAGATGACAAAGTCAAGTGGGAGAAAGGTATGTTGCAAGATGACAAAGTCAAGTGGGAGAAAGGTATGCAATTGTAGATGGACTCACTACATAAAAATCTTATGTGGGATTTGGTGCGCCTTTACCAAGTGGGAAGAAGCGTTTGCCATGTAAGTGGGTCTATAAGTTGAAGATTACTCCAAATGACCAAAGTACAAGGTAGGATTGGTTGTGCTAAAGGGTTTAAGCAATAGCAAGGTGTGGATTTTGATGAGTTTACATATAGAGATCTTTGTAATGATTCTATATGACTGTCGGATTCTCTCTTTAAATTTTGTCGGTTGTTTCTGCCACGTCACCTGATTATTGTGTTTCAGGGCCTCAAATCTTGCCACCTGGGTTGCGTCCCTCAATTGCTTGGCCCTCTGCTTGGTGAGCACCGTCTTTGGACTCCCTGGCTCTGCCAGTGGCACTTTTTCTTTTTCCCGTTTAGAAGCCTTAGCTGACATTTTCTGAAGATCTTTCTGTGCCTCTTTTTCGCCGGCCTGCTGACTTGAGTCTTCTGACTTGAGTCTTCCTGAGCTGGTTGGGCTTGTTCTGATTCTCCCAGAGTGTTATTGGCCTGCTTTGAGCTTTCCTGGATTGTATCTTGGTGTACGTTTTTGGCCCGATCTGAACTTATTTGAGCTGAGATTCTGGGATAGTATCTTCTTAGCTTACCCCTATTCACTCTTTCAGGAAAGACTAGATCTTTTAAGTCCTTCAGTTGGACCGAACCATCTCATACATTCTGTTAATTTCATAAGGGCCAGTCCATCCTGAAGTCAGATTCTTTCTTTTTCCTTCCATTTTCCCTGGGTACCAAAGCACTAATTCACCCTCTTTAAGTTCTTTTTTCTTAATTGATCGATCATGATATGCCTTCATGCATAACTGTGCTACCTCTTGCTCCCACAGGGCCCTCTGCCTTTGCTCATCCAACTTTTTGAGCTCTAGTAATCTGTCCTGTAAGTTGATTCTGGGGGTGAACTCAGAGTCTCAGGGCTGGGAGCTTGAATTCGAATGGTACAACTACTTCCTAGCCAAATGCTAATTCGAATGGCGTTTGCTTCGTGGAAACCTTGAATGCAGTTCTGTAAGCCCATAAGGCCGATTGTAATTGCATGCCCCAAGCTCCTTTCTGAGTTTCTACCATTTTAGTCAAGATTCGTTTCAATGTTTTGTTTGTACTCTCAGCCTGACCATTACACCGTGGGTAATATGTGGCTGCCTTTCTATGCTTGATCATGAATGTTGTGGTCAGGGCCTCCACTATCTCATTCAGAAAATGAGTTCCTTGATCAATTACTAGCTCTAAAGGGCAGCCAAACCTGGTTATAATGTGCTCGTATAAGAACTTGGCTATTTTCTTGGCTGTGTTATCTGATAGCACTTTAGCTTCTATCCACTTGGTCACATAATCTGTTGTAGCTACTATGTATTTGTGCTTCCCAGTGTTTTTGAATGGCCCCATAAAATCAATTTCCCACTTCATGAAGGGCGCCAAGGGTTGAATAGGCTGGTTGAATAGGCTGCAACGGTCCCATGACACTGGAAGTTGGTCTCCCCGTTCTCTGGCAAATGTCGCAGCCTTTGACCCATTCCTGGGAATCCTTGAACAGTGTATTCCACCAGTAGCCTGCCTGTAGTAGTTTTCTTGCTGTGACCCCTCATGACATATGTCCTCCTGAATCTTGCTCATGTGTCGCTTCAATTAATGGAACCCTTTCTGAAATTGGTACACACCTTCTCAACACATAATCCTTACCCACTCTGTAGAGTGCACCTGCCACCCAAGTATAGTTTCTGGCTTGTATGACTAGAGCCTTCTTTTTCTTGAGAGGCCACTCGGGGGGCGAATTACCCATCCTCAAATAGTTGGCTATGTCCCTGTCCTCAGAATCCAATTCTATTTTGAACAGATTGGCGTTAGGAAACTCATCTTTTATCCCCGATTGTTCATTAGCTAGAACTGCTCTGGACAAGAAATCAGCACCCAGATGGTTCTTTCCAGGTTTGTGTATGATCTTGAATTCAATTCTTGAAGCAACAGCATCCATCTAAACAATCTTCCCTGTATGAAGATTTTGTTGATGAGATAAATCAGTGCTTGATGATCCACATAGAAGGTGAAGAAGTTTTCCAATAGATAGTGGAAAAACTTTTGCACCGCGAACACCATCCCCAAGGCTTCTCTCTCTGTGGTTGTGTATGCTTGTTCTGCCTGAGAGAACCTTCTACTTGCAAAATAGATTGGAAAATCGACCTCTCCTTCTGGTGTGCCAGTATAGCTCCCAAAGCTACTCCCGAGGCGTCCACATGAACGTGGAACAGAAGATTCCAATTAGGTTGTTTCAGAATGGGCTTTTGCGAAACTAACCTCTTTATTGCCTCAAATCCCTCCTGGCACCTTTCATCCCAATAGAACTGAGCTTCTTTCTTTGTTAATGCATACATTGGCGCCGCCTGTTCTGACAATTTTTCAATAAACCTCCTGTAAAAATTTAACATATCCTAGGAAGTTGTCCACCTTATTGGCGTTTGTTGGAGCCCTTGCCTCTAGGATTGCCTTGACCTTATTTTGAGACATCTCAATTCCTCCTCTTGATATCACATGTCCCAGCACTTCTCCCTTGTCCACTCCGAACACACACTTGAAGGGATTTAAGCAGACCCTCTTTTCTCTGCACTTTACAAACATTAGTCTCAAACATTCCAGGTGATTTTCTTGGTTGGAGTAAACTGTGAAATCATCCACAAAGATAGCCATGAACTTTTGCAAATACTCCGAAAAAATGGCCATCATTGCCCTCTGGAATGTCGCTGGGGCGTTGCATAGTCCAAACGGCATCACCAAGTACATGAATGCTCCCCACTCTGTTATGAAGGTGGTTTTCTCCAGATCCTTTGTTCTCCAGTCATGTACCGCTCCTGCAGCCCTCAACCATGGCCTTCCCAAAAGCATATCGTAGGCTTCCCCTACATCCACCAACACTAGGAATGACATTTCAAATTTAACCCCTGATACTTTCATTGGTACTTCTTCCACCATGCCCAGAGGCTTTGAGATCGTTTGATTTGCCATCCTTAGCTGAAATGGTGCTGGCCTACAGATTTAAGAATTTCCTGACATTTTTTGAGATTATGTTCACTCTTGCCCCACCATCCAGGGTAACCTTCTCTAGAGGCTTCCATCTTTTTCGGATCTGGCACTCCACTTGAATTAAGGGAGCCTGATCATCCCAAATTCCTATCTTGTTTATTTCATAAGCTGCCTTTAGCCCCTCGTTCTACAGCAATTCTTCAACAGCCAGCACTACTTCCACTAGTTTGGACATTTCCAAAGATAACTAAGTGATTCGTGCATTTAGGTTTTCCCATTTGTTTTCGATTTTTATTGGGAGAGACCCCAGTGATTCTTGGTCATCTTTCTCTGTTTCCACATTCAGTACTGGGGGCCTTGATTCCTCTTGAGCCTCTGCTATTTTTTTCACCCAGATTTTAGTGTTTATTTGCTCCCTATTTGGAGCGGCGTTTTCAACAGCAGGTTTGATGCATTGTAATTCTTGAGTTAATTGTGCCGCTTCTTGCTTTAACTTCTTCCATATTTGCATTGGTTTTTCTGGGTTTTCCTCTAGCTTCAGTTTTTCCTGGTGCTGAGATCTGGTGATTACAGCTACTTCCGGTAGCACCAGATTCACCCCTGGATTACTTTGTTGAGCGATCCACTCTCGACAATCTCTGGCAAAATGGCCTTCTTTCTGGCAGTGCCAGCATATAATTTTCCTCACTGGCGTCGGTCTGTAATATCTGGGAGCCTGACCTTCAGACTGCTGATTCAGTTGCGCATTTGATTCCTCTGCTGGCTTTGCCACTATTTCTAGCCTTACTGGAGGTGCCACTCTAATAGGGCACTCTTTCCATTCATGACCCCTTCTTATACAATAGTCACATTGCATGCATTCATCACTGGTTGAATGCCCATCCACCCTACAATGTAGACACCATTTTTCTCCTTTTGAGGGCATTTTAGCTCTTACCCCTGACAACTTTTCCTCTTCTTCAGTTTCTTTATCTCCAACTTGTAGCTTTGTGTATTATCCGGTGTTCCCTCCTATGAACTACTGGTAGATTCACAAGACTCTGTTTCGCTATCACTTTCACTGGAGCTTTGCCTCTTGCACTTGTGCGTGGTTTTCTTTCTTTCCATTTTTGCTACTCTTTCTACCAACTCCTCAAAGGTCTTGGTTGGATTAGTGACTTCAGCTTGAGCTATGTCTTTTAATGAAGTTCTGTTCAAGCACTAGGCCCTCATGCTTTTGTTTTTGGGAGGCGATGATAATTGTCTTGCCAGGTCTTTGATTTCCTCCACGAATTGTCTGCTGACATTTGTTTTCCGCTGTTGAATTTTGTCGAGCTGACTCAGCAGTTCCTCGTCTGACTTTTCTTCTTTGAATCTTTTTATCAAGACCTTTGACAAAAGCTTGTATGTGGGCAATTTTTTTGGTGGAAAATTCAAGTACCACTTTTGAGCAATTCCCTTCAGCGTTTGGGAAAAAAGCGCAGTCAAGTCCCCTCTGGGTAGTTCCCGAGAAGTAGCCCACCTCTCAAATGCCTGAACATGCACGTGGGGGTCCCGACCCTTCTTCCCCTTGAACTCCGGCATCTTCAGTTTCAAGTCTCTTAGTGCAGCTCGTCCCCCTGCTCTCTTGATGATCTGATCCTTGCTCTGGATGTTCTGGTCCTTCTTCTTCCTCTGTCATCTCCTGTCTTGGAGGTGAACCCTGTGCTTGTTCCACTTCCTGAACCTCCTCCAAGACCTTCTAGTCGACCTCGCCACCCTTTTCTTGGCCACCAATATGCTTGTACCTGCCACCACTGCATCTGAAGGGCTGTCCATAGTTGGAACTCTACAATTTTAGAGCTTCCCCAGTAGGATCGCCAATGTTAACTTCTTGCTTCTTACTTGGCAAGGACAAGTTAATGCATGAGATTCTGAGTTAGCCAACCTTGGTGATAGCTTATACAAATTATGAACTATGCCCTATGAATTTTAATCAAGTAGAACATCCCCAGTAATTCATGCATGCCAATTTCAGATGTATATGATACGTACGACTTGCTCGAGCTTCACTTGGTGCCTATTCATTACTATCTCATAGTTTCTTGATTCATCACTAGGATATACTATCTGCTTTCCAACATGCCTAGGTTGAGTAGAAGTTCCATCAGTGTTTGGAAGAACTAAAACTTCATTATGAGAAAAGATTATCTGATGGTCCACCTTCCCCAATATGTACATCTTGTACAGCTTGTTCTATATTATCATGTAGAAATGAGTGGGACTGCATTCCTTTCTTGATTGAAGTGATAGATACTTGCACATGTATAGTTTGTTGAGGGTAAACTATCTCTTTTAGAAGTAATAATCATTCTTGGCATGGGATGAGAAGAGATATCTAGTGGCGACGGCGTAGTATGTACTGATTTTTTGTTAGTTCATAGTTCATAGTTCATAATTTATAAAGCATAGTGCATAGTTTATAAACAATAGTGACAGCATAGTTTTTCTTTCATAATGGCGGTGGTAAGTACTCTATTCCATGGCGCTAGAGTACCTATAAAGAGTTCTAGTAGAATATAAATGTTGTTATCCTGTCTCATCGCTCTTTAATGGTGTTTATGCTCATCGCATTTTGTGAAGCTTGTGTTGTACGTATCATATACATATGAATAGGCACCTAGTGAAGCTTGAGCAAGTTGTACATATTGTGAGGTGAAAAAAAGAAGAAAGAACCTGCCTCTATAGCTCTTCCACCTCCCAAACTTGGAAAAACTACCACGAACGGGGCACCACCAGCCACCGGCTGGAACACTCTCTCAACATGCGCCACCCACCCACACCATAAGACAGCTCAGAACCACAACGAACAGATGATCATTCAACAAAAAACATATACAACATGAACCATATACAAACTCAGCAAATACACCAAAGACCAGGACTCTTGGCCAGGATTTACTGCCAAGGGAATACACCCTTGTGTCTGACAACCAAGCCTCTGTTTCCCGGTACCTGTAATCTCCAGAGGGCGCCCACACCAGCAACCCTTCTTCACTTCCTCTGTAGCCCGGCTACTCTCTGTCTGCTGCTACCTGCCAATTGTCGTAGGCGAGCCCCACTGTCTCCAGCCCACACATCAGCACCACTTCTACATCCAACCCACACAAAAACCCAAGGCTCCCTCTCTGGTCAGCATCCATGCACTGCCTGCAATCATCGCCCACACAAGACCAGCTACTCTCACCAGAAGGCGCCCACACCAGCTAACCTTCACTCAGTAGCTCCCACTCTCTGTATGTCGTGACCAGCAGTTTCACCAACCACCAGAGCCTCTGCACAATCCTCAGCACCACGAACCCCTGCTCACCGCAGCATCCTCATATATCTAGCCCAAGCCACATCACTCAATCCCTTCCTCACAGCAGCCCTCTCTCTGCTCCAATCACCAACCCATACTAGACCATCACCCAAGAGACCTGCAGCCTCTTCTGTACAGTCACCAGCCTCCTTCACATCAGCACACAAGCGCCCCCAGCTTTCAATTACCAGGCGGCCATTTCCTTCTCTTCGATCACCTCCAATCCCTCACAATTCCCAACAACAGCCGGCTCTGCCCAAAGCGGCTTTCTTTACACCTTCCGCAGCTGCTTCTCAGACTCACCCGCCACATGTCCAGCCATCGCCTCTCTTCTTGTCGCCCAGGCCAGCAGCTGCATCTTCGTTCCCTACTCGGCTCCCTTTCTAAAGACCTGCGGCTGCTCCAGCCCTTGCACTTTGATGCCGACACTTCACACACGTCTGCCCACCAGCCTACCCTCTGCTTTCGAAACCACTGCGCCAGAGGGAGCCCCAGGCGACTCTCCTACACTGTCAGCCTGTCTGCCACTGTAGCAGCTCACCAACACAACTCTGCGCTGACTACTCTTACTTCCCACGTCGCCAGCCACTGCCTTCAGAGCGGCTGCACCAACACTTCTCCACACGGGAGGTCTTTTCTCACGTCGGCCCTTCAGGAGCGACCTCAAGAAGCCCCCTTCTTGAACAACACACCGACGGCCTTTTCTGCAATCCTACGTGAGCCACCTTCGCCAGCTTCCAAAGCATTCGAGATGTTGCGCTGGTGGCTCCACAAGCTTCCATGTGGCCATTTTACAAAGTGGCCATGTGGATTATATATCTTATTTTCTTTTTTTTAAAAAGCTTCCAACCACATAATGATGGCCACCCACAAATGCTAAAAGAGCCCCTTCTCCTTGCACTTCAGATCATCACGCCACGGCCATAATTTTCCAAAATAAGAGCGAGAGCTGCCCCCCGTCTTCGTCAGCATTATTATCATCTCCAAACACAACCATTGCCCAGTCGGTGCTCTGCATTTAGTATCCATCAGCACACCATACAGTTGCACTAAAACTCCCAGATCACCAGCATTTTCTCCGGAAAACAACACGTCCATAATCCAGCTCACGACCAAACCACTTGGCCTGTACACTTGCCAGGGCATTCAGGGCAAATTTTATTCACACACCACACGCACCATATATACACTGACCAAAAACACCTTTCGGATTTTAGCCTGACATACTTTGCCCAACCCCTAGCCTGCTGAATCATTTATGATCAGCAGAAAGCATATGACCACGTTTCCCTCCGTCTATTCTCTGAGCATCATACAGTGTAACCAACACATCTCTGTTCCAAATGATCCAAGAAACTCTGTCATCTTCCCCAGGTATAATTTTCCATCCCGCATCCCACAACACAACACCAGAGCTTCTGGAAACAAAGCTCCTGACATACACACCATCTTGCCTCATCTCAAACCCAAAATCCCTGATACGATCAGCACCAATATCGGAGAACCAGTGCAGCAACTCCTGCTGAGGGTAAAAATTGATGAAAGCTTCATCAAAAAAAACCTGTTGTACCATAACACTTTCCTGTCCATCAGCATAAGAAGCCTCACCATCAAAACCAGCCACCACAGGCAAAACAAACTCCTCTTCAACAGGCACCATTGCCAAAGCATCCACCTCAGTCCCTGTATCCTCATCTTCATCAAAATCATCAAGAAATTCATCCATTGCAGCATCCCTCTCATCTATAGCAGCAGCATCATTCAAAGTCTTCTGGTGTTTTTCTTCCTTCATAGCCTCAATTCTGGTCATGGCTTTTTTAGCATTCATACACATCTCATCATCCAGCTCCAACTCAGGCTCATCATCCTGTAGACTGTCTATTTCCCACTCATCCCACACAGGTTCATTATCCAAAGGCTCAAAAGCAAACTCTTTCACATCACATGCATACCTTTGCTCATGATTCACTTGTATCTCCTCGCATTCCTCATGTATGACTTCTTCTTGTTCAGCAACCTCGTCACCAAGCACTTCTTCATCAATAACCAGGGCATCCATCTCTGCATCCTCCTCACTGGATGAAGTATCCTCTGTTCCCTCACTAGTAGTGGTACTACTAGTCGTATCATCACTCGAATCAGCTTCACTCTCCTCTTCATCATTGACAGGCTTCTGGTTATCCATATTAAACTGCTTCTTATTCCCTCTCCTGTCATACAGAGTAATGACCCCTTTCCTCCAATCCTGCACAGCCTTCACCGCTCTCAGCCATGGTCTTCCCAAAATAATGGGGAATGCACCCATTCCTGCAGGCATAACATGATAATCCACAAGCACCTTTACATCAAAAGCTTCCAATTCTAACTGCTTGATCATACCTAAGCATTTGACTTTCTGATGATTAGCCAGCCGAATACGAAATCCAGACGCTTCAGTAAAATCAAGACCAAGCCTCTCCACAGCAGCTAATGTGATCACACAAATCTGTGCTCCACCATCTATGTATGCCTCTCCCAGATTCTTCCCTTTATACCACACATTCACCACAGGACATATGTCAGGTAACTCTTGAACAGATAGAACAGTCACTATCCCTTTGGCCGGCTCCTTCTCTCTCGGGTTCACAAGTCTTTTCCACTGACGCTTCAAATTGGGAGCTAACTCTATCAATTGCCCAAAAGTAATGTTAGCCTTCCTTCCAGCCATGTCCTCCTGCAAACTGTAGCTATCCTGCCCACCCCCTAGTGGAAAATCAGTTACCTGAAACTTCCTACGAGACCTCCGCTTCTGCTTGACCTTCACATCCTCTCCTTCTTTCACTTTTCCTTTCTTCTTGCTGGGCCCTGCAGCATCCTTGCTTTCTCTTTCCTGTGGCATCCGTTTTCCCAAGGGCATCACATCAGCTTCTGCCTCCTTCGTCCTCTCAAGGGTGACCACATCTATCACCTTAGTTTTTCCCTTCTCCTCAGCTGTAATTCCACTCAGACCTGCTTGATCCCTGATATCAATACCATAATCATTCGACCTATCCGGTAACTGTGAAGGTAGTGGGTACATGTCACCACCCATACGTTGAGGCTTATCACAATCTGTACTCAGATGACCTAGCTCACCACAATTCCAGCATGTAGGAATGAAATGGCGGCCCCTACCGCGACCACGTCCATATCCTGCTTGTCCATCTCCCCCTTCAGGAAAATTACCTCGGCCTCTACCACGTCCACCACCTGTGCTTCCCATTAAATTTAAGCTCAAATTCTTCATAAGATCAACCATCTGCTTCATATCCTGCCGCAATCCCTCATCAGAACCTGCAGGAAACATAGGTACTCCTTGACTAGCTTGAGGCACCATCTGCATAGCTTGGGCTTCAGTGGGCTTCATCCTCTCAATCACTGCATTCATGGGTGTAGCTTCCACTCTACGAATCTCCGGTTGTGCTACAACTGGAATCATCCCCAGCTGATTCATTCGCTGCAGTTTCCAATCTTTTGACTTAGCAATCTCCACCGCATCCTCAAAAGACCTGGGCTTCTTCAATTCCACTTTCCAGCGAATACTCCTCTTAAGTCCGGCTACAAACTTGTTCTTCTTCATCATATCAGGCGGCACCTGATCTTCTCCCAAAGCCCTGCATAGAGTCTCCCATAGCAAAGAAAATTTCTTCATATAATCATCTATTGATTCAAACTCACCTTGTGTCAGAGCTTGCACCTCATGCCAAACCTTGTCGGGGTCTTCCACCTTCTTGAACCTGTTGCTAAGTGCTGTCTTTAATCCATCCTCAGTCATCTCAATGCGTGGAACAGCAACCCTCAATGACTCCTCATAAGCCCTGTACCAGGTCCTTGCATCTCCTTTCAAACAGATGCTCAACAGCCGCAACACCTGTACCGACTCACTGATATGGTTGCTTATACATGCAACCTCCACATTCGAACCACCATAAAACTCTGGATAAGACATCATCTTGATCCCCAAACTTCACTTTCAAACCCAAGAAAAAACCCAAAAACACCTTCCTTCAATCTCTCACTCTGGGGCATACACCCTCGTAAGAGAAATCCCTGAGCAATCCTCAGTCAAACTATACCAGAAAGAGCCACTCCTCAGTGGGGGCACCAGAAGGATGTGAGGTGAAAAAAAGAAGAAAGAACCTGCCTCTATAGCTCTTCCACCTCCCAAACTTGGAAACACTACCACGAACGGGGCACCACCAGCCACCGGCTAGAACACTCTCTCAACATTCGCCACCCACCCACACGATAAGACAGCTCAGAACCATGAAGAACAGATGATCATTCAACAAAAAACATATACAGCATCAACCATGTACAAACTCAGCAAAATACACCAAAGACCAGGACTCTGGCCAGGATTTACTGCCAAGGGAATCACACCCTTGCGTCTGACGACCAAGCCTCTGTTTCCCAGTCCCTGTAATCTCCAGAGGGCGCCCACACCAGCAACCCTTCTTCACTTCCTCTGTAGCTCGGCTACTCTCTGTCCTCAGCTGCTACCTGCCAATGTCGTAGGCGAGCCCCACTGTCTCCAGCCCACACATCAGCACCTCAACTGCATCCAACACACAAAAACCCAAGGCTCCCTCTCTGGTCAGCATCCACGCACTGCCTGCAATCATCGCCCACACAAGACCAGCTACTCTCTCCAGAAGGCGCCCACACCGGCTAACCTTCACTCAGCAGCTCCCACTCTCTGTATGTCGAGACCAGCAGTTTCACCAACCACCAGAGCCTCTACACAATCCTCAGCACCACGAACCCCTGCTCACCGCAGCATCCTCAGATATCTAGCCCAAGCCACATCACTCAATCCCTTCCTCACAGCAGCCCTCTCTCTGCTCCAATCACCAACCCATACTAGACCATCACCCAAGAGACCTGCAGCCTCTTCTGTACAGTCACCAGCCTTCACATCAGCACACAAGCGCCCCCAGCTTTCAATTACCAGGCGGCCATTTCCTTCTCTTCGATCACCTCCAATCCCTCACAATTCCCAACAACAGCCGGCTCTGCCCAAAGCGGCTTTCTTTACACCTTCCGCAACTGCTTCTCAGACTCACCCGCCACATGTCCAGCCATCGCCTCTCTTCTTGTCGCCCAGGCCAGCAGCTGCATCTTCGTTCCCCACCCGGCTCCCTTTCTAAAGACATGCGGCTGCTCTAGCCCTTGCACTTTGACGCCGACACTTCACACACATCTGCCCACCAGCCTACCCTCTGCTTTCGAAACCACTGCGCCAGAGGGAGCCCCAGGCGACTCTCCTACATTGTCAGCCTGTCTGCCACACTGTAGCAGCTCACCAACACAACTCTGCGCTGACTACTCTTACTTCCCACGTTGCCAGCCACTGCCTTCAGAGCGGCTGCACCAACACTTCTCCACACGGGAGGTCTTTTCTCACGTCGGCCCTTCAGCAGCGACCTCAAGAAGCCCCCTTCTTGAACAACACACCGACGGCCTTTTCTGCAATCCTACGTGAGCCACCTTCGCCAGCTTCCAAAGCATTCGAGATGTTGCGCTGGTGGCTCCACAAGCTTCCATGTGGCCATTTTACAAAGTGGCCATGTGGATTATATATCTTATTTTCTTTTTTTTAAAAAGCTTCCAACCACATAATGATGGCCACCCACAAATGCTAAAAGAGCCCCTTCTCCTTGCACTTCGGATCATCACGCCACGGCCATAATTTTCCAAAATAAGAGCGAGAGCTGCCCCCCGTCTTCGTCAGCATTATTATCATCTCCAAACACAACCATTGCCCAGTCGGTGCTCTGCATTAAGTATCCATCAGCACACCATACAGTTGCACTAAAACTCCCAGATCACCAGCATTTTCTCCGAAAAACAACACGTGCATAATCCAGCTCACGACCAAACCACTTGGCCTGTACACTTGCCAGGGCATTCAGGGCAAATTTTATTCACACACCACACGCACCATATATACACTGACCAAAAACACCTTTCGGATTTTAGCCTGACACATATCATATTCATGTAAAATTGGCATGTCCAAATTGGAGGGAAAGTTCTAGTTCATAATAAATCATATGTCATAGTTCCTAGTTTAAATGATCTATGATCTATGAATTATGACCTATGAATTATTATGAATAAAAAATTTAATTTATGAGGTATGGACAAACCCAAGAGAGTACCATACACTTTGTGGAAATGTGGGCAAGTGTGTGGTAGTCTATAATAAGTGCATCAACGAAAGTATATGAATTGTCTAGAACTGTACAGTTTTTTTTTATGAGAATGTATATGATCTTTATCTAAATATGTCGTATTGTATAGGAAATATATAGAATTTCTATGTGATTTTCTATGTGAAGTCGAAAGTAGTATGTGTAATACTATAGGAAGTGTATGAAATTATTAGAAAGTGTATGAAATATTTAGGAAGTGTATAAATTATGTAGAGAAGTGTATAAAACTTTATTAAGTATAAGGAAGTGTATAAGATATTTATAGGATTTGTATATGAGTACGTAGAAAGTGTGTAGAATTATGTGGAAGTGTGTAGAATTGTAAGGAAGTGTACATAAGAGGATTGGAAGTGTATAATGTTTTATGAGAGTGTGTGAAACTGTGGGTGATTGTATAGGAGATCTATAGAACTCTATGGTAGTGTGAAAATGTCTCGAAGTGTATAAGAAGAGTATAGAAAATGCATACAATTGTATGAAAGTCAATTGGAAGTGTATGAAAATGTATAGAAGTAGTGTGTGTAATTCTATAGTGTAAAGAAGTGTACAAAAACGTATAGAAGTGTATAGAAGTGTTTGGATGACTATAAAAGTATATATTAAAATTTATGTGGTTGTATGAAAATTTATGTGACAAATTTATGTGGTTCTATGAAAATGTATAAGATTCCTATATGGTTGTATCGAATGAAAGTGAAGGCATGAAAGTGTATGGCAGTGTATGTGAGTTTAAAAGAAGTGTATAGAGAAATGTGTGCTAGTTTATTGAAGTTTACATCAATTTTAGAAAGTGTATAGAAGTGTATGCAACTTTATAGAAGTATATCGGCGTTTACAGGAAGTGAATGGAAGTGTAGCAGCTGTATAGAACTGTATTATAGTGTATGGATTTGTATGTGAAATTAAAGTATATGTTTAAAAATGTGTCTAAAGAGAATTCTTACTAGTGAACATCATACTTTATAGCACTGCTTACTTAACAAGAAATTTTTTGCATAATATAAAAAAACAAGAAGGACTAAAAGTTAAAGAAATTTAAGTATAGCGCAAAGATAGACGCCTCAACGAATCGCCACTTTTGAATGTAGATCTCTTGAATGCATGATGGCCGCTTTTGAAAGTAGATCTCTTCAATGAATATGGTCTACCTATCTATGTACCTACCTACCTATCTATCTATTTACCTATCTACCTATCTATATATGTACCTATCTATCTATGTACCTATCTATCTACCTATCTATCTATCTACCTATCTATCTATCTATTTACCTATCTACCTATCTATCTAAGTACCTCCTATTGCTAATTTTTAAAGCAGAGGAGAGTATGACCTAGAGAGAGAGAGAGAGATGGGGAGGGGTGCCTTGTGAGAGCACCCAAACCGTCCGCGAGCACGGATGGTCGGGGTGCTCTCAAAGGGTGTCCTCTAAGATCTGTGTGGGTGTGTGTGTGTGTGTGTGTGTGTGTGAGAGAGAGAGAGAGAGAGAGAGAGAGTTTTCGTGAGACAGAGCCCTCGTCTGCCTCCTACGTTCAGTCTTCTCTACAGCCCGCAAGAAGTTATGGCCGTTGGGAAGAATAAGCATATTTCTAAAGGCAAGAAGAAATTTGTTGATCCCTTCTCAAAGAAGGATTGGTATGATATCAAGGCCCATGCATTTTCAATGTGTCAGGTCCATTGGAAAAACCCTCGTGACCAGGACCCAGGGTACCAAGATTGCTGCTGATGGTTTAAAAGGTCGAGTTTTTGAAGTGTCCCTAACTGATCTTGAGAACGATGAGGATCATGCTCCTCGCAAGATCAATCTTAGAGCTGAAGATGTCCAGGGCAAGAATATTCTGACCAATGTCTAGGGGATGGATTTCACTATTGATAAGCTGAGTTCTCTTGTTCGGAAGGTGTGCAGATAGCTTTACCGACGTCTCCATGCTGGATGAGCCCTTGAAGAGATCACAGAGAGAGAGGCTAGGAGGCAAATGAAGACATTGACACACCGGAAGCCGCGAACATTTGAGGAGGCCCAAGAGCTGGAGTTGTACCACTTATTCATGAGTATGTATCTATCTATCAATGTATCTATTAGTACCTAATTATGTATCTATCAACAACCCTTAATCCATCTTGGCCTTGGAGGGCTTGATCTATATATATATTTATCTACCTATCTATCTATGTAGCTAATTATGTATCTACCTACCTATCTATCTATCTATGTACCTAATTATGTATCTACCTACCTATCTATCTACATACATAATTAGTACCCACTAATTATCTATAATCTATCTACTTATCTATATATCTATAAAGCACAGGAAAGTATGGCCTAGAGAGAGAGAGAGAGAGAGAGAGAGAGAGATGGGGAGGGGTGCCTTGTGAGAGTACCCAAACCGTCCACGAGCACGAATGGTCGGGGTGCTCTCAGAGGGTGTCCTCTAAGATGTGTGTGTGTGTGTGTGTGTGTGTGTGTGTGTGTGTGTGTGTGTGTGAGAGAGAGAGAGAGAGAGAGAGAGAGACTTTTTGTGACAGAGCCCTTGTTTGCCTCCTACGTTTAGTTTGCCTCCTACGTTCAGTCTTCTCTACAGCCTGCAAGAAGCTATGGCCGTTGGGAAGAATAAGCGTATTTCTAAAGGCAAGAAGAAAGTTGTTGATCCCTTCTCAAAGAAGGATTGGTATGATATCAAGGCCCCATCCATTTTCAGTGTCAGGTCCAGTGGCAAAACCCTCCTGACCAGAACCCAGGGTACCAAGATTGCTGGTGATGGTTTAAAAGGTCGAGTATTTGAAGTTTCCCTAACTGATCTCCAGAACGATGAGGATCATGCTTCTCGCAAGATCAATCTTAGAGTTGAAGATGTCCAAGGCAAGAATATTCTTACCAATTTCTTGGGGATGGATTTCACTACTGATAAGCTGAGGTCTCTTGTTTGGAAGGTGTGCAGAGAGCCTTACCGACGTCTCCATACTCGACGAGCCCTTGAAGAGATCAGAGAGAGAGAGGCTAGGAGCCAAATGAAGACATTGACACGCTGGAAGCGGCGAACATTTTGAGGAGACCCATGAGCTCAAGTTGTACCACTTATTCATGAGTATGTATCTATCTATCAATGTCTATCTATGTATCTATTAGTACCTAATTATGTATCTATCTACTTTTTGTACAACAACCCTTAATCCATCTTGGCCTTGGAGGGCTTGATATATATATCTATTTATCTACCTATCTATCTATGTACCTAATTATGTATTTACCTATCTATTTATTTACCTATCTATCTATGTACCTTATTATGTATCTACCTACCTACTTGTTGGTGATGAATCATTGTAGACATTGACGATGTATCCATATGAGAATCTCTCTAGATACATAATTAATACCTACTAATTATCTATAATCTATCTACTTATCTATATATCTATCTATGTATCTATCTATCTACCTATCTATCTATGTATACCTATGCATCTATTTATCCCTATGTATATCTATATATCTATCTATCTATCTACCTATCTATCTATGTACCTATCTATATATCTAACTGTCTACCTATCTATCTATGTATACCTATGCATCTATTTAACTATATATCTATCTGTCTACCTATCTATCTATGTATACCTATGCATCTATTTAACTATATATCTATCTGTCTACCTATCTATCTATGTATACCTATGCATCTATTTAACTATATATCTATCTATCTACCTATCTATCTATCTATCTATCTATCTATCTATCTATCTATTTACCTATCTACCTATCTATCTATGTACCTATCTATCTATCTACCTTTCTTTCTATATCTATCTATCTATGTATCTATCTATCTATGTATCTATATATCTATCTACCTATCAATCTACCTATCTATGTACCTATCTACCTATCAATCTACTTATCTATGTACCTATCTACCTATGTATGTATCTATATATCTACCTATCTATGTATCTATCTACCTATCTACCTATCAATCTACCTATCTATGTACCTACCTATCTATCTCTCTATTTACCTATCTACCTATCTATCTATTTACCTATCTATCTATCTATTTACCTACCTATCTACCTATCTATCTATTTACCTATCTATCTATCTATTTACCTATCTATCTATCTACCTATCAATCTACCTATCTATGTACCTACCTATCTATCTCTTTATTTACCTATCTACCTATCTATCTATTTACCTATCTATCTATCTATTTACCTATCTATCTATCTACCTATGTACCTATCTATCTATCTACCTATCTATCTCTCTTTACCTATCTACCTATCTATCTATGTACCTATCTATCTATATCTATCTATCTATGTATCTATCTATCTATGTATATATATATATATATATCTATCTACCAATCTATCTATGTATCTATCTATCTATGTATATATATATATATATCTATCTACCAATCTACCTGTCTATGTACCTATCTACCTATCAATCTACCTATCTATCTACCAATCTACCTATCTTTGTACCTATCTATCTATCAATCTACCTATCTATCTACCAATCTACCTATCTATGTACCTATCTACCTATCTATCTATCTATTTACCCATCTACGTATATATCTATGTACCTATCTACCTATCTACCTATCTATCTATCTATTTACCTATTTACCTATCTATCTATGTACCTATCTATCTATCTATCTATCTATCTATTTACCTATTTACCTATCTATCTATGTACCTATCTATCTATATCTATCTATCTATGTACCTATCTATCTATACCTATCTATCTATGTACCTATCTATCTATGTATCTATATATCTATCATGCAAACATTTACAAATGATTTCAGCTTGTTGCTTGCATTTGCAAACTTGGCTTTTTTCCAAAAAACATTCAATGATTTTTTTGTACTTGAGGTATTCAAGATAGAGAGTAGAGGTTCTCTTTGCCTTTGATTACATAAGGATGCTTTAGAGATATATTGGACATACATTTACTGCATTACATAGATTTGTAGACTTTGGTTGATGTATGATTTTCTAGCACTAAATGGTGATTGATGGTTCTCTTCCTGGGTTCTTGTTTTGTGGGTGATGGTTTTAAGAACAATAAGAGGAGTACCCTTTACAACCTATAACCTCTGCAAATTTTTGAATTCATCATTTGCATAATTCTCTCTTTTGTGTACTTTGGCTATCACCACATTCACACTAAGTATACGTATATGTGTATACATATTCACACTAATCATACTTATGTGTGTGTGTATATATATATATACATATACATATACATACATACATACATACATACATATATACATACATATATATATATACACATACATACATACATACATACATACATACATACATATATATATATATATAATGGTCTGTAGAGCAATTGTATAAAATGGAAAAGCCCATAGAAATGCAGAAGATGGAATGCATGGGAGAGAGTGAGAAACCCACCAACATGAAGGGCTGTGGCATAGGTGATGGCCCTCCATTCGGATGTAGAATGTTATGAAGTACTACTTCTTCTCTGGTGGCATGATGAGGCTATGATCAGCTGCCCCACACATTTTTGCTATTGCAATTATCTACCTCCATTTCAGCTGGAGAGTGAGTACTCCTCGCAAGGTGAGGTTTTTTACTAGGGAGCACTGAACACCCAATATTGCTTTCAGTAGATTTAGCACTACGGGGAGCAGCAGGCAGAGTTGTGTTGTTGCTGGTGACTTCAACTCTAAGCTGTAGTGGATTGTTGTTGTTGTCGGAAGGTGATGCACTATTCAAAGCATTGGCACGGTGCATCAAGGTAAAACGTAGCGTGTTCCTACATGCTATGTTATTATCCTTGATGAACCGCTTCCACCCCGTATTTATGCGCCATCTGACGCTTGGTTTCTCAGTTACACAGCTCAAGCTGACAAGCCGTTCCACCTCATCTCGACCCCACACTCGAACCCTCTTGGAATTTGCTGCATAAACGAAAGAGTTTTTCTGAGTGTTGCAAAAAAACAAGTGGGCACATGATGATATACACACATGGTCTATAGAGAAATTGTATAAAATGGAAAAGCCCATAGAAATACAGAAGATGGAATGCATGGGAGAGAGTGAGAAACCCACCAACATGAAGGGCTGGCGTAGGTGATGGCCCTAGGTGATGGCCCTCCATTCGGATGTAGAACGTTGTGAAGTATTGCTTCTTCTCTGGTGGCATGATGAGGCTATGATCAGCTGCCCACACATTTTGCTATTGCAATTATCTACCTCCATTTCAGCTAGAGAGTGCATACTCCTCACAAGGTGAGGTTTTTTACCAGGGGGCACTGAACACCCAATATTGCTTTAGAACATTGTGAAGTACTGCTTCTTCTCTGGTGGCACGATGAGGCTATGATCAACTACCCCACACATTTTAATATTGCAATTATCTGCCTCCATTTCAATTGGAGAGCGCGTACTCCTCGCAAGGTGATACACACCAGGTACAAGGATGCAGCACACACCAGGTGTAAGGGTACTACCAGGTCGGCAATCAAACACACACACATCAAGAGGTTTGACATGCAAACACAACTAGTGAAGCAAAAGCCATATCCCATGAATTCAAACATTCCAAAATAGTCAAAGAGAAATTTCAAAATTTGTTGGTGGATTCTGGATTCCTTTTTGAGAGCATGTACATTGGGTGTGATTATGCAAAAAAAGAACGGGGAGATTAATTTGTGCTGATCTCAAAAAGGTGAACATGACCTCTAGAATGAAACAAGCATCCCCTATTGTAGATAAAGCATGTCTCAAAAAAGTGGCTATTTAGGATACAATCAAGCAAAAATTGCTACAAAAACCACACTTGCAATTGTGTGGGGCATTTTTACTTTCACAAAAATGGCCTTTGTTCTTACAAAAATACAATAGTAAAATTTCAAAGGTTAATGGCACAATTCCACCTTGTACAAAAGCATTGGATGATATATATCTGCTCAGCTGGCACTCTGTGGACTACAATCCAACCCTCTGAGTTGTTTGTCATCCTAGAAAAAAAGATTAGTGCCACAAGCTCTACCACAGTCTGCTGTGCAAGATTGAGCATAGAGAGATTATACAGAGAGCTCGAGGAGATTATACAGAGAGCTCGAGGAGATTTGCTGTGCAAAAGCACATACCTGCGAACAGGCACTGTCGACATTTTGTTCCTTGCTGCAGCAATGGCGTTCTCTAACGATGGCATTTTCTCGAAGTGCATTGCGTTATTTTCTCTAACGATGGCCATTTCAGCTAATGAGTGTAAGGAGTTAATGCAAAGAACGCAGGCAAGCTAGAAACGCATCACACCCGCAGGCTAGAAACCCGAAACCCATCACACCCGCAGGCTAGAAACCAGCCTAAGGAGCCAGCCTAAGAGCCAAGAATATTAGGGTGGATTCACAAACGTCCACCGAACTAGCCCGAGAGTTCACGGGCAGCCTAAGAGCCACCTTCGTATAAGAATATTAGGGTGGATTCACAAACGTCCACCGGCGGCGGTGGGCACCTCACTTGGGCACAACTTGGGCAAATGCATTTCACATGCTAAGGTGGTCATCCTTAGTGATTCCCCCCGCAGGCTAGAAACCAGCCTAAGTGCCAAGAATATTAGGGTGGATTCACAAACGTCCACCGAACTCACCCAAGAGTTCACGGGCAGCCTAAGAGCCACCTTCGTATAAGAATATTAGGGTGGATTCACAAACGTCCACCAACGGTGGGCGCCCTACTTGGGCACATGCATTTCACATGCTAAGGTGGTCATCCCTAAATTGCAATGGACTACATTGAGCTCAAAACTTTTGTCTCAAGATGATATACATTTTGGCTCTCAAATTTGTGTTTGCTCATGTTTTTAGATTTCATTCACATGCTTGGTATATTGCTCATGAGCTGATTACAGTGTTTTGGCTTAATTTATGTATATACAGTGTTAATAATTTACATATTTGCATGTTTATATATGTAATGTATATATTTATATATTTGAATCAATGCACTTATTTGCATATTTATATATGTCATGTATATTTGGGTCATATTGTATATTTGAATTGCATATTTATATATATAATATATACATATTTATATATGTATATTTAACTGCATATTTGTATATTTATAAGTAGTATATTTGGTTCTTCTATGTATATTGGCATATTTATATAATGTATACATCATTTGCATATTTGAATTACATATGTATATTTAAATGCATATTTATCTATGTCATGTATATTTGAGTCATGTTGTATATTTATACAATCTATATATATTAACTGCATATTTTTATATGTAATATACATACTTGAATCAATGCACTTATTTGCATATTTATATATGTAATGTATCATTGTATATATTTCATCTACCCTTGGTAAAGGATACTTTTTCTTATTTACTGTCACTAAATTAAGAGCTCAATATGCACATGAGCATGGAACCATCCTTCTTTCTCACCAATAGAATTGGTGATGCCCATGGCAAAGAATTGGGTTTAATAAATCCACAACTTAAATAGTCAGCTAATTGCCTTTCCACCTCTATGACTTCTTTTTGACTAAGCCGATAAGGAGGTTTGCTAATAGGTTCCTCTTATTTGCATTAAGAGGAGACCCTTGGTAAAGGATACTTTTTCTTATTTATTGTCACTAAATTAAGAGCTCAATATGCACATGAGCATGGAACCATCCTTCTTTCTCACCAATAGAATTGGTGATGCCCATGGCAAAGAACTGGGTTTAATAAATCCACAACTTCAATAATTGCCTTTCCACCTGTATGACTTCTTTTCGACTAAGCCGATAAGGAGGTTTGCTAATAGGTTCCTCTTATTTGCATTAAGAGGAGCATAGTACATATTTATATATGTAATGTACCAGTGAAAGCTAAGGAAACATTGAAGAAACTATGCTTATTATATAAATATGCACTAACTCAACTATACATATATAAATATGCATATGGTGTGTATGGATTTGTGGGACAAAGCTAAGGAAACATTGAAGAAACTCGTACATTGAAACTTGTAGATGTGTTGAGGCTTGGTGAGAGCTGTAAGTGCATTAGGAGAAGAAAGGTACGCCCACAGATATGGCACCCTCTGCACCACTCACACCCTTCAAATTCACAAAGAAATTGAGCCACATGGATTTTTTGGTACTTGTGATGCCATGTGTTTACTTTTTATTCTCTCCTCACTCCCTGTCCTTTGTCTTTCCTTTGCTTTTTGAGCCGGATAGTATTCAACATCATGAGCTTCTTGTGGGGTGGAGAGACATTGTAGTAATCGGTGTGTGCTTGGGGGTTGGTCCTAGTGTCGTCGGCCCCTCACCTGATTGCAACACCTGATTGCAACGTGCAATCTTTGCCTCCACCTGCACCTAGCTAGGTATACTATAGGGCCTCCCTTGCGCCAAGAAGCTCATAATGTTGCTACTGTGAATGGTTACATGAAAGTTATGGTACCTAATTTTCTAAAATTACTTGTTGTAATAACATTGTGCAGGACATTGGATCTAAACCAAGCAGGGGATTGAGCGAGTTGGGGTTGCAAAAGGGGCCATTACATGGGCTGATTCGAGCGTGAGATAAGGTAGAATGGCCTATGACTTTGAGATGTGTAAGTGAGAAACCAAGCGTCAGATGGCACATAAGGGTGGGGTGGAAGCGGTTCATCAAGGATAATAACATAGTGTGTGGCAACACACTTTGTTTTACCGTGATGTACCATGCCAATGCTTTGAATAGTGCATCACCCAACAACAACAACAATCCACTACAGCTCAGAGTTGAAGTCATCGGCAATAGCACAACTCCGCCTGCTCCTCCCCATAGTGCTAAATCTCCTGAAAGCAATATTGGGTGTTCAATGCTCCCTAGTAAGGAGTACGCGCTCTCCAGCTAAAATGGAGGCAAATTTTGAAATAGAAAAATGTGCGGGGCAGTTGATCATCATGCCACTAGAGAAGCAGTACTTCACAACATTCTAAATCCGAATGGAGGGCCATCACCTATGCCAGCCCTTCATGTTGGTGGGTTTCTCACTCTCTACCCATAATATTCCCATGCATTCCATCTTCTACATTTGTATGGGCTTTTCCATTTTATACGATTGCTCTACTAGCATTAGTACAGACCATGTGTGTATATCATCACGTGCCCACTTGTTTTTTTACAACACTCAAAAAAACTCTTTCGTTTATGCAGCAAATTCCAAGACATCAACAACCAAAGAGGCAGCAAACGCTCAGATTCTGCAAAGTCATGTTTCAGATCTCGCGTCAATCAGGTAACCGAGGAGGGTATATCAGAGCAGACAAATCATGTGCATTTCAGGTGCACATAACAAAGCAAATAATTAATAAAATTGAAATGGTTGTCAAAGTCGGCAAAATTCTAGAATTGGGCAGCTTACTTTGAGATCATATATGAGGAGAGCCTTGGGCTCATTTCTAGCACGTCAGAAGAAGGAGAGCAGCAGATTTTTGGCACCCATCCTCTCCAGCAGCAACAGTACCACCCTTATACCAGGCGTTTTTTGCAGCCCATCTCCCCCTCTCTCTTGCTGGCGTTTTCTCTCTGCTGCCCATTCCTTGCACAATATACCCGCCCATCTCTCCCTCTCTCTTTCTGGCATTTTCTCTCTGCTGCCCATTCCCTGCGCAGCCATACCCTAGCTCATCTCTCTCTCTCTCTCTCTCTCTCTCTCTCTCTCTCTCTCTCTCGTGCCTCATCTCCTTGGCCCAAGCTAGCCATTCTTTGCTCTCCATCAAAGCCTTTTTCTGCTGTCCATTCTCAGCCCCATCTCTGCCTGTTCTTCTAGCCCCATCTTGTGGCTCATTCCAGCGGTACAACGGCTGCGTTTTGTGCGTCTGTGTTCCAATTGCATTATTGTAAGGTCATCATCAAAATAGATTGGGTCCCCTGGCAAGCTTCTCAAAATAGTGCGTTTTCTCATGAAAGTCATTCTACTCACCTCATCTGGAAACTGAGCACTAAAGCTTTCCCTTTGGTGGAGTCTTTGGGTATTGTCCTCCATGCTCTAGCAAAGGGAAGTACTTCGTTGTTATAGCCCAATTTGGTACATAAAGCCTTATCATCCATCTCCGGTGTAGAGTTGGCGCTCTCGGGTATGCCCGTCACTCGAATGTTGAGTCGGCAAGCTCTCTGCATCTTCTCCTCATTGAGTGTGGATTGGACCATATTTGAATCTTCTTGTACTTCCTTCTTGAGGTTTTTCTTCACTACCTCACCCATCCTTATCTTGTAGCTTCAAGTTTTCCTTCAATGCTCTCGGTGAGTGCTTTAGTGAGCTCCTCCTTAATGGCTTCCTTGGCTTCTATGGTAATCTCCCCTTCTTCTGGTGCTCGGTCTCGAAGAGAGGCTATCTCCCCTTTGAGAAGGTCCAATTCCTCGCGCATTCTCTTCCTCTCCGCTTCCCAATTGCTTTTCTCTTTGGCCCATTCTTCCTTTTCTTTGTGCAATGCTTCTATCTCCTTCTCCATCTTAGAGAGAGAGAGAGAGAGAGAGAGAGAGAGAAAAGAAAAAGAAAAAGAAAAAGAAAACTATATTAACGTCCTTCAGAGGCCACATCTGACCTATAGGACTAATCAGATACATCCATGTCATTACATTCCACTTCGGGGACAACAAAATGAAAATAAAGATAAAATTAAAAGTAGTTCAAATTCCCTACATGACCGTAGGAGAATCTTAGATGGCATGAAAGATTTCTATAGCAGCTACTGTTCATTACTACCATGTTTGGTTGTCCGAAAATCTGCAATAACAGCTCTACCTCTACGGTAGACTGTCCATTTTCCTTGTTTCCTTGCTTCGTATACTTTATTGAGTTCTTGTTTCCTGTTTTTTAGTTGTGTGGCTGTGAGTTCATCCGCCATCCACACCTTCGTACCCTTAAGTGACCTTGTTTGCTTCATGACTTTAATTTTGTCTTTCATATCTGTGTATCTCAAAACCACATGTTTTCCTTTGATTGCCACTGAGGGATCTCCAATGTCGATGAAAGGGATAGCTCTGCACAGCTTTCTTTGTAGAATCTCGCTTTCCGGGACATAAATATCATTCGCAATCTTCCTCTAATACCTCCACCTGTTCCCAACCCTCTGACAAACCACCCACCCTAATTTCTTTTGCAACCCATTGCTACTCGTTCTCTTCATTAATCTGTGATATTACTTCTTTAATGAGAATTTCTTTAGGCTGTGGATCAAGTAAATTTACCTATGTGATTTCCTCCCTGTTTTCTTTTTCGTGTTGTTGTTCCTTAATCTGTTTCTCCAAGGTTGAAAGATGTTGTTTCGTCTGATGTAGTTCATTTTGCAAGGCTGAATTTGTTTGCTGAAGATGTTGAATCATGCTCAGGAGGTATCTCTCCCGTGGTGATGGTTTTTCATTAGGTTTGGTGGGAGGGGAGATAAGAGTTTCGGAGAAGGCTTTCTTGCTGGCCATGTCAAACTGCTAGACTGTTTGAGAGGTTGCTCTTCACGAACCCCACCCCCATGAGGTGCAAGCCCTTACTTGCTTGGGGGTGGGTTAAAACCCTACCCTACAACTAAGCTGTGCAGGTGGGTGACGGGAAAGGTGAGGAAAGGTGAGCAGCGAGAGTGAAAGGAAAAGAAAAAGAAAAAGAAAAGGAAAAAGAAAAAAGGGGGGCGAGTAGCGAGGGCGAGACAGCGTGCAGTGAGAGAGAGAACGCACAAACGCGCAGGTGAGAGGGAGCGACCCGCCGCCGCAGGTGAGAGAGAGAGAGAGAGAGAGAGAGAGAGAGAGAGTGGAGAGCGTGTCGAGGTGCGGCGGCTGCGCAGGTGCTGTTGTGCGCATCTTTCTCCCGCCTGCTATGCGCGAGGAGTTGCGCGCGTCCTCGCGCACAGCAGTGGCGCCGCTGTTGGCTGGAGGCGAGGGGGCATCGAGGTGTTGGCTGGAGGCGAGAGGAGAGAGGGTCGAGCACCCCTCTCTCTCCAAAGCTCAGCAAACGAGCTAGCTCTCTCACACACACACTGTGTACAGCAACACACACACACAATGCAAAAAAAACCAAGAATCGAAAACCTTTCTTTTCTTCTCACAAGCTCTGTACCGCACACAGAACAACAACAACAAGAAGAAGAAAATTGATCTACTCTGCACACAAGCTTCTCCCGAACCGAAGCTCCTCTCGCACTCGGGTACGCACACACTCCGTAACCTAGCTCTGATACCAGTTGAAGGAGATCGGGTGTGCGCGGGAGTGCAATGTGCGTGCGTGAGCGTGAAGATGACACACAAATGTGGTGAACTCACTCAGTATCGCTACTGAGCTATGTGAGTTCTTTATTAGGTTTTGTAGATAATGAATCTGTACACACTGGGCGGCCAACTAACGGGCGGCCACATTGGGCTTTATACCCAACACCTATGTGGTTTCTATGGTTCCTCATGTTTCACAACTCCAATCATTGTCATTCAAGAAATCATTAATTTCTTTGATTAAATAAGAAGTGTCTGAGTGATTCCTATTATGTAATTCCTCATGTGTCATAACTATTGTACATGGTCTAAAACTAGGCAAAAAGAAAGACTTTGTAGTGATAGATATAGTAGGAGAGACCTCAAGAATTCAGGAAGAACCTCCACATGATGCTAACCAACTTGAAATCAAGAATGGAGTACTTACATCTCTTATTGAAGCGAGGATTCTAACATTGGTCTATTAAGAAGTCTAAATTTTAACACATTACCACTAAGCCAAGACCTCCCCCCAAATATGTAGGGGAATTATCCACCATGGAACCCCAAAAGTCAATGTTGCAAATTAAGTGATAAGAAAAAAGAAAGTGCTAATAGCTATATTGGACAATTTGAGAGCAAATGGCAAGCAAATGGCTCTGCAAATAGATGATGTTAAGAAGAGGAGAATTTTGCTCCAAATTTGGAAGGCCCAAGGCTATGGGATGGGTTACACAATATGGCTTGGATCTTCTTCAATGGCTATGAAACCCTCAAAGAAGCATTTCCCACCAAGAGATTTAGGAAAAGAAGAAATCAATGTGGAAGTGCCCAAAAATTTAGAAATTTAAATGATGGGCTATCATCTATATTGCAAAATGATTGGAAGATCAAATTTGTAGAAGTCTAATGTTGACATGGGAATTGTGTGACCAGTAGACCCCAGAGGCACCACTCATGAATAACACTACAAAAGGAAGATAAGGTGAATTTACATATCACCATCATCGTGGAAGGTAGGAGAGATGCAATAATGCTCAGAGAAGTTTTTGTATTGAGAAGTGAGCTTCCTTGAATACTTGTGTATCTTGTGTTTGTGTATACTTAACACAAACTAAACATGAATCTCACTCTTGGAGATGCTCATATTAACTGGTCATTGTGTGATGAAGAGTGAGTGAGTAGAGAGAGAGAGGAAGTGTAAACATAGGGATTCACACATTGCTGAGCTGCCTATAGGCCTCAACTTGTGCATTGCTTATCCCAAAAGTGCTTCTTTCAAAGCAAGCACTTTGGAAATTCTGCTTGGGACTTGCTAGAGAAACTCTCTCCATTAGATTCAATCCCTACTCCATTGCCACCTTCAATCCACAGTCAAACATTCATCTTTAATTATAGAGATTGCCATTGACATTTATCCTCAACTACAATGATCGTTATCAAAATTCACTTGTACTTGTTGCAAAAGTTATCATTGTGAGACAACTATGTTCATCTATAGAAGAGATGTCATCATCATCAACATTCACTTGTACCTCTATAGAAGCTGTCAATGGCATCCATTTTTTTGTTCATGACACTCTTCATCTTCATCCACATGATCTTTAGCTGTAGTAGCCTTCATCATTATCCATTTTAGATACATATCATCATCAACATTCATCCTCATCAATCTTCATTATTGCCGTGATAGTAAAATCATCTGAAGAGTCCTTTAATAAATAAGAACAACATGATATTGCAAACTACATTGCATTCTACTGCACTTAATCTGTAGTGCATCAGCTAGTTCTACATTGATATCACAATTGAAGTAGTCACACTTGAGTCCAAAGACTATAGCTCCAAGAGTGGGGGTTGGTAGGTGGAAGTCCTATAAGGGGTATCCACCATCCAGAACAATAGCACCACTAACTTTCCATTATTTTTAGGGAAGGACTTAAAATGTCTTGATCTACATGTGCAACAATTTGACTATACTAGAGGGTAGCAAAACAATGGGATCTGCTAGCTATACCTGGATGTAATGACACAACTTAAAAGAGATGCCTTTGTTAATACTTTCAAGAGAAGAGCAATTGAATGGTATTCCCATAGAATCCCATTCTCTTTAAGGGAGTGGCATCAGCTTTCCTAAAAAGATGCTGGGAGGAGAAATCAAGCTCAGAGTTATGTGAAAGAATGAAAGGAGACATGAATGTAGAAGCTTATGCACCCAAGCTATTGAGTATGGGATAAAGGGTGGAAGAACCCTTGCGACCCTCTTTTTAGTAGCTTGTAGATCAGTGCATTGTAAGGATGAACCTTGTGAGCATGCTGTAGTAAAAAAAGGAGAAAGTGGAAAAGAATATTGTGGAAGAAATGCGAGCATTAGTGGCAGAATATAAAGAATATTGTGGAAGACGTGCGAGTAGTAATGGTAGAATATAAAGGACAGGAGGCAATGGGGCAAGCAAGTTGCTAGAAAGGAACATTTTGGAATCAATGCAAAATAGAAGGACATATAAAAGAGCACACAACCCTACCTACATGTGCTATCTTCTTAATGTGTGATCACTCCCCAACCAATTGCTGGTACAACATGAGAAATGGAGTGGCCGGAATACAACAAATTGAGGCCTAAGCAATGACACAAAGTTACTAAGAGGCCTAAGCAATGACACAAAGTTACAAAGGCTAAGGATGGGGAAGGTATAGAGGTCAGGGGAAAACAAATGTTGAAAGAACCAATGAATGGGCTTGCTACTATTGCCATGTACCCAAACACATAAGCCAAGGATGCCCGTTAAGAATTAGACATGAAGCAAAAAGGCGGGTAGAATTACACAAGATGCTAAATGGTAGAAATCCATGAAATAAAGGACTAAAATGAAGTAGGGCTATTTGGTGCTCACAAGGGCCCAAAATGCTTAAATGGTCCAAGGAAGCTCTTCAAAAGATGAGGAACAAGGAAACACAATTACATGGGAAGAGCAAGCTAAACAGGAGGTTGGCAAGAAGATTGGGGGGAAAAATGCAAGCCAATGAAGAATGAAGAAATCATACTTATAGGGATAAAGATGCCTAGAGAGCCAAGCCCAAAGAGGCTTGAGTGAAATTATATAGGGCCTCGGAGAGCCAAGCCCAAGAGGCTTGAGCAAAATCATACATGGTTAGAGATGCTTGAATCTCCAAAGATGCTCAAGCAAAATCGAGCAAAATCAGACAGGGCCAGAATTGCCCAAAGAGCCAAGTCCAAAGATGCTTGAGAAAAATCATATAGTGGTAGAGATGCTTGGAGAGCCAAATCCAAAGAGGCTTGAGAAAAATTATATAGGGCCAAAGATTCCCAGAGAGCCAAGTCCAAAGAGGCTTGAAGAAAATCATACAAGGCGAGAGATGCTCGGAGAGCCAAGTCCAAAGAGGCTTGAGCAAAATCATACAGGGCCAGAGATGAGAGCCAAGTCCAAAGAGGCTTGAGCAAAGTCATACAGGGCTAGAGATGAGAGTCAAGTCCAAAGAGGCTTGAGCAAAATGATGCAAGGCCAAAGATGCCTAGAGAATTGAACATAGAAAAGCTTAAGCAAGGCATGTGCATTGGGATCACCCAAGTGCAATAGGCTTGAGAAAAAGAATAAAGAAAATGGGCCAGAAAATACCAAGAAAATACCTAAGGAAAATATTTGAGAAATGCTAAAAAATACCTACAAAAAGAATGTGTCCTAGGAAAATCTCTAGGAAAAGCTAAAAAGACCCCAAAAGTGTGCTTCTAAAGGTCCACCAAAAATGGAAGAACTAGAGCAATGGAAAAATCTAGGGAAAGAAAAAAGGAATTGTCATCAAAAGACATGAGAAGGTGAGTATGGAGCACGTGTGCAGCCACCATACAATGATGTAGAGATTGCAAGAATGTTTTTGGACATGAAAGTGAAATTAGGAATGTTGGATGGAGGTTCAAGAGTCAATATTATAATGGAAGAAATAGCACTTAGACTTGGACTCACATGGGAACCTACCACCTTTAATCTATGAATTGGATGACAACACCATGGGACTTGGAATCACATGGGAACCTACCATCTTTGATGTACAAATGGCTAACAACACCATGGCAATATCCAAAGGGATAATTAAAAGTGTCAAAATCTAGGTCACAGGAATGGAGTTCCCCATCTTCCCAGTGGTCTTGACCATGAAGATTGCAAAGGGGGCCTACCAAATTCTTTTGGGAAGACCATGGCTTAGGGACATGGCTTAGGGAAGCCAAAGTTAAACATGATTAGGATAGGGATAGAATATCTCTCTAGAGAGGTAAGAAGAAAGCATATGTTTACTTTCGCAGCAACAACAAGGAAAGTAGAAATCCCACACAATTATTGCCAAAGGCTGTAAAAACATTCAACATGGTAGATGGACTAGAGGACAAAAAAGAAGAAGCACTGTAAAGAGAAAATCCAAATCTTGTTCCACTTTTTTTGATCCACATAAATGAAATTATGAAAACATACGAGAAGAAAATGGAAATCAAACACGACAAGGGACCACCACAAGATGAAGGAGAAGAGTCAACCAAGAAATGCAAAAGGGAGAAGCCATTGAATAAAGGCAATAATAAAGAACGTAGGCAAAATTCAATGAGAAACATGGAGGAAGAATAGGGAACTCAAGAGTACCAAGTGGTGGAGGCATGGCTTAAAGAACAGGAAGAAAAGAGTATGTGAATAGCTCTTCTAGTGTGAAGGAAGATCACCTACTAGTGCAAATAAATCTAGGTGATAAAGGGAAAGAAAAGATGATAAAAACAAGCACAGAGTTGGAAGAAGAATTTAGGGAGCACTTGGAATAGCTATTGAAAGAGTACTGGGATGTCTTTGCATGGTCTTATGAGGATATGGAAGGCATAGACCCCAAGTTCTACCAACAAAAGTCTGAAGGAAGGAGCTATGTTGATTAGACAACAAAGATATTGGATGAATCCCAACTACACAAAACAAGTAAAGGAAGAAATTGATAGACTTCTCAGAGTAGGATTCATCTACCTGGTGGAAAAAGCATCCTAAATATCACCCATTGTGATCGTGCTACCAAAGAAGAACATGAAAATCATGGTATGTGCGATCTTGACATAGCCATAATATTAGACCCTTTTCCCTTACCATTTACAAATTCATTATTAGATGAAGTGGTTGGGAAAGAGATGTATACATTCCTAGAATAAACATGGCACCAAAAGATCAAGATGAAATAGCCTTCGTAATAGAACGGGGGTGTTAGTAGCCATAGTTATGATGTTTGGACTAAACTTCATGAAAGCTTTTTTGGATGATTTTAGTGTGTTAGGAGAAAAGGCCAAGCATCTATTTCACCTAAGGTTGTGCTTGCAGATATGCAGAGTCACAAGACTAAAGCTCAATCCAATAAAGTGTGCTTTTGTTGTGAGATTAGGAGTCTTATCAGGGCACATTGTCTTGAAAGAAGGGTTGAACATAGACCTTGGTAAAGTGAAAGCAATCATAGAAATGGCCGCACCATCTAACCTTAAGCAATGGGAGAGTTCATAGGAAAAATAAAGTGGCATACAAGATTCCTCAAGTACTTGGCTTATGTAGCAATTCCCCTATATCATCTTCTCAAAAAGGATGTAATGTTTACTTGGATGTAAGAATTCCAACAAGCATTTCAAAGGTTGAAAGTAATGCTTATAATAAGTGCTACCATTATGGCTAGCCTTGATTGGAAGAAGATTTTCCATGTGTATACTAACACATCAAATAGACCATAGGGAGGAGCATTAATATAGGAAAAGGACTTGGAGTTCATGTGCAACGAATTTACTATGCAAGAAAAGCGCTAAGCAGAGCTAAAAAATTACAACACTACTCAAAGAGAAGCTCTGCTAAAAAATTACAACACTACTCAAAGAGAAGCTCTGGCAATGATTTATGTAGTCAACAAGTTTAGACATTACCTTTTGGGAAACATGTTTGGGGAAACATGTTTGTTTTCCACATAGACCACAAGTAGGCCTTGGTGTATAAAATCAATAAAGTTTATTTAGTGGGAAAGATGGCTAGGTGGATGTTGCTATTGTAGGAATTTTATTTTTTTGTAGCACATGCTTGGCAACAAAAATGGAGTAGCTGACTTCTTGTCATGTCCCCATCTTAAGCCATGTACATCCTAGCCTTTTGTCATATAGATATTCACTTATGAATAAAGATATCACTTTGTAGAAGTATTCTGTTAAAGTGCACCCATGTGCAATTCTATGCACATGTGGGATATTTAATTGTTTAATTAGTTAAAGGTAAGGTTGGACAATATAATTAGTTATTAAAGGTAAGGTTGGACAATATAATTAACCCTGTAAAATTCTAAAATAATTATTGTGTGGAAGGATAAGGATGAATGATTGTTGTGGAAGGATAAGGATGAATAAGGGAGGTTAGGGATGCAAGTGGGAAAGTGAGGGAAAGTCTCCCTTATCCTGAAGCTGATTGGCCAGAAAAGTGGCTAGTGTGTGCTAGGAAGGGGAAGTTAATTAGCAAAAAAGGAAAGGTCATTAGGTAGCCTGACATTGGCCATTTTAGAAGGTGGATAATGAGGGTAATTAGCAAACTTAATTAAGGATAATTAGGGGATTATCAAATTCGAGTTTTGTTGCTAATTATAGACTTTTTTCTTGCCCTGTTGGCCTGCCACATGTGCTAATTAGCTCAGTCACTCTGCCAAGTGTACCCAACTTGCCTAATATCAAATCCTAGTTGGCAGTCCAGTCATCACCAGGCCCAAATTTTCCTATAAATAGCCGCCCCCCCCCTCACATATTTTTCTTCATAGCTTGAACCCAACCTCAAGCTTGAAGGAAGGCCATCTCCTAACGCAGGAAAATAAAGAAGTTATTTTCCATACACACGAATTACGAAGTGGAGGTAAACTTTGAGCTTATAATTTATTATTTTCACATCATGATGTTATGTTCTTATTATATACTTCTCTTATGAGAGAGTACTCTCACATATGCATAATTTCCTAATTATGCATAATTATTTAATTATCATATAAATAAGATAAGAAATTCTTATTATGCATGGGAATTTGTGATGTGAATGCATTACATTTAAGTAATATCATGATAATTAGTGCTTGATGTTACATTATAACAAAATAATGTCAAATTTAATTAAACATTTTTATATTATAAGAAATAGTAACAAAATAATGGCAAAATTTTCTCAAAAAGTAGCCATATTTATGTAAGTAAATAATATAATGATTTTATGATTAAAAGAGGATGCATTTAAGTGTAATTACCACATAGTAATTTTTATATCAAAAATTGAACTCATTTAGGACTAGAAAATGTATTTAAAATGATTATTTAAATGATTTTTTAAAAGGAAAAATAGCTAATTATGATGCATTTCTCTTAGATAATTATGGAGCATTAGTAATACTTTGAATAACATTATTATCACTTAAAATTTTATAGGAAAATTTTTAATGATGAAATAGGGCCAAATTAGGGGCATTTTTGGCTATTTTTGCCTATTTTTATGAAGGAAATTAATTTTTTTATGAAAGGGAAATTAGGAAAATTATCTCGTTGTTTAAATAATAGTTTTTCTGATTTTTCATGAATTTTTAGCATCTAAAAACTTAATTTTAGCATTTTTTAGGCATTTTTAGGCCTAAAAATGATATTTTCTACATTTTTTAATTAAAAACAGCAAAAAAAATAGGGAAAAACCAGAAAATTCAGAAATTAGAAAAAAAAATTCAGAATTTAAATTGAGGTACTAGGAGGTCTTTATTATGCTTAGAATACCTTGTTTTTTCGTTATTTTTACGAAAATTCGAAGATGGCGCCTAAGCGTACGCGTCGCAATTCCATTGCGGATACTCATCAAACGAATGCACCGATGGCGTCTACGCAAATGAACGAGCAAGGGCAAGAGCGTATTGTGTTTGGTGCCCTATCTTTTTCTATGCTTTTATGTTTTTATAAGGGAAGATAGAAATTTCGCTTATGTAAATTAGTGAAAGGTTTGATTAGATAATGTTTTATAAACATTAAGATAGCTTATATCGTATGAGACATAAGGATAGAATTCAAGCGTTGAATTCAACTATTTGACGTACGAGTAACTCCAATTGGATCGTAAATAGTTTACGATATCCGTTGGAAACACGAAACTCTAATTGTTTTTGCACTATTATTTTGTGTGCATGGTTAATTTATACACATTGCCACCATGGTATTTGAGATAATACATGGGGTTGGCTTGCATATTGTGTGGTAATCATATTTTAAAGGGGGGAAAAATAATCCGCTTAACATTTGCCCATATTCTTGGTATGGGACAAGAATACGGTCAAATTAGGTGATTCCCTGGTCCCCGAAACTGTCTTGGCCTAACGGCCGAAATTGGACTTGTTTTTAGATTTCAACACGGGTCTTGCGGGCTTTTACAGCCGGATGCCGTGTGGAAAAAAGCCCAATACTTGAAATGGGCTCGGGAAAGGCTTTCCCCCAAGCTTCCCGAGGTTACCCACAAGGTTGATCTGGACGCCTTGGTGGATGAGCTGTCCAATCCGCTTGGCAAGGGATGTGGAAGCGAGTATGCCGACCATGAGGTTACGAACCTTTCATAGGGGAAGGGCGCTCTGGTAGGGGTCCGGAGTATGAAGATCCTCTCCGCCTAGGATTGGAAGGGATGGGTGCCCATGGGTTCCCGCAAGAGGCGGAAGACCGGGATTCTAGAGCCTGGTAATGGAACAATGTACATAATGCAAGGCTTATTTCATCTAGAGCTTGCAGTCAGAGATGTACATATTTTTTAATTGTTTGACATTAAGGAAGTGTCTTAACGAACAATGTTCTAAGGGTTAATAAAGGAACTTGCTTTTACATGTAAACAGTGTGGTAGTAATTAGTTAAGATAAATGGTTCTAAGGAAAGTGGGAGAACGGTCGCCCCGACGGCCGCTGTTCTATGGCAGGGTGGACCCGATCAGTCGGGTAACTTTCCTCTATAATTTTCTATTAGTTAGAAAGTACCTCACCTTAGGGGAAGGAACTCTCGGCCATGCCTCTTAAACGTGGGGAAAAAGGCGATGAGTTCTATGAACCAAGGGTGGATCTTAGGGGAAAGAATTCACAGCCGTGCCTCTTAAACGTGGGGAAAAAGGTGTGAGTTCCATGAACCAAGGGTCATGCAGACGGAATAAACAACTATTCCCTGACCATAAGGCTGTCAGGTTCCCCCTGCGAGATAGGACCAAGGTTCTCTCATGTACTCGCTTTCCAGCATCCAACAGGGGTCTGGTGAGTATTTACATGAGATCAAGTCGAGCCTTGGTTGTCTATCGTGCGGGTCCGAGTCTTTAGCGACTTGGGTACGTTACAACGTGGTATCAGAGCCAGGAGTTCTGATTTTCTATTGTTTTGTTTAAAAGGAATCTACTTATTTTCCAGACTGACTGTGGTAAATGGGTTAATGTAGGACGGAGAGTTCAGTCCATATATGATGTTTAGTCTGTTTGGGATAATGTTCTCTACCGCTTGCATATCCCCAGACTTCCAGTTTCTCCAACGCATGATGGGGATTGTTGATAAGCTGATTCATCCATTTTACCATACTCCAAACGGACGCGCAAAGCAAGAGTGTTGGCATAGAGGGGATTACTTTTATGTCAAAGTCGACCAGTTGGCCAACTTCAAACTAGATTTAAAGAGGGTAAAGATTGCAGAGAAGTTGAAGATGGTCCGACTTATCATCTTCGAGAAGACTAAAGATCCTGAAGCTAGAGTTATTGTCAATGTCACACCGATTTCCCAAAATCGGTGGGTCTATGATCACCTGCTAGAGTTCCTACCACCGAAACGCATATGTTACTGGGAAGACTTTATTCCTGGTTTACCCCCTCCTCCGGAAGTGTTCTGGCTACTTGAGAACATGGAAGGAGCTCCTTGTTTTAAAGACTTGAAGTCTCGGAAAGTCTTGGACAGAGAGGCTCTGGACAAGTATTTCTTGTAAAGGAATATGATGTATTGGATATACATAAATAAAGATGGTTTTTTTTTGGTCCACATCTCATCTGAAACTGAGTTTTTTTTTTTGGGAAAAGTAAACACTTGTCTCAAAAGAATAATTAAAACTTAGAATAATTATCAAGAAGCAAATCCCACGACTCAGGTAAACCTTGATGTCAATTATGCTGGGAGACAAGCCACACTTCGATGCTAGTGAGCTTTGTAGAGCTTGGGGTAAAGTACCGGGTCAACATGTGCTAATTTTCTTTGATCTGGAGCCAAGGCAAACTTTATCTCCCTAGAGTTGGCTTCTACTTTGGGCATTAGAGTTGATGAGATGGGATACACAGTAGAGGCAGGGTTGGCATGTCTTGGCCACTCAGAATCTATGACGCCCATTCTTGGAAAGCTGCGTCTACATATACAGACCTATGTGGATGCACAAGAATTTTATATCATGCCACTTGAAGGATGTAATGTCTTGTTAGGTATGCCGTGGATGTACAAGGTACATGGTGTGCTAGATACTTTTAACAAGACAGTTACCTTGGAACATAGGGGAAAGACTCATGTCCTTAATGTAAATCTTAAAGAAGAGTTACCCCCTGAGAGGCCTAAAGATCATGCTATAGATCTTATCCCCACCTATAATTAGGTGCCTATTTAACTTGCTTCGCGTTTGCCCTCCTGGATTGTAAGTTATTCATGGCTGAATTTCTACTGCGTTTTTAGGGTTTCGAGGCTTGAATTGCCTGGTGATAGGAGGGGATGTTATTGCGATGTACCGGCCACATGTACCGGCCACTAGATCTCTTGCATGAGTGATGTGGAGTCATCGTGTGACAGTCTGCGCTGCCGAGTCACAAATGGGGTTGGCTAGAGCTCTAAAACACATTAGACATTCATTCTTGTGTACTCACAGTACAGTCGAGTAAGCGTCATGTGCAATGAAAAGAACTGTTGATCGTCACCGTTGTGAATTGTTATTTTCACGTGGTGATTGGGTACTCTTACGGTTTGAAAAGGCAAGATTAAAGAAGATGAAGTGGGAAATTCTGGAGTCCCAAGTGGATAGAATTCTGGATACACAGGAGAGGAGTTTAAGGAGCAAGGTGATCAGAGAACATCTTTTCTAGTGGGAGGACTATCCAGAAGAGGATGCTACCTGAGAGGAAGTAGTGAAGCTTCAACAACTTCATCCTTACCTGTTTTCAAGATGAGGACATCTTGAGATTTTTTAGTAGGGGTGAATGTAATGTCCCCATCTTAAGCCATGTACATCCTAGCCTTTTGTCATATAGATATTCACTTATGAATAAAGATATCACTTTGTAGAAGTATTCTGTTAAAGTGCACCCATGTGCAATTCTATGCACATGTGGGATATTTAATTGTTTAATTAGTTAAAGGTAAGGTTGGACAATATAATTAGTTATTAAAGGTAAGGTTGGACAATATAATTAACCCTGTAAAATTCTAAAATAATTATTGTGTGGAAGGATAAGGATGAATGATTGTTGTGGAAGGATAACGATGAATAAGGGAGGTTAGGGATGCAAGTGGGCAAGTGAGGGAAAGTCTCCCTTATCCTGAAGCTGATTGGCCAGAAAAGTGGCTAGTGTGTGCTAGGAAGGGGAAGTTAATTAGCAAAAAAGGAAAGGTCATTAGGTAGCCTGACATTGGCCATTTTAGAAGGTGGATAATGAGGGTAATTAGCAAACTTAATTAAGGATAATTAAGGGATTATCAAATTCGAGTTTTGTTGCTAATTATAGACTTTTTTCTTGCCCTGTTGGCCTGCCACATGTGCTAATTAGCTCAGTCACTCTGCCAAGTGTACCCAACTTGCCTAATATCAAATCCTAGTTTTGGCGGTCCAGTCACACCAGGCCCAAATTTTCCTATAAATAGCCGCCCCCCCTCACATATTTTTCTTCATAGCTTGAACCCAACCTCAAGCTTGAAGGAAGGCCATCTCCTAACGCAGGAAAATAAAGAAGTTATTTTCCATACACACGAATTACGAAGTGGAGGTAAACTTTGAGCTTATAATTTATTATTTTCACATCATGATGTTATGTTCTTATTATATACTTCTCTTATGAGAGAGTACTCTCACATATGCATAATTTCCTAATTATGCATAATTATTTAATTATCATATAAATAAGATAAGAAATTCTTATTATGCATGGGAATTTGTGATGTGAATGCATTACATTTAAGTAATATCATGATAATTAGTGCTTGATGTTACATTATAACAAAATAATGTCAAATTTAATTAAACATTTTTATATTATAAGAAATAGTAACAAAATAATAGCAAAAGTTTCTCAAAAATTAGCCATATTTATGTAAGTAAATCATATAATGATTTTATATTTAAAAGAGGATGCATTTAAGTGTAATTAACACATAGTAATTTTTATATCGAAAATTGAACTCATTTAGGACTAGAAAATGTATTTAAAATGATTATTTAAATGATTTTCTTAAAGGAAAAATAGCTAATTATGATGCATTTCTCTTAGATAATTATGGAGCATTAGTAATACCTTGAATAACATTATTATCACTTAAAATTTTATAGGAAAATTTTTAGTGATGAATTAGGGCCAAATTAGGGGCATTTTTGGCTATTTTTGCCTATTTTTATGAAGGAAATTAATTTTTTTATGAAAGGGAAATTAGGAAAATTATCTCGTTGTTGAAATAATAGTTTTTCTGATTTTTCATGAATTTTTAGCATCTAAAAACTTAATTTTAGCATTTTTTAGGCATTTTTAGGCCTAAAAATGCTATTTTCTGCATTTTTTAATTAAAAAACAGCAAAAAAATAGGGAAAAACCAGAAAATTCAGAAATTAGAAAAAAAATTCAGAATTTAAATTGAGGTACTAGGAGGTCTATATTATGCTTAGAATACCTTGTTTTTTCGTTATTTTTACGAAAATTCGAAGATGGCGCCTAAGCGTACGCGTCGGAATTCCATTGCGGATACTCATCAAACGAATGCACCGATGGCGTCTACGCAAATGAACGAGAAAGGGCAAGAGCGTGTTGTGGTTGGTGCCCTATCTTTTTCTATGCTTTTATGTTTTTATAAGGGAAGATAGAAATTTCGCTTATGTAAATTAGTGAAAGGTTTGATTAGATAATGTTTTATAAACATTAAGATAGCTTATGTCGTATGAGACATAAGGATAGATTTCAAGCGTTGAATTCAACTATTTGGCGTACGAATAACTCCAATTGGATCGTAAATAGTTTACGATATCCGTTGGAAACACGATACTCTAATTGTTTTTGCACTATTGTTTTGTGTGCATGGTTAATTTATACACATTGCCACCATGGTATTTGAGATAATACATGGGGTTGGCTTGCATATTGTGTGGTAATCATATTTTAAAGAGGGGGAAAATAATCCGCTTAACATTTGCCCATATTCTTGGTATGGGATAAGAATACGGTCAAATTAGGTGATTCCCTGGTCCCCGAAACTGTCTTGGCCTAACGGCCGAAATTGGACTTGTTTTTAGATTTCAACACAAGTCTTGCAGGCTTTTACAGCCGGATGCCGTGTGGAAAAAATCCCAATACTTGAAATGGGCTCGGGAAAGGCTTTCCCCCAAGCTTCCCGAGGTTACCCACAAGGTTGATCTGGACGCCTTGGTGGATGAGCTGTCCAATCCGCTTGGCAAGGGACGTGGAAGCGAGTATGCCGACCATGAGGTTACGAACCTTTCATAGGGGAAGGGCGCTCTGGTAGGGGTCCGGAGTATGAAGATCCTGTCCGCCTAGGATTGGAAGGGATGGGTGCCCATGGGTTCCCGCAAGAGGCGGAAGACCGGGATTCTAGAGCCTGGTAATGGAACAATGTACATAATGCAAGGCTTATTTCATCTAGAGCTTGCAGTCAGAGATGTACATACTTTTTAATTGTTTGACATTAAGGAAGTGTCTTAACGAACAATGTTCTAAGGGTTAATAAAGGAACTTGCTTTTACATGTAAACAGTGTGGTAGTAATTAGTTAAGATAAATGGTTCTAAGGAAAGTGGGAGAACGGTCGCCCCGACGGTCGCTGTTTTATGGCAGGGTGGACCCGATCAGTCGGGTAACTTTCCTCTATAATTTTCTATTAGTTAGAAAGTACCTCACCTTAGGGGAAGGAACTCTCGGCCGTGCCTCTTAAACGTGGGGAAAAAGGCGATGAGTTCTATGAACCAAGGGTGGATCTTAGGGGAAAGAATTCACAGCCGTGCCTCTTAAACGTGGGGAAAAAGGTGTGAGTTCCATGAACCAAGGGTCATGCAGACGGAATAAACAACTATTCCCTGACCATAAGGCTGTCAGGTTTCTACGCTTCCCCCTGCGAGATAGGACCAAGGTTCTCTCATGTACTCGCTTTCCAGCATCCAACAGGGGTCTGGTGAGTATTTACATGGGATCAAGTCGAGCCTTGGTTGTCTATCGTGCATGTCCGAGTCTTTAGCGACTTGGATACGTTACAGAAAATGCACAGTTATTAGAAGAGGCTGTGATTGATGAGCTTCTGAATACTAGTCTATTCTCTCCATTACCAATGGAACAAGGAAGATTGGTATGAAAATATTAAGAATTTCCTTTATAGATTATCAATTTTTAGAATAATGGGCCAAGGATAAAAGAAGACATTTGGCAATCAAAAATCGATATTTCACTATTCTAGTAGCAGGAGCATTATACAAGAAAGGAAGAGATCAAATACTCCAGTGGTGTGTTTTGAAACATGAAAAAGGCAAATACTAATTGAAGCTCACCAAGGTCTATTCAAAGGTCATCAAGGAAAAGAAGCTACCCTTAGGAAAATATTGCAAGCAGGGTTGTGGTGGCCCACAATGAACAAAGATGTGCACCTCTTCATAAAAAAATGTGACATATGTCAAAAATGGGACAACCCAATGACAAAGACAGGATGCCCATAAACCCAATACTACCTTTGCAACCATTCATGAGGTGGGAATTCAATTTTGTTGGACCAATCAACCCCAGAGCAAAAGGAACACAATGCCATTACATAATCACAAAACGATGGACTATTGCACCAAAAAATGGCTAGAAGCTATGACACTCTGAGGCAACACAGCAAGTGACATTGCTAAGGTCTTGTACAAAAAAATTATGACAAGGTTTGGGTGCCTAGTAGAAATAGTGAGTGGCCAAGGGAAACATTTTATTATGAAGTCATGCATGAACTCACCACTATGCACCTGATCATTCATAAAAGGTCCAACTGACCATCCGCTATGTAATGGGCAGTCGAAATTTGCAAATAAAATATTAGTCAAAATGCTGAAGAAAATGGTGCAAGCCAACCAAAAAGATTGGGATCGGAAGTTCGATAGTACTTTCTGGGCCTTTAGGACAACATACAAGGTTACCCAATAAGGATGACACTTTTCAAGATGGCTTATGGATTAAAGGCTATTATTTCCATGGAATATGAGGTCCCTAGCCTAAGGAGGGTAGTTCAAGAAAAACTACCCATGTATGAATCTCGAAAGTGCAAGATACATTGACTAAATTAGAAGAAACAAGATGGGAGAGTGTATATTTTTTGAAACCAATGTAGTTAAGGAAAAAGGCCTAGACAGACTGATATGTAAAGGTAAGATTTTCAAAAGGGGGGACAAAGTGCTCATATTCAACTCTAAGCTAGATATGCACCACAGTAAGTTGAAAATATGGGTAGGACCTTGTATTATTCAAGAAGAGGTAGATTCAAGCACCTACTCATTTAAGAACCTAGATGGCATAGTGTGCACTGTATGCGGATATGCCGCAGACCGCAAGCCGCAAACACCGCATTGCCGCATTAATGTAATAACCGCAAATAGGGAAATATGAAGCGTCATGAGTCGTAGGAATTTACAGTCGTGTCTTTTTTGTATCTGGGCTATATCTTGATGTAATTTCCTGAATCAATAAAATGAACGAGAAGGGGATTTCTGTGTTCAAGCAATACATTGAGTCTTATGATGTTCTTGCACTATCTTTTCTCTGTGTTTTCACGTAATAACAGTGCGGTGTTTAACTGTGAAGTGAATCTGTCTGCAATATGAATACGCACTGTAATCTGTATGCTGTGATGAAGTATTCTATAAGAGGGTAACTAGCCCCCCCGTATCCCGTTGCTCTGCATCTAAACGGGATACACATGGCGACCACGATGCTTGGTGGTTCTAAATTCTGCTGATTGCATGCGCACTCGTTCTCAAGGACCTCCGGGTTCGGTGGTACCATCTACACGGCATTCACACCGCAGTAGGGTTGTAGGGGCGGATACTTCTTTGGAAGAGGAAGTATTCTCTGAAGATGATGAGCCGAGGAATGTTGCTCGTTCCTCGAGCCCTGAGGGAAGGGGGCGGGCTAGTTCTTGTCCATCGGAGAGGCGTTTCAAAGAGCCACGGCAGCCTTTAAGCCCACCGCAGTCCCCAGTTCTTACCGCAAGGCGCTTGTTTGATCAGCAGACGCAGGCGCAACCGGTTCAGGCACAACCCCCTGCGGTGATGGCGACCGCACCAAAATACCCCCAATTTCGAGGCAAGTCCGGTGAGGATCCAGATGCGCATACAAGGAAGTTTGATAAAGTCTATGCACTCAATAATGCACCCCCTGTGGTGTAGCTTCATAAGGAGTCTATTTTTGAATCCACGTTGAGTGGCAAGGCCTCCAGGTGGTTGGCTGAATACCCAGTGGATCATTTTCAGAGTTATGATGCTGTGCGGGAGGCCTTTTTGCGGCGTTTTCAGGAAGAGAAAACAGTGGCGCAGAATCTGGAGAAACTCTGACTTCTCAAACAGGGCAGGAGGACTACCGAAGAGTATGCAGCAAGATTTCGGGTGTTGCTGTAGAGGGTGCCCCAACCGCAACAACCCGCAAGAGAAGTCTTGAATGATTATTTTCTTAAAGGCTTATCAAAGGATTTACGGACAACGTTGGCCATGGTGGATAAAGTCAATACACCCTTGCCAGAGGTGATTGCAAGTGCAATACTGGCAGGAGAGTCGTTGGAAGATGACGATACCACCACCAAGAAAAAGTCCAAGAAAAATAGGAAATCCAGTTCAGCTGAAGATTCGGACACGGACAGCACTAAGGATTCTTCTGTGGAGGACAGCAATAGCAGTTCAGAGGATGAACCTGTGAAAGACACCAGGAAGTCTCACAAAAGTGGGAAGGGTGTGTTTCAAGGAAACAGCAAAGATAACAGAAGATGGGAGCAAGTACAAGAAGGATGGAAGCGGTTATGGGAAAGTAGGTCCACACAGATTTTATTTTAATATTTCCCGCACCCATTTTGTAAAAAGCCAATATTTTTATATATTTCTCGCACCCATTTTGTAAGAAGCCCAAATAACTCATAGCCGGGTATTTTAAAACTCCTTTGTGGTTAATTTCGGGGCCATTAGGCTTCCAATTTGTAAAAGGCTCTAGCTTTGGCCGCCCGCCCAAATGTGAAAGGCTTAAGTGAAAGAGGGTTTTAATAAAAGACCCAATCTCTTTGTAAATGGACAGCACGTTGACAGCACGTTTAGAGAAGAGTTATCAAAGAGAAGAGAAGCTTCTTGTGGAGCTCCCTACGTGCGCAATGTACATGCTTTCTTCATTCTAATGCAATACCAGGTGTTTCTCCTATTCATTGTCTACATTTCCATTGTCTATTCATTGCTTTTGCTTGAGAAATGAGTAGTTAATGTGTGTGTGTTAAAGAGAGTGTGTATGGGTCATTAATCTTTGATTAGTGTTGTTTATGTGTGTTTAATTGCTTCAATGTGCTTGCCTATGAGTACTCTAGGCATTGGTTACTTCAATTTCTATGTATGCAAGAGAGAGAGTGTCTCCCTCTTAGTGTATGTGTGTGTGCTTCATTGATGCAATGTGCCATTAGGTAAACCCACATCCCATTACACTTCCTCTTTTGTCCATTTGGCTGAATGTGTTAATAATTAGGTATTGTCCACTTTGCTTGAGTGTGTGTGTATGACATTGTGTGAGTAGACGGTCCTCTTCTCAAATGTATGATTACCATGAGATTGACAACCTCATGAAGCCTCCAAGCACTAGTCGGGTCTCTCCCAAGCATTGACAAGTGTGTTAGTGCAAGCTATGCTATAGACGTCCGTCGCGGCGAGCCGCTAACAATGGCGCCGTTGCCGGGGACGAGTTCCTAGACTAGGGTAATCACATAGTTTTGGTAGCTCTTACCTAGGCTTGCCGGGTGGGTTTACCCACCACTTTCTTTTTTTCATCCATATAGATTAGGAGAGGTTGGGAACGGGGTTTCCAAGGCTCTCGTAAGTGGCCGGGGATCGGGGATCACCTAGGGCTTACACTTAGATTAGGAGTGAGGGTTGGGAGTAGAATGGATGTGGGACATTCGTTGCCAAACCAATCGGTCATTCAAAATGCATATCACGTTAGATTAGACTTTTTGTGAGCTCTATGGAGCATTTTTTTCCGTTTGTTTGTCTTTGTTTTTTGAGTTTTGTTCATCTTTTTATGTTCTTTTAAGTTCAACTACCATATCCCCATTGGCATCCATGCCTTTGCATGAGATTTGCCCAAAAAGACCATAAACATCACTTTGACCATAACTTCCAAGCGGATGTTTGGAAGGGCAAACGAACTCCGATTTCAGTGATCAAGGGGTCTATGGGAAGGTAAAAACAAGGCCTAGAACCTGCAAAAGTCAAATTTGGAAAAATCTTCATTTTCAGCCTCTGACCTTGGACACGCGTGTCCAAGGCACATGCTCAGAACTGGACCAAAATTCTGTCAAAGATTCCCCAGGGCCTGTACATCACCTGTCCAAGCTCAGATTTTGAATTGAAACTCATTTTGCATGTATTTGGACACAAAAACTGAAAACAAAGACAAAAACGCAGAAGAACTCCAAAATCACTAAATCAGTTATTTGATAGGACAAATCTTGTCCAAACTTGAATATAAAGACATATTTGGAAACTAGAAACCACCATCTACAACCTGCATAGGTCAAAGTCACAAAAATTTGACTTTGCCTTGGACACGCGTGTCCAAGGCACATGCATCAGAATTGACATTTTTGTGCATGGCTGTGTAGTAGGTGTCTTGTACATCATGGATATGTCTTAGATTCTGGATTTGGACTTGTAGAGCTTAAAATACAAGAGATTTAGTGATTTCAGAGTCTTACAGGGCATAAACTGACTTCCAAGCTTCATCTAAAACCACATCTAGTGCAAAAAGTGCATACTTGAGACCTACAGACCTTCGCAAACAACCTGCAAGGGTTAAAACTTCAAAAAACCAAAAGTGCCTTGGACACGCGTGTCCAAGGCCACCTGCACAAAATTGTGAACTTTTTGCATGGTTGCATAGCCCCTCATGTAAGCTTTCCAAATATGGTTTCAAATCTGAAAATGGATTCCTAAATCTCCAGATCCATCAAATCTAGTGATTTCAGACACCTGGGAACGTTTTCAGTTGCATGATGACTCAAAACATATCCAAATTTGAAAATTTTTGCATATTTGGAACCTACTAACTATCCCCAACAAGCTGCATAGGTCAAAACTTCAAAAATCCACAGATACCTTGGACACGCGTGTCCAAGGCATCTTGCCCAGAAACTGACTTTTTGTGCATGGATGGATTGCCCATGATGTGTACATTGCCCACACCAAATTTGAGCCAAATTGGACTAGGGAATCTTATAGCTACAGTTCATTTTCATAGCCAAAAATCATTGGATATGTGGGTTTGGGGCACATAGCTAGGAACCTCAGAATTCACCAAACTCACTTTCAAAATTCTTAGAGCAGGCCTACTAAACCTTCCCATCAAGTCAAAATTGCAAAATCACCTCATTTGTGCAAATTGAGAAAAAGTTCCCTACTGTGCCTTGGACACGCGTGTCCAAGGTCATCTGCTCAAATTTTCATTTTGACTTTATAGCCATATTCCCCTATGCATAAACACTGCACACTCAAATTTTGAGCTCATTTGGACAAAAATTAGGCACTTTTATGGGACATGCAAAAGGTCTCAGAATTGAGCTAATTTTTTGGGTTTCACTAAAATTGGCATAACTTTTGCTCTAGAACTCCGATTGAGGAGATTTTTTTTTTATCGTTTTCGAGGGCACGAGTTGATCTACAACTTTCTTGGAGGACAACTTCCTTCCTGCCTTCGGCTATGAAGGAAGTTGGTTTTCAAAAAAAAGATCGTTTAGACCTCCGTCCAACGAGGTTTTGTCAGGGGTGTCCAGAAAAACTCACTACCCATCAACTCAAAAAGTGGCCAATTATCACCAAGAGCGAGGAGAAAGTTAAAGGTGAGCCTGAAATAGTGTTGTTAAGCCATAATTCAAGATTTGTAGCTGAGGTAAACAAGGAAAAGGAGTCAGAAGAGAGAAAACACTTGCTAAAATCAGAAACAAGCACTAGGTCAAGAGAACAAAGGTACATTTGACTAACAATAGGTATGGCCCCCACATCTTCTAACCATTCAGGGACCCATAGAGCTAATTTGGCCTTCAATGTCAAACTCACATTCATTCGGGAAAACGCCTATGGTGCAAAGATATACAAGGATAGTATAAATCGCTATGCGGTCAAGATTGAGGATAACTATTCTCAATTTAATCTGACACTATGGGTAAACTACCAAGGATATCGCTACATAGGTAGAGACGGAGTGTCATATCTACTCATAGATAACCCTGAGGAAGTGAACAAGCTGGGACAGGAAGTAACAAGGGAAAAGCATCGTACATGCACGGTAGATTCAGAGCCAGTCCAACCAAGCGACGAGGTGATCAATTCAATAATGACAAAGAGAATCCTCATTGATGATGACCATAGAGCTCTATACACAAGGACTGCCTCAGGGAGAGAGTTCTTCTATCACATGAAGAACCCCTTGAAACATAGCCTGACCAATGAGAAAGTGCTCTATGTTATCTTCAATAGGGCTAAGAGATTTCCAAAGTCTGTCACCTTTGTAGACACATTTGGCCAGGAATGGAATCTCTTATCTGATGACAAAGCTGAGAACTTCAATCACCTAAGAAGACCTTTCAACCAAGGATGTAGGGCTAGCACCTCACAAGAAACCGTTTGCTTACAACAATCAAAGCACAAGAAAAGGATAGAAATGGAACCTTCAAAGGACATAGAACCATTGGGGATAGAAAACACGCATGACATGAGTGGTCATCCAGCCATTAGAGGGCCAACGGAACCACTACATTCATCTTCGCGCTTCACGGATCAATAGAGGCATCAAGAAGAGAACTAGATGTGTCTATCCAAGACACCAATGCTCAGAACATAGCCAAGGAGCCAAATGTAGAAGAACACGGAGATGCTCCTAAGGGAAACAAAAAGGGCAAAAAAGAGAGCTGGAGGGAACGGAGAGCTAGAAGGAAAGCTGCCAGCAAAAAGCGACAAAACAAAAAAGAGTGTTTACTTGTAGAAGGGCAAAATCCCGCCAATGAGCCAGTACCATTGAACAAAGAAGGGGATTATCAAGAGGGAGAGACTAGAAACACAATGCTACCCCTAGAATACGCTGGACATAGCATCATGGCTAGCGGAGCTGGTATTGCTGTTGTCACAAAAAAGGTTTGGGAAGTATGGGGCAAGACATCCATAAAGCAAACATGTATTAAGCTACGACTGGCTGATGGAAGCATAAAAGAGCCTATTGGACTATTAGAAAGGGTCATAGTTACTTCATGCAGAGTCCAATATGAGCATATGTTTGCAGTGGTAGACTTCAACAAGAGCCCAAATTATGACATCATTCTTGGACGACCGTTCATGCGGCAGCTCAAAATGGTTCAGGATTGGGGTTCTGAGTACATCTACCTAAGGCAACCAAAGGCTGTCACACGCATCAGCCTGTTAGATTATTCTTATAGAGATGTGGCAAGGACGCCAGTAGAAGAATTTGAAGCCATCTCCATAGAAGACGACTCCGACATTCCTTCTTGGGTCAACTCTAGATCTCACAAGAATAAGAGTGCAAAGTCCGATAGAAAGGGATCGAATTGGGATAACAATCTAGACAAGATGTCCTTACACGATGATGAAGATTGCAATATAGTACCATTACTTACTATTAATGCGATCTCGAGTTCAAAAGAGTCTAGTACCCAAAGTCAACAGAGCGTAATGTCAAATTCTTTGGAATCCAATTCAACATGGATGCATATGGAAATAGATTCGACTATTCTCCAACCTGTAAATTCCTCTGGAAGCAGCGAGAGATTGTATAGGACAATCCATGGGATCACATTTGAGTTGTACCACCCAAATCCTCCAAACCATAATGCTGACAAACCGGACTTAAGAATGTATGAGGACCAAGAAACCAAGAACATCTTCTATCAGGATCGGAATCATAACCACTACAGGGTTGTGCCACCAGCACATCTAACAGAAGAAGAAATAATGGGTTGGTTTCCATACTTATCCTGTATGGATCCCACCACCTATAAAGTTCGGTTCACTTATAGACCACCAGCTAGGGTAAATACACCCGAGACATTGCCAACTCCAAGTGTGACAACCAGTGCCAATGAGCAAGGAGCAACAAGGCCAACACATAGTCATCCACCTGGCTTTGAGCCCAAGATGCCACCACAAGCTAGCAACCAAGGCTTTCAAGCAGGATATGCTCCAGCAATGCCAACATCCCAAAGGTCAACCACCCATCAAACGACCCAACAAAATGGTGAAACTTCGATGCCTGTAAGTGCTTCTAACTTTACATCTAGCATGCACTACACTCAGCAAGGCTATACAGCTCCTTTACCCACTGTTATATCACATAAAGAAGCACAAATAGTCTCATCAGTCACACCACAAGCATATGTTTCACATGGCACCATAGAGAGAGCACTATCATCGCCAAATCATGCCTCTCAATCTCTCCATGTACATAGTTACCAACAAAGTGCTCACACACCAATGCAATCACATGAAATGGAGCACATCAAGTCATTGAATGCATCTCTGCCAAATCACCTACTCCAAGGCTCACAAGCATTTCTTCATAAGGCCCACTTAGGCACTCCCATGCTTCATAACCTTGCATCACAATCTCCAATAGCCATTGCACATCATGATCAAATATACACAGTAGATGAGCCCATAGGCTACATGGCTGAGTCATCTTCACGTAGTGATCAGCCTAGGGAGGGGGGAGCCCCCACTTTTGTCTTCAAAGACACAAAATCTCAAGAGGGATCTCCAACAAGGCAAGAACAAAAGAAACCTCATCTAAAAACAAAGAAAGAGGTTGCAAAAGCTCCAACAGAGCATACAATTCAAGTGGCAGCTGATTCAACAAATCTGTCAACACAAAACGGCCATATGAAGCCTCTTTCAGAATACATGATCAAAGGAAGCTTCCAACTAAAAGCAGTAACCTCCAACACAAGCGATCAAGGCTTGTATGAAGACAGTCAAGGGGGACAATTCCAATTGCTACCTCCATTTCAAAGGCAAAAGCCAGACAAGCCAAGAGTCTTTAAGTATCTACATATGAAGACACTCTCATATGCATACAAAGATACAGAAGGCAACGAGTATCAACAACTCCAAAAGTTGGATGAAGCTCTCGAAAATGAATTCCAAAAGAGCCGCTTGTGTGAAGATTGTGGGATCACCCACCTCCTAAAGGATTGTCCAATGCGCATACTAAGGGAAGAAAAGATGCCACCACCAGTAAGTATCAAAAAGGATCCCACAACTGAAGGGGATCATTTGAAGAAGTTGCCTACGACGCCAACGCAGTCATCTGTCAAATCATCTTTAGTATCACCACCAAGATCACCTCAGAAGAGACAAATCCTACCACAAAGCACAACAAATCTCTTGAAGTCTCAAGTATTGGAGCACCAAGCCGGCAATACAAAAATAGATCAAGATAAAGGCACATTGATGCAGCCAACACCTACAAAAGAGCAAATTTCACCAGCTAGCTCCGAGACAAGACATCAAGAGGATAAAAAGGATAGCGTGGAGGAAACAAGCAAAAGGGATCAAGGAGTGGAAGATGCCAAAGAAATGGACACAACAGCATCAAGACCACCACAACAGATCAAGGAAGCAGGTCGCATACCAAGTAAGCCCACTACTCCAACATGGATCAAGTTTGAAATCATAGGAAAATCTGGTATCAGACTACCATGTATGGCTATAATAGACCTTAAGGAAGAGATGAGTTTCATGACCTATGGAACTTGGGTAATCTTCGGGCAGCCAACCTTAGATAAAGATCACAAAAGCATTCAAGCTTGTGGCAAATCAACAGAAGGATGCTTTGGGAGGGTTAAATCAATCATTCATGTAAATTCACAGCCTTTAGAAGGAGAATTCTATGTCATGGGTCCAAGATACCTGCAGCAAGAAGTAGTTTTGGTTAGCACAAACAGCTCTATGTCTACAAAAATCTCAAGCGGTGCAAGAGGAGTGCCAACAAGAAGCTAAAACACGGGATGCTACCACAACTCAAGAGCCAAAAATAACAAGTACAAGCCCACTCAAGGATGACCTGACCAAACAGGCTTCCAACAAGGAGTTGCTCAAGGAGGAACAAGCAGTTCTTGTAGATAACAAATCACCAGAAGAAAGAATGCCGAAAGCTACAACCAAGATACAAGAACCTGCCAAAGACACAGTGACTGAGGCAACAAAAGCAGACAACAAGAAAAGTCAAAAACGAGTGCAACAATGGACAAAGAAAGAAGTCTGCCTAAAGGGGGAGGCTGGTGCTAGCTCTTCATGCACAAAGCCAAATGTACCACAAGAACGATCCAAGCCTCCAACCCAAGCCACAAAGGACAATGAGGACATGTATGTACCACCAGCCAGGATTGTCATGAACATTCGGCATCAAAACGGAACTCCACTCCAAAGGCTAGCTCTCATTAACATAAGTGCTGACAAGAATCTATTGTCTCACAAAACTTGGTGTATGCTAGGAAAGCCAAAACTTGAAACAACAACCAAGTTTGTGCAAAAATCAGCAAACGTTTTTGGTGACTGCTTAGGAGCCATTGAAATGCTCTTGGAGATCAGTAACCACTCCGAGAAAGCAAAGTTCTTTGTCATGGCTCCAGGAAATCTACATGAAGAGGTGGTTCTCAGCCGAACATGGATGGCAAAGAGGAACTGCAGTATAGGATGGGCCCATCGATACATGTCCTTCCTCAATGCAAATCAAGAAGTGACCATAGTAATGCTAGCCCAAGGCGTAAAAGAAACATCACCAGAAATTTTAAAGAATCGCAAATCTCTCCAAAAGAAGCTGATCACCACGGCTAGCTCATATGTGGACAAAGGCAAGGCCAAGATGGATTCGGACCCGCCAACAATGTGCCATGATTCCACCAATCAGCATAAAGAACAGCAGGCAACGTCATCATCATCAACAAAAAAGGATGAGACACAACAAAGAAGCCACCAAAGAAGAAAGGTGTATCAACCAAAATATCCTTCAAAGAACACTCAAAGAAGGAAGCAGCAAGCATTTGTGCCAAAGAAGTTGGTACATACATGTCGGCTGAGTGAAGGGGATACACATAGATGGGTAGAACGGCAAGTAACTACAGACCAAAGGTCTAGCGGGTGGCTGTCAACATATAAGTCATTGGAGGCACAGGGCTATCTCCTCGGCAATCGATCTTTATGGTTACCAAAGCCAGAAACTATTGCCTACAAGGTCCCTGCAATTGTGCAAAGCAGAAGACAGTCCACCTCAAGGTCAAAAAAGAAAAGCTGGCAACCAAAGCAAAGAAGCCAAAAGAGAAAGACAATGGTGAGCAGCAACAACAAAGACATTTGGATTCCAAAGGATATACTGACTCAAATGTCTTTAAATGGAAGCATAAAAGTAGTCCGAATCCAAGCAAAAAGAGCGGGTTCACACATCTACAAAGAATGGATTGTGCCAAACAATCTCATTAACGCTCAAGGCTATTATGAAGGACAAGATCAAGTTTGGGTGCCAAAGTCTATAATCAACATCCAAGAAGGTAGCCCATTACAACAAACAAAGAGTCGGCCTCAACACTCAAATCAAGTCATTCAACCAAGGCTGGTCAAAGCAAAAGAAGGCCTTCCAAACTATGAAGCAATCCCATCGCCAATTCAATCAAAGACACAGAGATGGATGCCAAAGAAGACACAAGGACCTCAAGAAAAACAAGCTACCATAATTAAGCAAAAACAAGAGTGGATGCCAAAGCAAGCCAACAGACAAGAAGGGAGGCCACAACAAGACCGTCAAAGCAAAGCTGAAGAGATAAAACAGACAATTGACGGCTTCAATTCTAAGAGAATCAAAGCATGGGAGAACAACCCAACTCTCACCATCAAAGAGAGAGCAAAACGACTCCAAGCATTACTACATGGTAAAAACTCTCTTCAATAAAGTCAAGTCGCCAAGGTGCAAATACATTTGGCATAGTCAAGAGTCAAGCAGCCGAGCCACTAAATGAGCAAGGCGTCAGTCTCAGAGCTTCATGTCCATATTAACTTTGTGTATAAGTCTAGCTACTAGGCTATTGCTCGAGCTGGAGAGTTGAGCATAATATAAGTCATGTCGCTCATGCTGGATGAGATGAGCATAAGAGTCAAAGTCTAAGTCTACTTACTAAATCCAGCAGAGATGGAGAGTCCAATACTCACGCACTTATGCACAGAGAGGTATGAGGGCACCAACCTCGACCACGAATGCCACTTAATTGATTGTGGGAAGCTATTTGGACTTTTAAAGTTAAGATTGCTACCACATATCACTTAAGTACCTATAGAGCTCCTCGCACAGCATATTACTATTTTCCAAATGCATTGACTATGTAGCATAATCAGGGTGTCAAAATCTTGGACACATGCATTAGGCACTCTTGTCTAGCATACCCATGCACTTTCACAAGATGATATAAGAGACTCCCAGGACACCTCCAGTAGCTGTACATAATCAATAAGAACAACAAGCCAGGGCACTTTTTCCCACTGGGTTTTTCCCCTGGTGTCCATTAGCACCTTTGATATTTCATCTTTCTAGCAAAATAAACATTATGAATGGAAAGCATCAAGCGGAGTCACCCAAGAAACCGCCCTCTCCTACAACAAATAGAGATGACTTAGAACAAGTAGGGGGGAGGTCTGATTGTCAAGCACAATACCATGAACTGAAAAGATGAAAAGAAAGGACAACCAAAAGAAAAACAGCTCCAACAAAAAAATCAAGAAAGGGATCTGGCGAAAGATGTAAGCCTTACAACAATACAGAGATGCAATTAAGGAATCACATCCGCATCCAAAAGCTCCATGCAAGGAATGCAAAGACTTATCAAGCTTCCTCAAGATCCAAAAACAGCAAAACAAAAGGCTAGCAAAAACTCATCTTCAAAAGAACAGTAGGGTTAAGCAAATCAAGCAGCTGAAAACAAAGCTAGAGGAGTCCAAAGCAAACTAGGGTCTTGAAAAGAAGGACCTCTGCAAAAAGCCACAACAACAAGGAGCAAAGAGTGCAACCGTAAAGAAGAAGGCACATGAAAGCCATGGACTACATTCACAAGCAACAAAAGGACCGAAGACTGCCTACTTCAGCACAAAGCTGGGCATTCTTGCCAGTGTCCGAGGACAGACACTGAAATAGGTAGGGGGGAGTGTTTCAAGGAAACAGCAAAGACAACAAAAGATGGGAGCAAGTACAAGAAGGATGGAAGCGGTTATGGGAAAGTAGGTCCACACAGATTTTATTTTAATATTTCCCGCACCCATTTTGTAAAAAGCCAATATTTTTATATATTTCTCGCACCCATTTTGTAAGAAGCCCAAATAACTCATAGCCGAGTATTTTAAAACTCCTTTGTGGTTAATTTCGGGGCCATTAGGCTTCCAATTTAGGCTTCCAATTTGTAAAAGGCTCTAGCTTTGGCCGCCCGCCCAAATGTGAAAGGCTTAAGTGAAAGAGGGTTTTAATAAAAGACCCAATCTCTTTGTAAATGGACAGCACGTTGACAGCACGTTTAGAGAAGAGTTATCAAAGAGAAGAGAAGCTTCTTGTGGAGCTCCCTACGTGCGCAATGTACATGCTTTCTTCATTCTAATGCAATACCAGGTGTTTCTCCTATTCATTGTCTACATTTCCATTGTCTATTCATTGCTTTTGCTTGAGAAATGAGTAGTTAATGTGTGTGTGTTAAAGAGAGTGTGTATGGGTCATTAATCTTTGATTAGTGTTGTTTATGTGTGTTTAATTGCTTCAATGTGCTTGCCTATGAGTACTCTAGGCATTGGTTACTTCAATTTCTATGTATGCAAGAGAGAGAGTGTCTCCCTCTTAGTGTATGTGTGTGTGGAAGCTTTCCATTAAAGCTTCATTGATGCAATGTGCCATTAGGTAAACCCACATCCCATTACACTTCCTCTTTTGTCCATTTGGCATGCATTGAATGTGTTAATGATTAGGTATTGTCCACTTTGCTTGAGTGTGTGTATGACATTGTGTGAGTAGACGGTCCTCTTCTCAAATGTATGATTACCATGAGATTGACAACCTCATGAAGCCTCCAAGCACTAGTCGGGTCTCTCCAAAGCATTGACAAGTGTGTTAGTGCGAGCTATGCTATAGACGTCCGTCTCACGGCGAGCCGCTAACGTGTCAATGGTACAAATTGAATCAGTGGAACCGGAAGTGGACATAGTTACTCGTGTGCCGGAACAAAGATGCAGCCGCAATCCAAATCTGGCAGGAATTCTACTCTGGATTGGACCGCTCAGGAAGAAGTGCGACAGCAAGTTAAAACATGGATCAAGGAGAAATCCTCTCAGGATTTTGTGGCGCATAAAGTGAAGGAAGTGTCTTTTCGGGATGATGTTCTGCAGAGTACGATGGAATGCAGTGCTAGTTCACCGCAAGTGCCAAAAGAATCTACACTGCTTGATAAACAACCGCAACTACAGGAAGATGACATAAGGGCAACGGCCCATAGAAGGGCCACCTTGTGCCCATAGATAGGGCGCAAGGTGCAAGGCGGCCCATAGATAGGCCGCCTTGCACCCTATCTATGGGCGCAAGGCGACGGCCCATGAAGGGCCGCCTATGGGTGCAAGGCTTGCACCCTTGTCGCGCTGACAGAGAGGGAGGGAGTGAGCACACTGCAGAGAGAGAGGGAGGGAGTGAGCACACTGCAAAGAGGGAGGGAGGGAGTGAGCACACTGCAGAGAGAGATGGAGGGAGGGAGGAAGCTCACAATGGCTACTCCCGAAAATTTGAATTCAAATTGCATTTCCCCCCTTCCATAAGAGGGCGTTCTCACCACGTGGCATAAAGCATATATCCGACCACGTGGCATAAAGTATATATAAAGCATATGTTCGACCAAAGTGCCCTATCTTTTTCTCTCTTGCCCTCGCCTCCTGTCGCATGTTACTATCATCATCGCTTGCTCTATTCGTGAGTGCCCTCGCCTCCTGTCGTGCGCTGTTCGTGAGTTCCTTGCCCTCGCCTCCCTATTTCTTCCATCGTTTGTGTCGCCTATCAAATCGCAAGGTTGTCTGTGTGCTGCGCAATTTTGGTCTGTGTGCTGCACATTTTCAGGAAACACTTGTAGAAATTATCAGGTAGGCTCAAACTGCTTTTCGTGTGTGTGCAATACAAACCCTAAACTATGTAATTATTACTTAATCTAATCCTTTTAATTACATAATTAACACTTTAAATTTCAAAATTAAACATTTTTTTGAATTTTAAAAATCTATTAAATCTTTATGTTTAATATTGCACATATTTACATGTTGCAAAAGATGTAAAACATATATTTCTTCAAATTATTTTTTTTAAATATATATATATATATATAATCATATATATGTATAATCTAGTTGGAATAAAATTATATATATGTTGCAAAAGAGGGTTTGAGCCTCTTGGAATCTAGTTGTGGAGAATTTGAGTCTCCACTCTTGGAGGCTCAAACCTAAGTTTGAGCCTCCACTCTTTTGAGCCTCCAGATGTGGAGGCTCAAACCCAAGTTTGAGCCTCTTGATGTGGAGGCTACTTGAGCTCTACTCCAAGAGGCTCAAATCCAAGTGCACATGCAAGTGTGTGAGGCTCAAATTTAAGTTTGCAAACTTAAGTTTGAGCCCTGCTAAGCGGCTAGTCTTCTAGGCTAGCATGAACTTAATGTGAGGATTGGGAGGTGAGGCTTGATTAGTTTGAGCCTTGCTTGCATGTAAAGAAATATGCACACTAATCCTAAGAGACTTGTCTCCTAGCTTAGTGTAAGACTAGGACTAGATGTAAGGCTCGATCCTTGCTTTCATGTGCATAAGGATCCACACTTAGCTCAAGAGGCTTGTCTTCTAGGCTCGCACACAATGTGAGGATTGGGAGGTAAGACTTGATGAGGCTATTCAAACTTAAGTTTGAGCCTCACTTGTATTTGCACAAGTATCCACATTGAGTCCAAAAGTCATGCAAGCAAGGCTTGATCGAGCCTCACTTGCATTAGCACAAGTATTCACATGAGTCTAAGCGGCTAGTCTTCTAGGCTAGCATGATAGTAGGATTGGTATGTGAGATTCAGTCTTAAATTTGAGCCTCACTAGTATCCATACTAAGCCCAAGAGATTTGTGCTATGGGCTAGTGCGATGCTAGGAGTGGAAGGTGAGACTCAAAAAGTTGCCTTGAGTGGATGTGCGCACAAAGATTCATATTTAGCCCAAAAGGCTTGTCTCCTAGGTTGATGCAAATCTATGATTGGGAGATGAGGCTCAAACTTAAGTTCGCAAACTTAAGTTCGAGCCTTACTTGCATGTATAGAAGTATCCACATGGGGTAACCATACAACTAAAGACGGCTACAATAGAGTTCGTTATTTGAGAGCTCAAGCGATGGGAAATGCAGCCGTAGGTATGGATGGCGATCGACCAGTACCTGTACTGGATAGACAACCACCATTGCCTAAGACTACACCAGTGCGAATTGTAGAGCACGAGGAAGATATTAACTATGAAAGAGCGATTGTTCCTGTTATGTCATATGCTGAGGAACGAAAGATGACGGAAGTAGAAGAAAGTTTGGATTGGTGGAGGATGCCTAGTACGTCCGCATCTACATCAACGTCAACTCCAAATCCGAATTCTACTTTGAGTCATCAAGAAGGAAAATTTAGTATGGATTTGAATACTCTAATGTTTATTGCAGGTCAAGGTAGACCTCCGTTGCCAATGGCTTCTAAAAGGGCTCCTGATGCACCATTAGGACCATGTTATCATTGCAAGGAAGACCATTTGGTAAAGGATTGTCCTTACCTAAGGCAAGCAAGGCTTACTAATGTCACTTCTGTAGTTCTTGCTCTTGCATGTTATTATCTTGATTGTGGAATCAAGCACTTAGTTTCTGACTGTCCATTGAATCCGGACAAAAAAGGGAAGGCTACGCTGAATGTAGTTGAAATTTTGCCTTCAAGCAGTGGAAACGACAGTGAGATTGCACCAGTGAATGTAGTCACAAGAGCTCAAGCTCACAAAAATGATGAGGTACAAACTAACGAAGAAAGCAAGTCTGAAAGGACTTCAAGCAATACATGGAAAGCATGTAGACAAAGGAGGGCTGCAGCAAAGAAACATCATGAGGAAAAAGCCAAATTAGATAGTGAGGTCAAAGAACAAGAAAATACCTCGAAAACTAAAGAACAATTCGAGGGAGGGTCGGTACTTGTTGCTGAGAAAGTGCTAGAGCTGTTAAAAGCTATGCTAGATGCCTATGAGGCAAGACTGAGACCTAACCAGACCATCGAGGAAAGAATGAGAGCTTACCTGGACCCTGAATTAGAAACGAAACGATTAGAAATCTTTCAGAAGATGATTGAGGGTACACAAGCCCTTTTGGGCAAACAACTGGAAAAACAGGGGTCATTAGAGGGCCAAACACAAACGAAACCGGAAATTCGACAAGTGCCTAGTGATTCAGGGAATCGTGTCTCTGGTAAAGAAAGCAAAACGAGAGAATCACAAAGAACCAAAAGAAGAAGAAGACGGGCAAACAAAAAGTCCGCTGAGACAAAAGCTAACATGCTCGAAGGTGCTGAGACACTGAATAGAAATGTGACATTCGTGCCAAACAGTTTTCCTAAAGAGACTGAAGAGGATTGGATGAAAACTCTTTGGAACGAATTACGCGAAAAGAACGTTTAAGGAACAATTGAACTTCGATTTAGAATCTAGGTACGGTGTTGTAGGACCTGCTTCATCCAAGTCCAGTAAAGCTTCGACCATGAAAGAATTACCTTCTTTCCTGGGAGATGATGATAGCGCATTGGATGTGAAGCGAGTTCCTTCGCAATACCACCCGACTCCGAACGTGGTAGACACTGCCAATCTTCAAGCTTTGTTTTCCACACCGATTAAAGTGACGCTACCATTGGCGGATGTTCTTAAAGTAAAATCGGAGTTATGGCAAGAGGTCATTAAATGTTTGACCAAGATGGGAATTCAAAGTTCTCATCTAATGAATGTCAGTGAGACACTGAAGGAAGATCAGACCAAAAGAGTAAAGTATGAACCAGTTCCCATCAACAAGGTAGGTAACTACTGCGAGGGTGAGGATGGTAATACTACTTTGCCAATGGAATTCAATGATGTCAAGAGTTTGGCAATCTTGGATAGTGGGACAGGCGTGGGGATAGCCACCAAGCAGATATGGGAGTCTTGGGGTAAACCAGCCCTAAGAAAGACAAGGATGCAGCTTCAGTTGGCTGATGGATTCATTGAGTCTCCAATCGGCTTATTAGAGCAAGTAGTTGTGTCTTCATGCAGAATAGAGTATGACCACACCTTCGCGGTTGTGGACTTCGGAAGGAAGCCCAACTACGAGATTATCCTAGGTCGCCCATTCATGCACCAATCGAAGATGATTCAGGATTGGGGCTATAATTACATCTATCTACGACAGCCAAGTGCCACCACTCAAATTGACCTAAGAGATCATTCCTATAAGGATGTCGTATACGCCGGTCAAAGACATGGTACGATTCGATTCCGTCACATGGCTAGTTCAAGGCAAGCCATTATGGCTATGTGGAATCAATGAGAATAGTGATGGAGCTGAAACTTCAAGCTCTTCAGACTATATCGCTGAACCCTTCCCAGAACATGAGTTGGAACCATTTGGGTGGCGAGATATTCTTGCTACCTTGGATATGTGTGCTAATGTACATGCTGTCAAGCATTGTCACGAAGATGGTTATGACATCATGTCTGTGAGGATGGTTCAAGTCATTGAACTTGCTGATGAGTCTGATATCACTAGCGGCAGCTACGATGAGGAGATCATTTTAGAAGGACCTGGAGCGCAGATACTTCAAGGATCTGGTACACAAGTACTAGTGGTGAGAATTTGAGTGCTTCGGTCATGCCCATCAAGATGGAGATCTCTTCAATAGAGGACGTTCAGGAGAAGAAAGAAATGGCTAAAGGGTCAACAGAAAACAAGGAGCCTGATGCTGAGAATGACGACATGGAATTCTATGATGCATCAGATGAAACTCTCTCTGAGTCCATGTTAATTGTAAAGCAAGTGCAGGGCATTTGGTCATGTAAAAGTGATAAGCTTGCTTCAAGGCTTAGGGAAGTGAAGAGCCTACTTAGAAGGATTACACATGTGCAAATCCATTATGTAGGCAGAGCAAAGAATCAAGATGCAGATGCGCTAGCAAGCGAGTGTTTAAAAGAAGCTACAATTGGTGCTGTCAAGTTACAAGAGCCTAAGCTTCAAGGTAAAGAGTCTTTGCAAGATGTGATTAGTTTCTTGGAAACAGGTGAGCCACCTCCACATCTCACAAAAGGAGAAAGAAGATGGTTGGCAAGAAAGGCGGTCAGGTATCGTCTCATCAAGGATGACCTTTTTTGTCTAGGGAAGGATCAGGTACTTAGGAAGGTCCCTCCCAGTGGAGATATTCATCGTATACTCTACTCATGTCATGATGATGTTTGCGGCGGGCACTTTGCACAGGAAATTACTTCTAGAAAGGTTTTGCAGGCAGGATTTGTATGGCCATCTCTTCAGCGAGATGCGAAATTTTGGTGCAAAACATGTGATGCATGTCAGCGAACAGGACCTAGGAGACTCATCTATGGTCCTCAACAGCCTATTACTTCTTTCGGCCCATTTGAGAAATGGGGCATCGATGCAATTGGGCCCTTACCAAGAACAGCTGTAGGAAAGGAGTACATCATAGTGGGCGTCGACTACATGACTAGATGGGCGGAAGCTGCACCAACAAGTAGGATCACAGCCAAAGATATGGCTAAATTTGTGTTTGAAAATATCTGCTGCAGGTTTGGTACACCACTGGAGATCATTTCTGATAGAGGCCCTGGGTTTAGAGGGGACTTAGTAAAAGAGCTGATGGTTAGATTGGGAATTAAGCACAGGCACTCCACCCCTTACTATCCGCAATGTAATGGATTGGTAGAGAAAGTGAATGGGATGATTTGTAAGATCATATCAAAGCACATTGGGGATAAATCACAAACCTAGGATAAGCACCTTGATGCAGCACTTTGGGCATACCGTACTTCATTCAAGGCATCTTTAGGTTTTACTCCTTTTCATCTAGTGTTTTCATCTAGTGTATGGCCAAGAAGCGCTATTGCCCATTGAGGTTGAGCTGTCTAGCTTGAGGGTTCTAATGCGAGGAGATGAGAATGTCAAGGAGAAGCTGAAGGAACGAATTTTATATTTGGAAAAGCTATCCTTGAGTAGAGAGGATGCAATGGAATATTATGCCAAGAAGGCTGACAAGAGAAGAATTAAATTCAACGAGAAGCTGGCAGTGAAGGACATTAAGGAGGGATCTCTGGTGCTGCGCTATGATAACCGCTTTGATTACAATAAGGGAGATAAGTTTGCACCTCATTGGCAAGGGCCATACAAGGTAATGGAGAAGTTTGGCAATGGAAGCTACCAACTAGTGGATATCTCTGGACAATTGCATAAGACAAGGGTAAATGAGTGGCGACTTAAGCCATATTTCTCACAAATCTTTGATGAACAGGTGGACCTGGCAACAACGAGCCTCGACAGCGACGAGCCCTTGGGATTGATTGCCCAAGACCCAATTCTTGCTCAGCATGTTCCCTGCATTTTAAGCATGAGTATAGGGCCAATTACACGGCCATGCATAGACACTTTTCTTTGTAACCCAGGCACACCGATGGACCATCTTCCCATTGGTAGAGAGGATGAGTGCACAAGCAGGTTACAGGGAAAATTCATCGACAAAGAAGATTTGGAGCGAGGCATGAATACCTCTAGCGTTCTTTGGTTGGGCACATGATGTGGGAAAATCACACTCCCATAAATGAGCCTTCCCTTAGAGAAACTTCTTGTATATATGTAAATATGTGTTCAATAATGCATAGGTTTGGCAGCATGGGAACACCCCCTCACACAGAGCTAGCCAAGGCATGGTGGAAACATGGCTTAGTTAGGGGATCTTGGAGCTTGTCACATTGAAAAATTCTATTTGGGAAAGTGTGGGAAAGTACCCTTGCGTAGGTGGCATGTTATGTCATGAAAGGCATGTATGGGCATACATAACTCACATGAAGTGGAAGGTGCCTATTGGAGGCTACCATGTGAACCAATAGGAGTGCAAGGGCTGAATTTCAAGGCATATGAAGGACCTCTTAGCCATGGGAAAAAGGCAAGTCAAAGTGACCTTATGGTAAGATAAGCTGTGAAGTGAAGTGGCCAAGTGAATGTGATGTGGAAAGTGAGTCAAAACAAGCATTAAAGGCATGATGACATCAGCAAAACCACTCTCCTCCACAAAAATAGGTGCCTACTTCATTCTCTCTCCTCTCTCTAGTTTTTGGCATTCTCTCTCTTCTCTCACCTCCCACAAGTGGCCAACCTTGGGCCAAAGTGAATGGGTTAATTTTTTTGGAAGTTTGCAAAATTACCTAAACTTTTGTGAAGAGCCTCCCCCACATGCTAAATGCTCATTGGTTGAATTTTATGAACCTAGGAAAAATGAAAAGACAAGCTCTTACAATTGTAAGAGGAAATGCCAAAGCTCTTACATAAAGCTTACACCTCTTACACCTTGTAAGAGGTCACGGTAGTTTCACTCTACATATTATTTGGCATACAATTTCAATAAATGGAATCTTTGAAGGAATCACTCTATGAATGCACGACTCAATTTCCTTTTCTACACAAATAAATCAAAACCAAAAAATACACACACACACAAGAATATGCTTTATTCCTCTCCTTCTCCAAAACTCAACAGAGAGTTAGTTTCCCATTTCTTTTCCTCATTTCTCTATTATTAACATTCTATCCCCCCCTTTTATTTTTCAATAAATCAAATATATAATTAAAAAGAAGCCTATTGGTGGGAGCCAAATTGGCCAATGGAAGATGGGTAAGGGCCAAATGGCTCAATTTGATTTGCTGTTGCTGGAGGACCCCTTCACTCCCTAGATAGGATTTGCTCAAATTGAGCTTAGCAATGTAATTAGCTCTCTCACTCCCCTCTTGTTGTAATTAAAAGTAAAGAGAGCTTAGACCTTAAGATGAATTAAAGCCTTCTAATCACTCTCTCCACCTATAAATAGAGCCTCATTCTAGCACTATGGGGCATTGTAAGACACTCTTGCCACTCTTGGGAGCCTTGTAGAGCACTAGAGAACTCAAGGAGTCTCTCTACAATCCTTGAGAACACTCTAGAGCTAGGGAAGGGAGTCTCCATTCTAGAGAGCGCTTTGGGCAATTACTTGCACTATAGGCTACACAAGAGGGAAGTAGTTTGATTGAGTATTAGGAAGGGATTAGCATAATCCACTATCATTGGGGATCAATTGGGTAATAATAATTCTTATTATAGAAGGCTTCTCTCTTAAGCCTTGTAATTGTGAATTCTACATCAATTTGGTGGTGGTGATAACAACCTTGCTTCTTGCTTTGCATAATTGGTGTAATCGACTTCAAGCTATGGTATGTTTCTTAATTTTGGATGAATTGTTGTAGGAAAGGCACATTCTTTCTTTCCTTGTGAGGTTATGTGATGATGTTATGAATTTGGTGTGAAGATCGTGGTGTTTGGGATAGTAATATGCATGCTATCGTGATTGTGAATAAGGCATTGTGCCTTGTGTTGAGTGAGGTGTGAGTGAAGCATCAATCGCATGTGCTCGTAGCCCTCCAAGCTTTACGCTTGTTGAGAGAGGCGATGATCTTGAGCTTTCGCGGGTGATCTTTCATTCTTGTGTGATGTGATAGTTATGTGCTTGTGAGATTGTGCTTTGTGTGATTGTTGTTTAGTAGTGGATGTCATTGAGAATAGAGAAAGTTTTTGTGCCTTTGCTTGAGCTAGTGATTGTGATTTGCTTGAAGAATGTTGTTGTTGTTATTAAGATTACAAAAGAAGCATTTGGTTTGACATAGTACCCACCACCGTGCAAGACTTAGTGAAGACTTGAGAGAGCTTGTTGTTATATAACGCATGCGCATTGTGAGGATTCCTCCATATGTGTGAGATTCCATGCAAAAGTGGTTTCCTTGTTTCCCATAAGACAAGGTGGTGCCCCCTTAGTTTAGTTTGAAGTGAGTGACCCCTTGGGTGAGCGTGCACGAGTCTTGAGGCAACCCGACTGTGCGCTCATTCCGTCCCTCACTGGTAATCAAGCAAAAACTCTAAAAGTCAGAAATTTTACCAGATTTGGCCTAACAGCCAAATTAAAGTTTCAGTTTGGGCATAGGTGGCTCTTACCCAATGCTAGTAGTGAGAGGATTCCATCGGAATTCTCAGAGCTGAATTCGGAGGGCTGAAACTACTCCAAAGGTCAAAAAGATGATTTTCAGAGTTAAGAAAAAAACGTTTTGGTCTCAGAAATCACAAAAAGAGTGGATTTTCAACACAAATCACACCTCGCCAAGAGCCTAACAAAGTCTAGATACAACAAGATGAAGTTGTAGCTAAGAGAGAAAGCTTTGCTACAAGGTGGACCAATTGGTGTCAAAAAATGCTAAAAGATGGTCAAGTTAGGACTTTAGGGACACCAAGACACTCACACATGCACAAAGCCCTCAAAAAGAAGCTTCAATCACATTTTTGTGTGTTGTGAGGTGCACATACTAACAACTAACCTACTAATCACTAACACCTCAAAAAGCAGCAAGATCTCATGGTGGGCTAGGAGTCTAGGCCCTAAAATAACTTATGAACACCATGATTGATCTGGAACAGGTAGCATCAGGACAGACGAACCATTCGAAAGAAGGCGCAAGGTACCAAGAAGACCTCAAGCAATTGAAGACATGGAGCCATATGTGCTCAAGGATGTACAGGTCATGGACACCTCGTACATTGAACAAGAGGACTTGGAGAATGCGAATGCCTGCATTTTCAAAGGGATTTTCTACGACAAAGTGTCAAGGAAAGTGGGAGTAGTGCTACCTCCGGACAACTTCTTCAGACTACATGAGTAGGAGGAGTGTAAAAAGATTTTCAAAAAAGTAGGCCTAGATGGCTACTTCATCCTGCCTCCATGGGGGATCGATGTGCAAAGGAGCTATGAACTCATGACAACCATTGATGAAGATGGCACTACACAAATCACCTCCAAAGAAGGAGAAGTTCTGGTGGTCAAAATCACAGAAGAGATTGTGGCAGAAGCATTGAACTTACCAGATCCGCAAACTACTGAAAAAATGCCTCATCATCTCTCTGAAAAAGACAAGAAAAAGACCTTCAGAACTGAACCAGGGAAGCACAAAACCTTCAAGGATCTAAAGATAAAGGAGGTCGGACTCTCTCTGAGACTTTACAGTCAGCACTTTGCCATGGGAAAGCCCCAGAGGTACACGCAGCCAAACAAAAGAGTTGTGACATTTTTTACAAAGGCTGTGAGGGAGGATAAGGGAACAAAAGGTAATTTTAGTAGGAGTATCCTCCAGGACATTATAAGCTACAAATAAAGCAAGGGCATTATGCAGCACCCTTACCTTGCCACAGGATTGATGCTAACTGGAATTGCTTACCATGTGTTGGGAATGGTTGAGGAGCTTCCAAAACCATTGTCTCAAGATAAGATATCAACGGAATTGGGGCCAATCAAAGCCAAACTAGTCAGCATGGTAGTTTCGTCGCGTGAGCAATCAAGGAGAAAGCGCCCATTACCTCAGGAACAACAATCTAAGTCCGAGCAGTAAGCCAAGCTATATGAAGCCATTCGCCAGACTCAAAAAGGAAAAGAAAAGCTGGTGTCGTCGAACGAAGCGCCGTCACAACCCACTTAGGCAGCAGGAAGAGGAGGCGGAAACAATAATAAGGGAAGCGCCTTCGGAAAAGAGCTCGGCCAGGTTTGTTGGTGAGCTAGAAGCACTCAATAATTATCTAAAACAAGAAGAAGAAAGGAAGCTAAAGCACAGACGAACTGAAGAAGCCCCTTCATGCCAAGAAGACACTATGGGTCAAATGAGCCCATTACGAAGCAGCCAGATTGAAAAGTGGCTAAATAGTCCATCTCATCAAACGAGTGAGGGCATGACCTCAACTGCTGCCATGAACATTGAAAAGCCAAATGAAGCAGCTCCTGAACACGACAACGAAGTTTTTGAAGCAGTGGGTGAACCACAACAGGAAGCGGTGCAAGACACAGAAATTTCTCCGCCACAGCAAATTCCTTTAAACACAACAGAAGAGCTACAAAAAGAATTAGAAAAGAAAGAAGCGGACAAGCAATAAGAGGATAAGCAAATTGAAGATGAAGCTGTCCAGCAACCAGAAGAAGGGGGGCAAGAGATCAAAGCACAGGACTCAATGCTGATACCACCCGATCAAGCACAACAAATAGCTGAAGAGGTACAGCCAACTGATGAGCAAATTCAGCCTGAGCAAAGATACCTGGTGGTGGAAGGATTGGATGGCCAAGAGGTCACCATCAGCCTAACAAGAGATTCTCCGATCAGAAATGAAGAACTGGAGATGCCACCACCACTAGTGGTCACTTTGCGGAGGAAAACAAGATCAGAATATGTGCCTACAATCAATCTTGAAGAAGAACCAATTATCCTCCTTCCAAAAAGTGGCTTAGCACAAGCACTTAAAGAAAAATCAGTGGATGAGCCATGTTCTGAGCAAAAGAAACAAATCGGCGGATTAAAGGACTACAAGAGAAGCCTGAGAGTAGCAACGCTCCTCAGCTTAGAGCCGACGAGCAAGAAGCAGACACATCAGAGAAAGATGAAGATGAAGGGGATAAAAATACTGCTTTCCATCTAAATAAAATATGGAAACATCTGTGCAGTATTAACAAGATCTCAAAGACAAATGAAACAATAAACGAAGATCTTGTTAATACAATAAAGGAGATGGAGCAGATAATGGAGAAGCAAAGACTAGAAAATGAAGATCTCCACAAAAAGGTGGCCATCAAAGAAAGCCTCTTCGAAGCTGAATGCTTGCACAGCAAAGAGTTTAGTGAGAGGTTAGAAGAAACATAGAAGCGAGCCATAGCGGCGAAAGCGGCAAGAGAAAAGGCTGAAGCACAAAGTAATATAATGAAGACGGCCTTGCAGAGACTGCTAATGAAAAGAAGAATAGCGGCTGAGGAGACATTAAACAGTTTGCTCATGGATCCCGTCTTGGCGGTTCCAGCAGCAACAACATCCGATGAAGCCCAAAAACACGAAATCCTTACTATGAAAGGACAGCTAAAAGCCAAAGAAATTCAAGTGGATATGCTGATGGCTTTGTTCGTGAGTAAGGAGGATGAGCTCAAAAAGCAAAACGAAGATTTGAAGAAGCAGCTGGAGGAAGTGAATAAAAGAGTCCTTGACAAGGACTATAGATAGAAAGAAAGTACACAGAAGGTCCCCAGAGAACATGAGGATTTTCTAAATATCGAAGAAACTACTATAGAAGAAGCAGGACCGTCCTCCACAGAGCCAATAACACACGATGATCTTGATGAGCTCACACAAGCAGAAACAGAGTTATACAATTTGCTTGAGCAAAATCTTGATCTAATAATAAAGGAGTGCATTGATTGGGAAAAGCGCATACTTCATACCGCTAATCTCAGTTTTTTCAAGCAAGGTGATGCTACTAAAGCATACCACAGGCCGCAACTCCCATATTCGCTGTTGAAATTTGAAGTCCTCAAGACAAAAGAAAGATTAACTCCAGAATGTCCAGTAGAAGAAGTTGGGGGTTTCCAACCAGTATCATTAGAACAATGGCAATCTGAATAGAATATGAAACATCAGCCGACTTGGCGGCTCAACTGGATTCGGAAGTATCCAAACAGCCGAACAACTTATGCGAGGGCACCAAGGGAATTACGAATTGATCCAACTTTTTGCCCAGTGCGCGTCGTCGAAGTTGGGAGGAATTGGATAGGAGGACAGCCCAAAGACCTACATGGCTAAATTACCCATTGCTTCCAGGACCGGAGTCAGGCCACGAACCTACAGAGAAATATATGCTCAACACATTTGAGCAGGCCATACAACAGTTTTCTGGGGTGCCTGACCTTGCATGTATATTGCTGGTCAAAATTGCTAAAATGCTTATGATATGCATTGAGGATTTTCACACAACAATTGAAATTCAGGCACCCTGGACCCGGTTCCTGGAAGGCAAGAAGGGGCTTTCCTGGGACCTACAGCTCGCACCTCCACCACGAATAATCATGGGATTATTCGTGAGGCTGCAATTTTTGGCATCTCATCACATGCAAACGTTCAAAGACGCATTTTACACAGGTATTTTTGAATACCAAAGTCACATTTTTGGTCCCTTAGTGTCAGATTTAGCAGCAAGGCTAGTAGCTTACCAGGCCATGGAATTGAAAAATCTGCTGCGAGATACACTCGAGGACGCTAGAAGGGAGCGAGACTATCAGTGCTACTTAAGAGGATTACAGCGGATAAATATAGTAGAAACGCTTGATGAGCATCACTAATATACAGGTAATGCCTCCGATTCCAAAAAAAAAGGTACGGTAAGGTAATCGGTACAAGTACCAAGGACTTCCCACAAAAGAAAGAGATTGACAAATCGAACAATGAAGGCTAACCAGGGATGTCCACATGTACATAAGCAATAAGAGCTTCAAGCCAGGGTGCTTTTTTCCCTTAGGGTTTTTTCCCCTCGGTTCAATCAGGTATTAAGCACCAGTTTTTGTCTTCTTTTCTTCTCAAAAATTAACAGGCACCAACCTTTCAATCAGAAGATGTGCAAGGAAACAGCAACGCCAAGATCCCTTGACTAATGTCCAGGGACGAACATTGAAATAGGTGGAGGGGAGTGTTGTGGGGCAACGGCTATGGCTACAACTAAAGGCGCGGTTACGGCTACTTACAAAGCTAAGGATGAAGATGTGCAAGGAAACAGCAACGCCAAGATCCCTTGACTAATGTCCAGGGACGGACATTGAAATAGGTGGAGGGGAGTGTTGTGGGGCAACGGCTATGGCTACAACTAAAGGCGCGGTTACGGCTACTTACAAAGCTAAGGATGAAGATGGGACGAGTTAAATAAAGACATGAAAGATGTGGAAGACGAAGGGATTGGAATGCGGGAATGCGGGAAAGCGGCATTCAAATTCGGTGACATATATTTTTTAAATTTTCCCAAAGCCCACAATGTAATATTTTAATTCCCGGAACCCACATTGAGCCCACATTGTAAAATCCCGTAATGTATGATTAAAAAAGCCTTGTAAATTAAAAGCCTTGATGGAAATGATAAAGCCAACCCTAGAGTAAAATGCGGGATTTTGGGCCCAATATGAACTGAGTGGGGGCGCCCAAATGATTAATAGAATGTGAATAGGGCATTTTGACTCTAATCTTGATTATCTTCAAGCGTGTGTTTTCCAAGAGCTCTATTCAAGAGAGTAGAAAGAGCTTCCTACGTGCGATTCGTGATTGTATTTCTCAATCTATTGCAACAAAAGGTTATTGCCTCCTTCCTTGTTCACCTTTCCATTGTCTTTTCATTGATTTTGGTCAAGTTTTGAATTATTAATGTGTGTGTAAGCTTAGGTAAAAGAGTGGGTATAATCACGAATTAATCTTTGTTTATGCTAGTTTCCAAGGGTTTAATCACTTCAATGGTGTTGCCTCTAAGGGCTCTTGGCAATGGTAGCTCAATTTTCACTCATATTAAGGAAAAGAGTGTCTTTTTCCTTGTAAGTGTGTATTGAAGCTTTCCATTAAAGCTTCCATTGAAGTAATTAGTCCATTGGTTGATTGAGCATTTCACTTACTCTTTAATCTTTAAGTGCGCATTGTGTGAAATAAGGAAGAGGATATGTCCTTTTGAAAGAGTGTGTGTGCATTCACGAATGTGCTAGTATAGCTACATTCTCGAGCTTGTGAGTGAATACCGAGAGTCGTGACAAGCTCTCGTAGCCTCCACGCACTAATCGGGTCACTACCCCTGTGTTGACAATACATGTTTGCACATGGAAGCTATGCTATGGTCGTCCACGCGGCGCTCCGCAAACAATGGGCAAAGGCTGTAATAGACCTGCTTGTTTCCCTCTATCATACTTTGTCTTTTGGCATACAATGTATTTTGACACATGCTCATTTATGTCCATTTTCATTGTAGGCTAATAAAAGTACTTTTCCATGGCTTTCATGGTAGCTTGAATCCCTCTATGCCCAGCATAACGTGGAGCATGAGATTCATACATTGTCTTTTCTCTAAGAGCCTTGGTTATACATAGCCTATTGCCATAGAGAAGATATCCATCTTGAAGCATATATGGTTCTTCTTTCTTCCCTAGAGCAATGGCAGACATGACATCTCTAAAATCAGAATCAGTAGCATACTCCTCTATCATTGAAGATAGATCGTTGTGAGTGGCTATTGATACTGCATTAACTTGGGGTCTCCTAGAGAGAGCATCGGCCACTAAATTGTGTTTCCTAGGAATATGAGCAATATGAAAGTTGAATTGTGATAAGAAATTTACCCACCTCATTTGTTTGTCTGCTGAAAGTTTAGTTTGGGTCATAAAATACTTAAGACTTTGATGGTCAGTCCTAAGAATAAAGCGTGTACCCAAAAGATAATGTTTCCAGGACTCTAAAGCATGTAAAATAGTTAAGAGTTCTTTTTCATATATGCCTAAGGTCTTTTCCTCATTGTGCAACCTTCTACATTCATATGCTATGGCATGCCCTTCTTGGAGCAATACAACCCCAAGGCAATCACCACAAGCATCACAATGCACTTCAAAAGGTTTTGAGAGATCAGCCAAAATCAAAACAGGTTGTGTAGGGAGCTTTTGTTTCAAAGTTTCAAAGGCTTCCCTTTCTTTTGAGGTTCATATATACTTAGTATGTTTCTTTGTTAAGTCATGTAATGGACCAGCTATAAAGGAAAATTTCTCTATGAAACGCCTATAATATGCACACATTCCAATGAAACTTCATAGTTCATGGAGATTCTTTGGTTCAGGCCATGCATTTATTACTTCCAACTTTTTAGGGTCCATTTGGATCCCATCTTTGGAAATAATGTGACCTAAATATCTAATCTCCTTTAAAAAGAACTCACTTTTCTTTTGATTAATATAAAGTTTATTCTCTCTCAAAACCTCAAAACTTGAAATATTACCTAAAGATGCTCCTTGTGTTCTTCCAAGGATTTAGAATAGATGATAATGTCGTCGAAGAACACACCAGTAAATCTCCTATGAGGCCTGAAAATCCTTTCCATCATGCGGTTGAAGGTAGCAGGAGCATTGGTTAGACCGAAAGGCATTACTAGATATTCATATAGATAGAAGTAGTCCTAAAGGCCGTCTTTGGAATATCTTCATGCACAATTCTGATTTGATGATAGCCACTTTTAAGGTCTATTCTACTGAAGTAGGTAGAACCTTGTAGCATCAAGACCAAACACTAAATTGAACGGTGTAGTTCCAATGGCCGTTTTGAATGCTACGCAGTATGCCCAGAGTGCCGCGTTTAGCTTCATCTCCCAATCTGTTCGGGAATTATTGACTATCTTTGTGAGCACGGTGCATAAGATCTTTTTGTGCTCTCCGCTTGTCCGTTTGCTTGAGGGTGATAGGGTGCTGATTTTCTGTGAATCACTAAGAACTCGTCGAGAGTAAGTAGTGAATCACTTCATTCAGGAAGTGCGTTCCTCTATCACTCACAATCTCGATCGGTAATCCATAGCGTGTAAAAATCTGCTCATAAAGAAAACATGCAGTGGTTCGTGCATCACTTTTTCTCGTGGCTTTAGCTTCCACCCACTTGGTTAGATAATCAGTGGCCACAATAATGTATTGCGCCTGAGTCCTATAAGCCGGGGGGGTTAATAGGACCGACAAAGTCTATTCCCCATTTTGCGAAAGCCCGAGCACCCATCATTGGTCTTAATGGCATGTTATCTTTCCTCTTAGGCAGTTTTACCCGCCGCTGACACTCGTCGCATCTCTTGACAAACTCAGCAGCGTCTTGGAAAAGAGTAGGCCACCATAATCCTGCAGTCATGATAGCTTTCGCAGTTGTTTCTGCAGAAAAGTGTCCTCCGGATAATCCTGTGTGAGCTTGCTCGAGAACCCTTACATATTCACCTTCTGTGACGCACAACCGTAGTTGATTGTCCTTTCCTCGTTTGTAAAGCTGATTTCCAATCAATTCGTAGTCCTTTGATTCTAGTTCAATTGCCTTGAGCCGTGCTTGACTAACCTTTTCTGGCAACACTCGGTGCTCGAGATAGTCAACAATGTACTTGCTCCATTTGGGTGCAATTGAAACTTGGAACAGTGTTGCATAAGAACGAGGAGGTGTTTTCTTGCATTTCAAGCATTTCTGTACATATTCATGTACGTCTGCTTTCATTGTTGGCCACCACACTCTAGCCCATAGTACTCTTCTAATCAAACAAATCATCAATTCTTGGTATTGGAAACCTATTCTTAACCATAATCCTATTAAGTGCACGATAGTCCACACACATGCAGTATGTACCATCCTTCTTTTGCACTAATAAGATTGGTGAGCAAAAAGGAGATGAGCTAGGTCTTGCCATGCCTTTCTCAACCAGCTCATTTACCTACCTTAGGATCTCCTCTTGTTGAGCTTGAGAAACTCTATAAGGAGGACCATTAGGTGGAGAACTCCCTGGAAAGAGTTCTATGACATGATCATCATCCCCTCTTTTTGGAGGTAACTCACTGGGAATGTCATCTATGAAAATGTCTTCATTTTCTTTGAGGAATTGAGATAACTCTAATCCCTCCTTAGAGCCTTGCCTTTCGACATAGTAAACACAATCACTATTTACAAGATCTTTGACAAAAATCATGTATCTATCTAAAGCTTGACTATTTACAAGAGGTATAGTATGCCCTTCTTCACAAGCTTGTATATACATATCTTCTTCCCAACATTTGAAAGTGATTTTCCTTTCGAAAAACTTCATGGAGACAACCATGTGATCAAACCATGGTGCTCCAAGTAACACATCTTCTCTCTCGAGAGGGGAAATATAGAAATCTTCTTTATCTACATATCCTTGGATGTGGAGCCTTAGCTTTCCAAGGAGAGGAGTCACTGGAGCTTCTTGCCCTTTGAAAGGCCCATCTGCATCCACCATTTTCCCCATCTCATGAGGGTGGATTCCTAGCTTTGTAGCCAACTTAGTGGATATGAAATTGTGAGTTGAGCCGATCAAAGAGAATGAGAGCATCATGCTCTCTTACTTTTCCCCAAGCATATGAAAGTGGGGATCCTTTGCAATGTCCATCCTCTTCTTGAGCTTCAACCATTGTAGCTCTAGGTAGGTCACTGCGAGTGTTTCTCTTGGGGCAAGTTCTATAGACATGACCCTGCTCCCCACATTTGAAACACTTATTTTCTCTCCTAAACTTCTCAAGTTCTTCGGGAGAGAGATGATTCTTACCTTGGTAAATGCCCTTGTTCTTCACTTGACTCGAATTTTTGAAGAAGCTTGGCACATTGGAATTTCTTCCCTTTCCACCATCATTACATTCTTTCCCTTCATTGGGCCGATAGTTCCCCTTATCACGTTGTTGGAAGTTGATTTTTGAGGCAACTATTGCATGGTGAATAACCTCTGAAATGGTTTTGGGCAATTGAGCATTGATGTACTCACTCACTCATTTCCTCTGGCAATCCTGCACAAAATTGTTGCTTTTGCTCAGTGAAGTCTATTCTTTTATAGACAATGGCTTTGAGATGTAAATCCCAAAACATGTCTACATACTTTTGAATAGATGACATTGGTAGCTAAGAATTCTTCATGATGGCAATTCTCATAGCTTTTCAAGTCATAGGGGCTTCTCCATTTGAGCGTAAGCTCGCCCACCATTGATGTGCCGACTTTTGGAAATGCAAGGAGACATGACGTAGCTTAGAGGACTCAGTGAAGCCCTCATCTCCAAAGGCAGCGTTAAATTGTTGTGTATGAAAGAACTTTTTCAGTAGCTCCAAAAGTACCATCATAAGTTAAGAAGGTAATATTCTTACCTCCTTGTTTGAACTTCTTGAGCTTTTAGGAGCACTTCCAAGCATCATGGCTCCTTCTATGTCCTCTCTTTCGTAGCTCATCAAAAGAGCTAGAGGAATGGCCGCTGCTATCATCCGAAGATGATGGGGATGAAGTGGAAAGAAAAGATGGTGACTTCTTCTTTCTCTTCCTTTGTCTCCTAGCCTTTTCTTCTTGATGAGAAGAAGGAGACCTTCTTCTTGTGCCAAATTAAAGCCACTATCATTCATTTGCCTCTCTTGATTACTATGAGACATTATGTACACAGTTTTCTAGGATGTGTGCAGCTTAGCTTAACTAAGACTCTTAAAGCACTTCCTTCTCTAAAACTCTCATAGGATCTCTCTTCTTAAACAAGAAGAGAATAGCCTCAAGCTCTGATACCAATGTCAAAGGCTAGCATTAATTCCTTTTATTCGCGGCACATTTTATGTGATAAAAGAGAGGAGAGAACTCCCTAATCACAAAAGCTAGAGAAGGAGAGAATGAAATTGAAGAGAAAAGAACATAGTTGCAAAATTATCGTAGTGTGGGTAGCATACAAAACTCCTAATCACATAATTTGCAACACTATAAACATACACACACACAAAAGAACACCATTGAGGATCCGATTTACTTGGAGCTGGGGTCCCCCCTCCAAAGGAAGCTTTGGATTATTACTTCTTCCATAAGGAAGAGATCATTACAATGAACTTTTTGTACTTACACCAAAATCTTTTAGCAACATGGATATGGAAAATCACATGTGCTAGCTCAGCATGGGTGATTCCTCAATCCCAAGCTCTCAAACACCACAAATGTTGAATAGAACTGTGGGGATGGAGGTAGATTAAGAGGAAAAAGGAGTAGCTTACAAGAAAGAACTATTTCTCCTCACTTAGTACCTCCTTCTTGAGCTTAGCTTAGCTTAATATTTAGTTTATGCAAGAAGAAGAGTAAGCATAGCTTGCATATGAGCTAATTCTAGGCTATGCATAGGAAGAACTACGGGGCTTGAGCTTGAAGAGCTTGAAGAGCTCTTCAAGCTTGCAAGAAGAAGAGTAAGCATAGCTTGCATATGAGCTAATTCTAGGCTATGCATAGCAAGCACTACGGGGCTTGAGCTTGAAGAGCTTGTTAAGCACTTCACTTTTACTTTTTTTCCCCACCCTAATTGCACTTCAAATGATCAAGATAATCCACTTTTAAGGACTCGCCTACTTTATGAAGAAGCTTGGATGCTCAAAATAGTATCCACATGGCTATTGAGAGGTGGATAGGCAGTAAGTGGGGGAGGTTGGGGAGCCCATTTTGAGCCTTCCCGTTGGTGGAATCAAGTCCAACTTGGACTAAAAGGTGCCCCCTTTCGACTTTCAACATTTATTGCCCATGAGCCCGCTTTGGATGTCACCCAAAAGCCATATTTCAGCCATTTTAGGTCCTTCGAGGCCCCATTTTTACTCCGTAAAATTCGGATAGGATCTTAGGAAAATCTTTCATGCACTTTTAAAGTGGGATTCACATTTTGGCACTCCTCTTGCCTTGAATCCACTTTCATACATGTCACTTTGTCCTTCTGTGCATATATGAGCTTTTCCCTCATCTCAAGTAGTCATTTCTAGAGAGAGAAAAACTTAACAAACCTTCTTTGGTGTAACCTTTGTACAATCCTTTGGAGGCATAATGAAGCATGCTATCAAGCCTTTGTGCTTCATTGGAATCCTTACAGAGATTCCCCTTTTCATAGATTATACCTTCATTGTGTCCTTTTCATTTTGACTAAGGTATAATCATTAACATATAATCCCCAATTCTTTTTCCAGGCATCTTCCCTTCTTAAATGGCCAGTTTAAGAAGAGGAAACTCATTTAGGAAAGTCAGAAAATTATGATTATGACACGTGGAACCATGTCCACAGGACCATTGTCCTGACACCTTCTTGTAAAGCTATCCAAGCATCACACCAAAAGTAACAATGGGCTGCTCCTAAGTGCCAATGCATTGACAAGCATAAGCAAAATGCTTGAGGTAGATTCACATCTATAAGAATGACCACGTAATCCAATCAGCAAAGTTTAAGAAGATAACATTCATACATGATAATCACTTACTATGCAATGGTAAGGTACTCCATAGGTATGTAGTTACATGATGTCAAGTTGCATTTGAGTGAGAGAATTATCTTTCATGCCCATCACAATATTTTAATGCATATGGGATGCCAGATGATGAAACAGGTGGAGGGCTATTCCTTAAGTATGCAGGTATGAATAAGAGCCAAGATATGACAAATGTGTTATGCTTTTTGAGCTGACAAAGAGTGAATGCTATGTATGCAAAAAGTTGCTATATGGCACATACGAGAGGATGTGCAGGTTTAGATGGGCTGGATGTCGTGCCGTGGCTCGTCTATGATGAGAAACTATATTAATAAATCCACTTAACATGGATCCAGATGTATGGGATTGAATGCCACAATGTATATATTGTTTATATGCCTTTATGCGGGAGTTGACGCATGTACACACCTTACCAGGGAGTTGGAGCCTTTGGTGTAACATCTGCACCAACTCTCACCTCTCCTGAGTGGCCAATCCCTGACACTTCCTCAATGGCCCTTACTAGTAGTCGGATTGAAAGCGATGTGCAGAATGCCATGAAGTGCACGTATGGCTCTCACAGAGCAACCATAACATGCTATATGCCTATACATATCTTTGTGCACTTTTTTCGTGCAGGTGACACCCATCGCACCCCGACTATGTGGATTGCAAAGGGGGAGGGGGCACTCAGTCATTTTTTATCACCTGCATGGGATTCAAAGATTGTCCAGCATAATGGTGACACCATCAAATGCAGTGTTATGGTCGAGAAGGTTGTTGTGCGGTATCACATAGCAAAGCAGCAGTTGTCCATTGTGTTCCCTTACAGGTGATGGAAACTTACAAGGGGCGAATGGGAAGCACTAGACTTGGACACAACGTCCGTAGATCAGGTTGAGCTTCATGTTTCCATGCAAGACAGGGAGGTGCAAGACATTGTCGTCAATGATGACTGGTCACTTGCCAACCTGCGTGAATATTTGGCTCTCCGATTTGCATTGACTGGCGATTTCACTTTTGTAATCAATAGCTCTATTGTACACAAAAGAAAGGAACAATCCTTTCTTTGCAGAGAAATTAGTTTCCCTAGATGTGTAGATGTCAAACAAGCACCATGTACGTGAACTTGGATGGAATCAATACAATTTTGAGTTGTACTCGTTTAAAAAATTGTGTTTGTTTAAAAAAGAGGTTTTTTTTTAACTCACTTAAAAAAGTCATCTATAAATTACTTGAGTTCATTTTTCACATTCATCTTCAAGTTTTTGTGCTCAAGCTATCTTGCTCCTATTTTGCTCATCTCAATTCCACACAAGCACTCTTTCACATGGCATCCCTACGCGATGCCCTCCTCGCAAAGTTAGAGAAAATCAATATGCTCCACAGGGTCGCTGAGTTCCTCCCTATTTTTGAGGGCTCAATTGATGTGGAGGCCACTGTGCACGCATATGCAATTGATTTCCATGAAGTCACTGAATACATGGAGAACTACATCAGCCAGTATGCCATCAAATTTGAGGAGGCAGAGGGCTTATGGGTGCCCCTTGATCTTGTCAAGCACATTTTCAGGGCAAATAAAAATTTTCGGTTTCGGCTAGCACGCTTCGTGAAAGGCTTGACGGAAAGGGACTATAGGGTTGAGGACGATGATGTTCTCATGGATTTAGAGATTGGGAACATCGGGAACACCTTTCTCAAGTGGGATATGGTTTTGGTGCTGCTGGTTCAAGAGGGGGTTGGGAAAGAAAGCGACAAAGGCAAGGCAAAGGCCAAATCCCTGCCGATGCGAGAGGCCCAAGCTCCGATTGAGCCAATGTCAGAGGTAATGGAAGCCTCCATGGCACTCGTCCTCATGCAAGATGTGCAACCCAAGGAGGTGCCAGACATAATGATAGAAGGGGAGGAAGTGATGGATGAGGCCTCAGACCTCTCCATATTATCCTTGCATCCAATTATCATGGATGGGCAAGAGTTCCTTTTCTTAGATGACATAGCAAAGACACTTGGGCTACGGGAGGACGAATCACTCTCAGTGATTGCTATGTACGTTGGAATGCAAGGTGGGTCTAAAGAGGGAGAGAAATTTCAGATTGACTTACCTCTAATACAGTTAGAGTCATTCACACAGAGTATTCCGACACCGCCCATGCTGAGCTCTTAAAATGTAAAGCACTAAGTGCTATTTTGTCAGACGATGCGTTATCTTCTAACGCAAACAAATGTACTCTAGTCAATAGAGAAGCTGCCCTCTATAGCTTTACTGGCAAGCACCCTGGCTCGATCTTGGGCCATTGTGCCCTAAGTATAGCCCAAGGTATTGATAACCCCTCTGAAATTGTAAAAAGCCTAGGAGAAAGACCGGCCTCTAAGACAATCCCCCATGATGTATTCCAGGATCTTATCCGCAAAATGTAATTGTCACTTGATTTTGTAATAGAATTTTTGGTCGTCTTTGCTTGAAGTTTGTGTGAACTCATTTCTAAATGTTTATGATATTTTTGTATCAATTCTCATTTGAATAAATCATGTGTATTTGCCAAAAGTCAAGGTGATTTTATTGTTAGTGGTTTAAGGTAGGAGGGAGACATGAAGATGAAATAATTAGCTAAACATGGCACAAGCTAGCGAGGTGAGAATCCGGCCTAATTGCGGGTATGTTGGCATGACGGGACCGGAGCTAGAGCGAACGCGAGCGTGTGCAGGGCGGGAGACATTCAAGACCGGCAAAATGATCCAAAAGTCGACATGCGTGTGCACGGGAGTGCCACGAACGCTACTGGGACGACCGTGGGCGCGCGGGACCGCAAAAAATGGCCATGTGTGCTATGGCGCGCAGAAAGGCATTTTGACCTGGTCAAAATGCCTTTCTGCGCGCCATAGCACACATGGCCATTTTTTGCGGTCCCGCGCGCCCACGGTCGTCCCAGTAGCGTTCGTGGCACTCCCGTGCACACAGAGGTCGACTTTTGGATCATTTTGCCGGTCTTGAATGTTGCCCGCCCTGCACACGCTCGCGTTCGCTCCAGGTCCGGTCCCAGCATGCTAGTGTACTCGCAATTTGGTACATCTTTGCTACATCTTACCTTGCAGACATTCTTGGATTTCATTAAGGCAGATTTACTAGTTGAGACATGTTTTTGCACTCACAACTCAGTAGCGACCTTTAGAGCGAAGTAACAAATATATATACATTGATTGCAAGTACAAATCAACAAAATGTGTAAACAAATAACAAAAATTAGACAAATACAAGATTTTCTCATTGATATCCAGAAATACATTGTGGATCATTACAAAGGGATGATTGAAAATATACATTTACAACGTCCATTACAAAGGGATGCTTGGAAGGGGATCAGTACAAAAAGATGATCTATCCTACTAGGGGTGGAGGGAGGGGTCTTGCCGAAGTCTCTCCCTAGCATGCGATTGATTGTATCCCTGAGTTCTTCGTACACTAACTACTTTCACTATTTGACGTCTCAGAGATAATTTAGATTTGGACCTTCGCCTTCCCTTCCCAATAAGAACTCGATAGAACCAGTTGAACATTTCATGAAGAGCGTTACTCTTGGTTTTCCCGCCACCATGACGAGTGCTCTTGAAGTACGCTGCCTTTGCCTGGTAGTGTGATTTTTCCATGCCTTGGTTGCTCCAAATTCCAAGAGAGCCATAATGGTCAAGAAAGTATGGTGCATGCACGTATAATATATGCTGCAAAAAAATGTTACAACTTAAGAAGCATTAAGAGGGCTATTATATGAGCTAAAATGATATATTACATACCATATAATGAGTAATGTGTGTCTCTCCCCATGCCTCAACCATTTGCTCTATGAACTTACAAATAGTTTCTTTGAATGCCTCAATCTCTTGGTCACCCAAATGAGGCCTTTCCAAGAGGGCGGCCATTTTATCACAAGCCTCCCATACACGTGCACGTTTTAGCCCAAGCCTCCCATACACGTGCACGTTTTAGCCCAAGCCTGTTGTCATTTCCTCTGTATGTTGTCACCTCACACACCTCCTTCCAAATTTCAAATTTGGTGTGGCTAGCAGAGTTGGAGTAGTTTGATAGCAAGTGCCTTGACCCACCCATGCAAATTTTATTGGGGTTGTCTTGCGTAGCATTAGATTTCTTGTCCTTTGTCAAGACGACTGCTCCAGAATGGAGTCCAATAGAGGAAAGAACACCCTCCAATGCGTGTATTGACTCATTACGTCGCTCTGTTGGCTCCATGTTCCATGCATAGTTAATATGGAGAATCAGTAGCTTGTCTAAAATCCTGAGTCTTGCATGTAATGTGCATACATACACTTGACATAGTGGAATGTCCAAAATTGGGTTCCAGCTATGGTCCTCTTGGTCACGACTAGGTGGCTTGCTTTGGTCACAACTTAATATACCATTGTGCCATTCCTTTGAGCTTTTCCCCTTTTGAGCATCACCTTGTGATGAATTCTTTGCACCTTTTTGACTTTGCCCTTTGCCTTTCATGGGTTTCTTCCCGTTTACTGCTGCCCTCACTGGTTTTTTGGAATGGCAACAATATATGCAAGGGAATAAAGTATTTGCCCCTGTCTTACATCCCAACATACACGTGATGGTCTTTAGATCACCACCCAAGTGCCACTCAATTTCAAAGCAGCCTATCCCAGGGACATCAAGTTTTTCACCATTGACTTGCCGAGAGATGATCTGATCAATTCCTGTGCGTGTGAAATACCACCTCAAAGTATCATGGCTCTCATGTGGGAGAACCCATGCTGCTTGCCACCGACTGTACCCCATAGTAATTTTGCCGTTCCTTACGTCCAGCAATTTGCCCTGCATCAAGCTCTTCACACTCCAAAGGCTTTCCCTCAACAAGTGCTCTGCTCATAACTCACGCGCTCCAATCTTTGACCCTTTACAACTTGACATTCGTCCAACTTTAAGACAAATATGTCTTTTCCACCTGTCTCTTCAATGGTAAGATCATAGTATCGAACCATTGCTTTTTGCAACTCTTCCATGTCGATGTAGACATTGTTAAATGTATTATATATAAAAGGCTTTTCTGAGCATGGCATGATATCCTCTACCCACTTGAATCCATTGAACATGGTTGCAACACCACCATTAGCAGACTTCCTTACCATCTCCAAGCTGTAAGGAGTTGGAAGCAAGGATCGCATGAATCCATTCGCCCGCAACCCTAAAGTGATTGACCTATACATTGCCCTGTAACCTTTTTGGCTGATACCTGCTGAGTCCATTACATCCAACATCTCTCTTGGAGTAATAGTATTATGTAGATCACGAACCAAGTGATGAAAAATGGCTTGTCTTAACTTTGCATTTGAGGGATTAGATATAAAGCTGATGATGTCCTTGCCAAGAACAAGGTGTTGAAGTAGAGAGGCCTGTATTTGATTGTTGTCAGTGCCGTTGCATCCGAGAAATGCTCCTGCACACTCCCTACAAGAAGGCAATGAAGAGTCCATGAATTACATGTACACATCAAATACTGAACACATTATCCCTTTATCAAAATTAGTTTCAAAAAGTACAAATCCAAAGTTTACCTGGTTGCTTGAACTCGTCGTTTATGTGCATCGCCATTCTTAGAAAGTAGTTCCAAAACTTTTCGCTTCCTTTTTCTCACATGATAGCCGATGGGAAGGTGTGTGAGATGGTCAATGCGACGCCTGAGGTTACGTGCTGAGTATTGGAGATGAACATAATTGTCGGCAACCTGTTGGAATGAGCGAGTGCCCTCTTTTGCTTTCTTCTTATGAACATCTACCTGCTCTAAAAGCTCATTAACCTTGTCAGTTAGCCTTCTTATCTCAACTCTTGATGATTCTTGAAGCTGCTCCAATGCACTTTCTATTGCTTTCCTTCTTCCAGCCTCATCCAAGAAAAGGGTGTGCAGATTCCTGCAATATCCAAGCAACCCACTGTAGCCATTGCCAACAAAACGCAGTAGCATTGCAATATTCCGGAATGGGGGTGGAGTGCCAGATACTGGGTCTATTGGGTAAAGAGTTCCATCAGTCCACAAATCAATAGCCTTTACACACTGTTGTCATTGTTGATCATGTGAAATGTTTGTTGTCAGTACACGAGTGCTTCGCAGGGTTGCATATTCTGCTTCCAAATCCACTTGTAAGCGAAACTTTGGGGGTCCTTTTCTCCCCATGCGTCTTTTATAGATTTAATCAAAACTGTGATTGAATTTTTGAAGTCAGCTGCATATGTAGAAGTGCTTTTTTGTTTTCTAAGTAGCAGGAGAAAATCATCAAGTCTTTTCCACACCAACATTCTTTTATTCATGATATCTGGTCAGCTTGATACATTAGTTGTTATCCTGCAAAGCTCTTTCCAACAGTCCCACATTGCATTAACCTACTTTTAGTCATGGTTACTAAGAAATCTTCTTGCCTTTGCTCCTCCCATTGAAACATCCTATAAGACATCACCTGTTCCCCCTGAAAGATTTGGGTCTTTCTTCAGATGGACTTGGCCACCATGAAAACCCATTTTTGAGAGCAAGATCTCGCATTTTTCTATGCAACCATCTACAAGTCGTGTAGGCTTGATTGAATAAGCATAGTCTAAGTGTAAGTGAAGCAATTTGTCTAGTATTCTAATTTCAGCATGTAATGTACAAATGTGTATATTCTTAAGCTCAAACGGGAGGATCGGATCCCAAATCATCCTATTGTTTTGATAGTCTGATAAATTTGCCAAATGTCTGGAAGGTGGCTTCCCTATATCCACATCTGCTATCCAATCCTTATCCCCGATGCCACTAGACATACTGTAAATACAAGGATATTTTGTGTTTGCCCCTCCACTAATACCAAACATTGACTTAAGCGTCTTTAAGTCAGCACTCAAATGCCACTCAACTGTAAAGCTACCAATACCGTCAACCTCGAGAAGTTCATCTGCAACCTGGTTTTGCATAATACTTGGAATAGTTGTATGAGAGAATAGCCATTTGAGAGTCTCATGGCTTTCCACCATAGGTACTTGGGCAGAGCCAATTTACCAAAGCTCCATTTCTGATTGTACTTTATAACCTGGGGTATCTCTCTTGCATAGGCTAAAATCCAGGGCTCTATTCATAATATAGATACTTATTCTCTCCATTTTTTGGCATTTAAGAATTTGAGCTTCATCCAACTTCAACACAAATATGAGTTTCCCGTCACACTCACTAACATTGATTCCATAGAGTCGGACCATTGCAATCTGAACTTTTCTGAGATCCATCCATATATTATTAAATGCATTATATTCAAAGATGGATTTTTTCTTTTGTTTCTCATAAGGCATTGAACCCACAATATGATAACATTCCCCAAAGTAGTTTGGTATTTCCTGATTTAATTGATGTCTAAGTTTTACTACATTGTGTGGCCTTGGCAAACCAAATGGCTTAAACGGTTTTGATGTTTCAAATTTTTGAACCAAAGTCCGGAGAGTGCACGATATCCCCTTCTGCTTACCCCAACTCTATCACATGCGTCTACAATCTGTGAAGGTTTTACTAGTGAGTTCATATCCTTTAACAACTCTCGAAGGGCAAGTCCTCTCAATTTCTTATTCTCAGGAAGTTTCAAAAGCTTTATAATGTCTAATCCATTCATTGTTTCATTAAGAAGTTGAATTCTGTCTTCAAATTTATTCATATCTAGCCCTGAAACTTGAGAAATGTACTCCCTAGCTAGTTTCATTCTTCTCTTTCTTCCCCCACATGTCCCTAACAGATCATTTATATGTTTTAGTTGCCTTATTCTTTCTCTAAAACCAATAGGATTTTTCTTAAGGGAATTCAATTTTTCATTGGATTCTTTCAATTTTTTATTGGATTCTTTCAATTTTTTATTGGATTCTTCAAGTGCTTTAATTTTCTCTAAAAGCTACCTAACTTGGTTCTGAGAATTCATTAATAGTGTGTTTAAATAACGAAGATGATTTACTTGTTCATTACCACAGCCGGAAAGTCTTGAACAGTATCCTAATAGACAATTAACACCATCCCCAACAAACCTAACAAGGTCGTGAACAGAAGCAAAGGCAGGGTACCTTCCAGTTAGTGGATCTCTTGGATAAATACTCCCATCAACCCATAGGTCAATGTGCTTCTTCCCTTCCATGCATAGTCTGTTTGCTTCTTCGGCATCTGTCAATGCTCTCAGATTTAGACTACGTGTTGTGGCATATTCAGGATTAAGTTTAATGTTAATATGGAATTTAGATGAGGGACGTGTATCTGAGAGGTAGACATAGCTTGAGGTTATAGCTAGAGTTTGTACTGTGAGAAAGATAAAAATGAGAAGAAGGGAGCAAGTTCTTGGTGAGACAAAGAAGAAAGAGGGAGAAGCGTCAAGCTATATGGAGGGAGAATCAAAATTTTAAAAAAACAAGGGAGATTCTCAAAATACAAGAGAGATGGCGGTGAATACTATGCTTTAAGATATACTCAAAGATACGCTTTAAATGGAGAAAATACTCACGAATCTAGTAACAACAGCTATATTTGGAGACGTTTGACATCGAAAACCTCTACTAAATTAACAAGTTAATCACTTCCTTACAGGGCCCAAATGTTTTCACCTTTGGCCCTAATGGCGTGCATAGAGTGAATTGCACATCAATTTGTGGCTTTTTTATGCTCTGCAATTTCTAGTCTTTTGCATCAAAAAGCAAAATTGGACTTGTTTTGCATCTAAATCTTCGTAAAATACAGGTTTTAAGCAAAATTGGGGCAATTGATGCATAGTTTTTGGGGCTATCTTGCATTTTACGTTGTTATGATGGCAAATTTCACTCAAAGGCAATAAAGTGTAGAAGTTCTAAGTGTATTTAGTGTTTTTATATACACTTGTGTGCTTTGGAAATTCAGTCTTTCAGTATTTGCATGACAGTTTGGTACATGTAAATATTTGGGTGCTTTCTCCATACCCTTTTGTTTCATCAAGTTATATATATTTAAAACAAAAAAACATAAACTTTGTTCATTTAAAAAAAAAGGGAAAACATGGAAGGGGAATCCTCACAACAACATGTACCCGATATGACCATGCATGATGAGGATGAAACAGTTGATGTGACTACTATGGTTGCTCGCATTGATTCTATAGAAAATACCATGCAATGAGTTCTTAGTCAAATGAAAGAGTTGACTGAAATGCAGGGAAAAGAATTAGAAAAGTCCATATCCATCACTCTTGATGAGGAAATTAATCAAGGCGATCTTGGGCAGCCAGGGACCTCAGCTAGAGTACCTACTTGGGGCGAGCCAGGTGGCAGCTTAAAGATCTCAAACCGCCTAAATATAATGGCAATGCAGTAGCCCGCACAGCGGATGCAGTGGAACAATGGCTCTCCAAGTGGGAGCAATGTTTTAGGCTGTGCAATATAACTGATGATGTGGCTAAGATTCAGCAAGCCACGTATAACCTCCTTGATGTGGCTCATCGATGGTGGAGGAAGATAGAGTAGGACAAAGTGGAGCCTGTTACGTGGAATGCCTTTAAAGTCATATTTTATAATAATTTTGTGCCACTTGAGCGCACTCGAGCGCTTGATTCTTGGTTCTTCATGTCACAGAAGAACTACTCTGTTCAGGAATATGCAGATAGGTATCGGGAAGTCTTGCTAAAAGCACCAGAGCATATTCTCGATTTTCTACAAGTTCATAAATTTGTGTTGGGTCTTAAAGAGACTCTTCGGCCTCTAGTGCACAAAGAGAAATGCTCTACTTTGAATGAAGCCATTGACTTAGCAATTGTGCTTGAGGATGGCAAGAAATTTCCTTCGGGAGGTGGAGGCCAGAAATCCTCTTGGACTCGCACCCCTAGATTTTTGGCCCCAGCTTCCTCTACTTTGCCATCCACCAATGAGGGTAGGGGTAAAGTGTCTAGAGAGATTCATATGATTAAAACTGCAAAGGGACCAAAAGAAAGGTTTCTACTATGGCGAAAAGGGCTTTTAATAGATCTATGCTTACTCTGCAGCAAAGGGATAAAGCCATGAAAGAAGGGCTATGTTATGGATGTATGGGCCAGCATAAATTTAAAGATTGCCCAAAGAAGTCCAAGATAACGGCTAATATGGTTGTTAATCCAATGCAAGTGTCAGAGGACAGTGAGGATGACTTGATGGATGACACTCCACAAGATTATCCTAAAAGAATTTTAGCTATCTCGGTAACCAAGAAGGTGCCTACAGCTCCAGATGCAGTCTTATCTCCTGGGGCACAGCAGGGTTACCAGTTTCAGCAAACACAGAGCTTATAGTAATGAAGGGAACTGTGCAAGGAATGCCAGTCAAGATTCTCTTTGATACTGGCTCTACTCATAATGTAATAAGCTCAAGGCTTGTCAAGAATCTAAAGCTCCAAACGCAGCCTTCAGAATACAGCTAACAGTGGAGCTAGCTGATGGTGAGGGCACAGAGGTATGGGATCGTCCAGTCAGAGAACTCCCATTCAAGATCCAGACCTACGAGGATAGATTGGACTTCGAAATTACACGGCTTGCGAGATTCGATCTAGTTCTCGGCAAGCAATGGCATGCGTGGAAGAAACCAACGATAGACTTTTCTTCCCATGTCATCCAGTTCAAGCATAGCAGCAGACGCCTTTTGATTCACGGGGAATCCGATTTCCCAGAACTGGAAGTGCTAAAGGCTACCAAAATGCTCAAGCTAGATTGTAAGTATATTTACTTTTGTTACATTGTAAATATTTCTAAATCAAATCCAAGGATGGATTCGTGGTGGCAGTTTTACCACCCCAGCTTTAGATCTTTCTAATAAGATAAAAGCGGAATACGAGCATGTGTTTAAAACTGAGTTACCTATTGGTTTACCTCCTCACAAGAATGTGGAGCATAGGATTGAGCTCGTTCTAGGAGCTAATCCAGTTGCTAGACCACCGTATTGCATGAGTCTCAAAGAGGAGAACGAGGTCAAGAAGGTGGTGGACGAATACCTTAGTAAAGGCTTGATTCGTTCGAGTTTTTCACCTTTTGCCTCGCCTATTTTACTTGTAAAGAAAAAAGAAGGTTCTTTTAGGATGTGCATAGACTACAGAGCACTCAATAAAATTACTGTCAAAGCATCGATATCCTATGCCTAGGATCGATGATCTCTTAGACGCTCTTGCTGGAGCCACTGTCTAAAAAGATAGATTTAAAGAGTGGTTATCACCAAATAAGAGTAAGAGAACAGGATGTATATAAAACAACTTTTAGAACTAGATTTGGTCAATACAAATATTTAGTTATGCCTTTTGGATTAACTAATGCTCTTGCTATATTTATGATGTTAATGAATGATATTTTAAGACCCTTTATGGGTAAATTTGTGGTAGATTTCATTGATGACGTGCTAGTTTATAGCAAGAACTTCATAGAATATAAATCACATTTAATTTCTATTTTTCAAGCGTTGCATGAAACAAGTTTGTTTGCCAACAAGGAAAAGACTTTTTTGTGTATGACTGAGATTGAATATCTAGGTCATTTGGTTTCTGCAGATGGGATTAGAATGGATCCCAAGAAAGTTTTCGTGATATTGGCATGGCCAGTCCCATAAAATATCACTGCACTTAGATCCTTCTTAGGGTTAAGTGGTTTTTATCGTAGATTTATAGAGCTCTATTCTCTAATAGCAGCTCCTATGATAGATTTGTTGCAAGAATAGGTGCCCTATGTGTGGACATCTACACAACAAGAAAGTTTTGATACAATGAAACAAGCGATTTCAACAGCTCCAGTTTTGAAAGTGGTCGACTTAGAAAAGCCTTTTGTCTTAGAAACTGATGCCAGTGGTGTGGCTGTTGGTGCAGTGTTAAGCCAAGATGGTAGGCCAGTGGCCTTTGAAAGCAGAAGCTTTCGCCAACTCAACAGAATTGGCCAAATCCATGAGCAAGAATTGTATGCTATTATACATGCTCTCAAGATTTGGCGGCACTATCTTTATGGTGTTGAGTTTAAAGTGTATACAGATCATCATACACTTAAGTATTTTTGCAGTCAACCTGATCTACAAGGAAGACAAGGTAGATGGGCTGAGTTGATGCAAAGAATTTCATATGGAAATTCTGTATCGTAAAGGTCGAGATAATATAGTCGCTGACGCATTGAGTTTTACAGTTTTAGAAAACTCATTGCTTCAAGAAATCAAGGAAGCACAGTTGGAGGACCTTTATGCATAGACAGTAAGGTCCAAACTCGAGTCTAGTATGGATACTAGTGAGGAGTTAGCTTTGTCTACTTCTTCACTAAGGCCTTCATCAAGTCCGTATGCCAATTTCTCAATTGAGAACGGATGGCTAAAGCGGGAAGGAAAGATATACGTTCCTTGTGCACGGGAACTAAGAGCAAAAGTTTTGCAAGAGAACCATGATAGTCCCTGTGGTAGGCATCTTGGTCAAGATAAAATAGTTCATCTTGTTAGACGGGCATTTTGGTGGCCACATCTATTTCGAGATGTCCACAAGTATGTCCAACAATGTTTTCAATACCAAGCTATAAAGGCAGAAAGAACAAAGAGCCCAGGGTTACCCATCCCTTATAGATTCCGAAATCTAATTGGCAAAGCATATCCATGGATTTTATCACTGGATTGCCATGAACTCAAAGACAAACAGATACCATTTTGGTGGTAGTTGACCACCTGAGCAAGATGGCTCACTTTATAGCAACTAAAGAGACTATGGAAGCTCCACAAGTCGTAGAGTTGTTTATACAAAATATATTTAGATTACATGGGTTACTGACATCCATAGTGTCAGATAGGGATGTGCAATTTACAGGCCATTATTTTTGGAGGCATGTGTTCAGTAGACTGAACGTGTCACTAAATATGAGTAGTGGTGATGGTCAGACGGAAAGGATCAACCAAGTACTCGAGGACATGTTACGTGCTTATGTATCTGATAGGTAGATAGATTGGGATTCATACTTACCCTTGTCAGAGTTTGCATATAATAATAGACCTCATAAGGTGACCGGTATGTCTCCTTTTGAGATGAATTATGGTATGTCTCCCTTAACCCCTGGTACTATAGGCACACCACAGAAATGTCCTAGTGCGGTAGAATTTTTGGCAAGAATGCAAGATACTCTAACATTGGCTAAAACTAAGCTTCATCAAGCGGCTGAAAGAGCTAAGTTTTACACTGATAAGAAAAGATCTCCTCGATCGTTTGAAAAGCGAGAAAAAGTTTTTCTTCAAGTACCATTGAATTCTACATCTTTATTTACTGGAAAGTGTCCTAAGCTTTTGCCTAGGTTTTGTGGACCTTGGACCATTATGGAGAAGCTTAGTGATGTAGCTTACCGGTTGGAACTTCCACCAAGCTGTCATGTCCATCCAGTGTTTCATGTTAGTAAACGTAAGAGATATATATCTAAAGATGATAATTTAATTGATGGTCTTATTTCTTTACAGGAAGAAGAATCTACAGACCATAGTCCAGACAAGATACTAGACCGAAGAGAGAAGCGGTTGTGTAACTGTACTCTTCGAGAGTTTCTAGTTGCCTGGAAGGGTCTCCCATTGACAGATGCAACTTGGGAATCAGAAGCTCTGATTGAATTCTGAACCCATCAAATAATGTTTCCACAATTTTAAAGCATGCACAACAGCTGTCATATGTGCTGTAATTAAGCTCATTCGATTTTAGCTTTCTACTTTCATATGCAATTGGATGATTATCTTGCATTAATACAGCACCAATACCATGACCACTAGCATCAGTTGTAACCAAAAAGAAAGGTCGGTTAAAATTAGGCAATTGTAAAATGGGTGCATGTGTAAGTGCATATTTCAAAGTGTCAAAAGATTTTTGATGTTGTTCAGTCCAATTAAATGAGGTGCTCTTTTTGAGAAGATTGGTGAGTGGGACAGCTATATACGAGAAATTTCGAATGAGTTTTCTGTAATAGCTACATAACCCAAGAAAAGAACGAATTTCATGGATAGATTGAGGTCTAGGCCATTAATTAATGCATTTAATCTTTTTAGGATCAACACGAATACCATCACCAGAAACAATATGAGCTAAATATTCAATCTCAGTTTTGAAAAATGAACTTTTCTCTGGATTCAAATAAAGTCGATTTTCATGCAAGAGTTTGAAAACTAAATCCAAATGTGCATAATGTTCTTCTTCACTCTTACTGAAAATCAAAATATCATCAAAAAATACAATCACACAATCTTGATGCTGCAAAAAGATGCGATTCATCATGCGAGAAAAAGTAGTTGGTGCATTAATTAAACCGAAAGGCATAACTAGAAATTCATAGTGACCAAATTGTGTGCAAAATGCAGTTTTATGAACATCACTTTGCAACATCCACACTTGATGATAACCAAACTTTAAATCAATTTTATTAAAAACAAAAGCACCACTTAATTTATCTAATAAATCGTCAGCTTAATTAAACCACATTTTAATAATTCCTCAAGTTGCTGTTGAATTTCCTTTTGTTCAATTTGGTTTTGGCGATATGGTGCTCGACAAGGTGGTGCACTACCTGGGATTAAGTCTATAGTATGGTCCTCTACTCTAGAATGAGGTAATCCTAAGGTAGGTCTTTAGCAAATATTTCTTTGTACTTTCACAAAAAAGTTTCTTGAGAAAGAGACAATTTATCTACATGTGCTTCAATTTCATTAACACGAATCAAAAATTGTTTGTTATCCTTTCGTACTAACCTCTTAGCCTGGCTATGACTAAGTAGAGGTTCTAATTCAAATTTTTGATTTGCTTGCAATATGTGAGTTTTGCCTTCATGAGTGATTGTGAGTGTATGCTTGTTATAATCAATACATGGATTAAAATGAGTGATTGTGAGTGTATACTCATTATAATCAATACATGGATTAAAACGATGTCTCCAAGGCATGCCCAAAATTAAATCAGTATTTTGCAATGGTGCAACTAGGAAATCCCGTGACTCAATGAAATCTCCTAATTGGTATTGCAAACCTTTTACTAGATGCACATAATTAAATTTGGTTCCTTGGAATGCTGCTTTTATTTTGTAATTTGTGGGAGTCATATTTAATTTCAACTTATATGCAACACGTGTAGAAATGAAATCATGTGTGCTCCCATCATCGTGTAATAAAGCAAGAATATCATCACCAATTTTAGATTGCATATGTAAAAGACTATGGGGTAAAGGAATAGAAGCACCTAGGTTATCTTGATCATCCAAGCTACCTTGATGATCTTGATCAAGGTCTACAAAATGGTGATCTTCGGTGGTCTCCATGTTATGAACGCCATTGTCATCTTCATGGGCTTCTATGAAGTGTGAAGAAGGTGCTGACTTGTTGAGAGGGCATGACCTCCACCCGGCATTAACATGCTCGCTAGAGACATCTCTCTCACACACAAACAGCTTCTGCTTGTTCACTTCTGCTTGTTCAAAAGAGCAAAAATTTCTCCCTTCCTCTCAGCGTCACACACATTAGACTATGATTCATGATTCAAGCAGCCTTGCTATGCCTTTTACCCAGAACTTTCCTTTTCTCAAGTCCTCGCTGCCCACCAGTCACAATGCTCTATGGTTGAACTTCTTCGAATATGTTATGCTGTGCAAATGCTTCAAAGAAGTGTTCTGCCCCTCTCCTTCAGGCTCTTTGAATTATGCCTCCCTTCAAGCAGCTCGCGCAGAATCTAAGAATAATCGTGAAAATCCCCCCCCCTCTGCTCAGCTTAATCGCCCTACAAGCTCTCTCTATATTTCTCTTTGATCTCTCTCAGTTGCTATATAAGAAGAGCGAAGCTTCCCCTCTCTGCTAAATTGTGTCACCCCCCTAGAAATGGCGATTTGCTTTTTATATATCTTTACACACATAAGACACGCTTATTGTATCTCATCCACGCCTCTCGCGGATAGGTTTGTGAGTTGGCCTCCTTGTATAAGAATTCCACGCTATTTTTTCTCAGCCGGCCATCGTTCTTGGACACGCGCATGATGTGGTAGGTCCTGTGTGTACTCCACGTGCTACCAGCCATGCTGGCACTCATTTCTCTGTGTGCTTCTGGGGCTCTCGTCTGCCATGTTGGCATTCCCACACACACAAAAATAAACTTTAATTATGCCCTTGTTCCCACTCCCCCATCATGGCGCTTAAGCTTTCACATACCAAGGTGTTCGGTCGGCCATCCCTTGGTGTCCACTCTCCACTAGCCTTCTTTCATATGGACCTCTGCCTCTCCAAAGTTGCTCCAAGGTTTCGATTCTCACGCCATCCTAAGCATTGAAAAGTATCCTTAGTGGCGGCAGGTTACCAACGACATTATTACTTAATGGATTTTATGTATTATTTGCAAGCCTAGCCACTATAGTGCTTGGTATTCCGAGTGCGGCAATAGCAAACCCGTTGTACAGAGCCAAAGAATAACCTGACATGCATCAAGCTAATGCCATCACATGAAATAGTCAACTTCTAGCAACCAATTCTACATAAAGCATCCCAAGTACTTAGAATCTCCTACTCGGCTAAAGAGGTCAACCATGGAAGTCTACATGTGGGGAAATGCTAGATCTGATGCCGGGAAGCTCTTTGAATATATTTTGTGCTTTTTCAAGTACTTTATATTTGGGCATACATGTCCACCACTGTAGTACTAAGCACATTATTATACTTCCTCTTCACCCATTTTGGCTGTTAAACACAGCATGTGTATACATCCCATGAGCTTGGGCATCATAACATTGCATAATCCTAGGAAGGAAAAAACTGACATCATCACTGCCCAATCTCTACCTTGAGCATTCATGCTCAATTACTGCTATATACAAGAGTTCAAAACCATGCATAAAAGCAAATCTCAAACCACACTGAGTATGTACATGTGTCGGCTATAAACAATATGTACATTGTGGCATTCACTCCCATGCATCTGGATCCATGTTAAATGGATTCATTAATATAGTTTCTCATCATAGACGTGCCACGGCATGACAATGTACACTTCCTGCCTTCGTTCCTATACTTCTGATAGAACCAAGTCATCTTCAAGCACTTGCAATTGGTCACGCATGCCCAAAGCTTCATAAGCTATCGGCGTGAGAATGGTACCATTGCCCATGTAGTGCTTGCTAGCATAGCTTCTTGTTAATGCAGCTCGCTTTAAATCCTTCAGCACTTTGTCACCCCAATTCCCTCTTATCATTCTGTTTCTCTTGTAAGCGGTGGTGAACACAAATGCCATATGTGCATCAGGTTGGGTATACCTATTTGGTTTTAGCACATGAAAATATTGTTGATGAATCTGAAGCGCAAGCTTCACTTCTGGAACTGTAAGCTCGGCATAAACACTGTCGTATTTGTCAGAAGTGAAGGTTGATGCTCACTCTTTGGTGGTAAGCTTCATGGAGGTCATGTCATAGCTGCCTTCATTAAGCTTTAGGGATCTAACCACCATATCACCTTCTCACCATCTTTATTTGTAAGAGTACAAGTGCCATCTTCTTGAAGAGAATTGAGAAGCTCTCAGGGCGTCCACTTGGCATGGCCTCCTAGTAAAGAAATCTTCGAAGCCTGTCAGCCTGTAGATGTGCATGCATTCTTGTGTGTTTTGCAGACGATGCATACTTGGTGAAGCCTATATCACTGTCTTCTCTTGCCCTTGATCATCTTCAAAGTTAGCTTTAACTGCATAAGCTTGATTTGCAGCTAACACATCCTGATCAATGTAACACTTTAGTAGCATCTTCTTTTTGTATGGAGGTTCCATCCATGTCAAAACAAGTGCGTTATCTTTAAAGTTAGTACTTGTGAATCAACATCCTTATTTTGGAAGTCAGTTTCACGCATGTGTAGGTTAGCAAATTAGTGACACCAAAATTTATTTTCATTCATTTCTTGTGGCGGTATTAGCTACCCTGTATCTAGCTGTCACTAGCTTGACTTGCATGGAGTATAACATGCTTTTGACTCCTGTTTATAGCACTATTCTCTCGACCTCCCAAGCTGAATGCAATAGCATCTGACGTTGCAAATTTGACAAATCTATCCAAAATCTTGCACCAAAGCTTCAAAACCTGATAGACATGAGTCCCCCTAGGTGTATGCATGCTAGAGATGCTGGAAAAATGCAAAAAACATGCTGGTGACCCAGGCGCGACTGGGTCACACCTGCTCCAAATTGCAATTTTTTCACATATCCTCAATGCATATGTTTTGTAGATGCTCTGACTCTATCCTTGTCAAATTTGAACACTTGAATCTCAGTCAAACCTCAGCTTTTGTCTGTGAGAATCTTTTCTGAATTTTTTAGATCCAGGCCAGATCTGTGGTGGAAACTTAGAAATTTTCACATGGTTAATTCCATCTATGTTAGATCTACCCTTCCATGTGGTTAGATGTTGGTTTGCATCCCTGGATCTCTCTAGATCTAGGCCAGATCTGTGGTGGAAACTTAGAAATTTTCACATGGTTAATTCCACCTATGTTAGATCTACCCTTCCATGTGGTTAGATGTTGGTTTGCATCCCTGGATCTCTTTAGATCTACATTTGTGCACTACGGAGGGTGCAAGACACAAAAATGCCATTTGTGTGACCACCAGAGACATGGAAACCCTTTGGAAATCACTTGGGGTATTCCCCTTGATGTGTAGAACAAGTGTATGAAGTCAAATTTCACAAAAAGTGTCCAGATCCAGCTATGTGAATCAGGCGCGCCTGATTCATGACCTCATGTTTTTGCATTTTTTCCACATTTTCTTGTTCCCTATGCTCTCCTAAGTTCCCCCATGTGCTTGATATGCCCAAATTCATCCTAAATGCTTGATTTGAGCCACTTTTAGCTATGGTGAGACTTTTTAGTCCCACAGGAACTTTTTGCTAAGTGCATTGTGTCTAGGTCTTTTTTTTGTACATTTGTGCATATGCATATGTTTATTATACCAAATGGGAATGAGTGTGCATGTACCTGATGATCGGTGTGCATCTTGGAGCTCCCAAATAGCTCGTGGCCTCTGTGCATTCTCTGTGCTCCGATCTGCTCACCTAGTAGCAGATCTGAGGCGATCACTCACTCACACACTACTAAATAGTATAATGAACAGGTGTCTACGCTCGTGCTAAGATCAGTAGAGCGATATGAGAGAAATCAAGCACAGAAGATACGTGCTAAACTCTCACAAAGCCCTCTCAATCTTAGAATAATGCAAATGAGCTAGCTAAATGGCTTTTATGTGCTCTCATGCCTTAGACACTTTCCCAACATGCTTATTCTGACCTTACCAATGACTTTATTGGCTAGCAAAACCCCAAATTTGACTGTATGTAACAGTATGCATGGTTTTGCTGATTCTTTAGCTTTCTCTTTTGTTGTCTGCCACTGACAGCATCCCATCGCACTGTCTCCGTTTGCGTTCAAACTTCTCCAGCAATTCCTGTATGTCTTCTGGATTTGACGTTTGAAGACGGTTCCTTTTTCTGAGCTTAGTGGTATTTTTTATTAATTTTTTAAGAAAAAAGGTTAAAAATAGTAAAAAATAACCAAAAACTCCAAAAATATACCTACTCTTATCAAAATTAGTATAAGTATATACATAACAAGCACTATGTTGTAGACACTAAATTGCCTCCTAATGTAGCTCATATCATCATTAGTGCATCTGGGCTTGTTTTTCCACTAAATAAAAGAAAAACAAAAGAAAAATAATAAAACAAATCAAAATAACTTCTTCAACAAAATGCCCAGTGTGTGTGCATACCATTTAGTATCTCTCTCTAATAACACACACCACTCTTCTCATGGTTGACCTGTCTCGCACTCGTGTTCCCCCCCACCTAATCAAAGCACTACGTGCAACGATCGGTCATGGTCGTAGGAGTGTGCAAGGGTTTCAAAAAATCATGCCTAATGCAAGGTCATGTAATGAGACCCTATTATGCATTGAAAAACATGCTGTGCAAGAAACAATGTCATGGTATGATCTGTCCCATGGGCAGTTGTTGCTGACGAGGTTACGTCCTAACTAACCTAATCTACTATATACAACTTTTGTCTTGTGGTGCTCTTCACCTGATTGACCTTGAAGATTCAACTTCCTTTGGGCGTTGATGTGCTGGCTTTGCGAATGATGCTAATTTGGAGTAGCCCTGCGAACAAATTCTAGCCATGTACGACTTGGCAATAGCACAAATGTAAATCTAAATAGCTTTAACTGTAGATCTAATGCTCGGAAGTTTATTGGTTTCATCAACGTCCTTGGAGCCTTATTGCTCACGCTTTGTGGTTGAACCTTCTTCTTCTTCCAAACCTTCACTTCTTTGGTGATGTCTTTCTTGACCTTCACTTTTTGATGAACTTCACTTGGCACAGTAGTTTTTTTCTTCCATACCTGTTGACGTTTGTTACTTGGCCAAGTGCTTCGTGGTTGTTGTGATCATTGACCTTGTTGTTGAGACTTTGCTTTGGGTCTCCAAACTTGCTTTTGACAATTGTCGTTTGCTGCACTTTGTGGTTGTCAACGCTTTTATCGACTAGATTTGTCTTAGTTTGCTTTTTAGAACCTATGACCAAGTTCTTTGGAACCTAAGCCATCCCTTCCATTGTATAATGAAGATTAGCTTTCAGAACCCAAATCTGCTTGAATGATTGCGTGAAGTTCTTTGTACTTGTTGGCTTGGTTTGAAGCTTCGTCTTCTTTGTTTTCTTTGTCTTGTGAGATGACTGTGACAATGGCTTTTGTATTTTTGGAACCCAAATGTGTTCTGAATTCTTTTGAGCATGTAGCAATGCCTTGGGAATCCACCTTTTTCGTCCCATTGTCGACAACTTTTTCGTTGTCTTTTTTGCTGCTTTGTTGGATGTTGTGGTCTTCAGTGCCTTTACATCATTAGTCTTTATTCCTGACACTTACTTCTTCACCCAAATCCACTTGAGTTGAGCTTGTGCCTTGTTGGCGTTAACCTATTTTTGTACCTATGGCTACTTTGATTGCTTGTCGTTTATCTTTTTCTCTTGAATCTTGGCCGTGTGTGATGGTATAGCTGCAAGGATCCCAACAATTCTCAGACCGTCGTGGCATACACTTCATCTGGTTGCCTCAGAGGCACCCACAATTTGTTGTCAGCACTCTAACAATGAATGAGCTTTCTTTCCCAGTCGACGAAGCAATTGTGCCTTCGTTGCCACGTTCTCCCTAAAATCAATGGAGTATCCTACATTTTCACTTGGGTGATAAGGAACTTGTCCCCGTAGCTTAGTTCACTAACAAACAACTTCAATTCACAAATGCCATGAGCTTTAACTTTATCACCTGTGAATGCTTCAAACATGGCATTGGTTTCTTTAAGTGCAATGTTATTTAATTGAGAAAACAATTCATACGAGATAGTATTCCCATCTGCACCCGAGTCAATAAATGCGTAAGTTGGTAAACGTTCTTCCCCAACTTGAACAGCAATGAAGAGACGAGGCGTTTCTTCCTCGGACTCTTCATCGTCAAGGTCCTTTGTGATACTAAACTTATAGCACTTAGATAACCCTTCTGTTAACGAAATCACTCCCCGCATTTTACGTTTGTTTGCTCTTTCTTTGGCTTCCTCTTGAGCCATCTCAGCCACTAGCTTTCATTTTTCTTGATGCCATTTTGCTTTGTATAGTCTATCAAGCTCTATTTGCATAAGAGGAATGTTGTACCTTTTAATCCGGCAACCCAGTTGGGCATTTCCTCACCCCATCAAGCATCGAAAGCTTAACTGTGCCACTGGATGATAGACTCGAAATCACATAAGGACCTCGTCCTTACTTGGTAAATTTAGACTGGAACTCCTTGAGAGTAAAGAGCAGGACTAAATCTCCCAACTGCAATTCTTTAGTCATGATTCGGCTATCATGAAATTGCTTTTGCCTTCTTTTCAAAGCATATATCCCTGCTACAATAGCTAGTCTCATTTCGTCCAATCGTTCCAATTCTTCTAGTCTTTCTAATAGTTCATGACCTGTCCATTGAAGCTCTTTAGCCACTCATAAGGTTGGGATCAAAAATTCCATGGGCAATATGGCATCTAGACCAAACACCATGTTGAACAATGTCATTCCAATAGTTGTTTTATAAGCTACTCTGTATGCCCAAATTGCAGAATGTAATCTCATCTCCCAATCCATTCTCAAATCGCTCACCATTTTCGTTAATATAGATCCGAGTATCTTGTTCGTGCTCTCGGCTTGACCATTGGATTGCGGATGATAGGGAGATGACTTCTTATGAATGACCATAAAGACGTCCAAAAGATTTTCAATTACTTCATTTAAGAAGTGCTTACTCTGATCACTCACAATCTCAATAGGTAGATCATACCTTGTAAACACATTCTCGAACAAGAACTTTGCAGTTGTACGAGCGTCATTCTTAATTGTGGCTTTTGCCTCGACCCACTTTGTCACGTAATCTGTGGCAACAATTATGTATTGCACATGTGTTCGAGAAGCTGGTGGATCAATTGGTCCAATAAAATCAATCCCCCACTTAGCAAATGCTCATGCTCCCATCATTGGTCTTAGTGGCATCTTGTCAGGACGAATCGGAGCCTTGTACCTTTGACACTCATCGCATCTTTTGACATACTCCAATGCATCCTTGAACAAAGTCGGCCACCATAACCCTGCTCTCATTATAGCTTTCGCTGTCACATCAGTAGAGAAATGACCTCCAAGAATACTAGAGTGAGCATGCGCTAACATTGCTACGTATTCTTTCTCCATCACATAGATTCTCATTTGACCATCCTTACCACGATAGTATAGTTGAATGGCAATGATACAAAAGTCTTGAGCTTGTTTTTGCAAGTACCTTTGCCTCAACTTGTTCATCTTTTCAGGAAATATGTTTGTAGACAAATAATCAACAAGAGTCTCTACCCACTTCGGTGTTATTGGTGACACATGATAGAGGGTTATACCATTAAGAGCATTGGGATTTGAACCCATCTCACAAGAACAACCTCTAACATAGTCATAGATATCTTTTCTCATGGAAGGCCAATAGACTCCCATGTGTTCCACTCTTCGTAAGGTTTGTTCTAGAGCCATATGATGATTCCCTATCACCACATGTGCTTGCTCCAAGTAAGGTTTCTCTTCGATGCATCAATGCACAACCGCAGGACTTTAGCTCGACCTTTCTTGTACAATCTATTCGCTATCATCGAATAGTTGCGTGATTGCTCAATCAATGCGAGATTCTCATCCCAGGAGTCAGATGAGCGTAATTTACCAACTGTTAGTAATGAAACCACAGTTTCACTCCACTTAGGAATCATCTCCACATTGAAAAGATATGCATCTGGCAGATCATCAGGAACTCCTGTAGGTCCCTCTCTGTTTGTCAACCTTGAAAGGTAATCAACTCTTTGGTGCACAATTCCTTGTTTCACTACCACTGTGAAGTCAAACTCCAATAGAATAATGAACCAACGAACTATTCGTCATGTATTGCAAGGTTTTTTGACTAAATACAACAATGCTTGGTGATTTGTATAGAACATAAACTTATTTGCTAGGAGGTAATGTCGGAATTTCTTCACGGCATACACCATTCCTAACCCTTCATGCTCAATTGTCGTATAGTTCTTTTCCACGCTATTTAACTGTCGATTTGCATACGACACAGAAAAATCCATGTTATGTTCACCTAGTTGAGCTAATACACATCCAATCGTGAAATTAGATGCGTCAATATGTACATGGAAAATCTTGTTCCAGTTCGGTGCTCTCAGAATTGGTGCATTGGTGAGTGCTTCCTTAAGCTTTTCAAATGCTGCATCGCACTCATCCATCCACTCAAAAGCTACAATCAAGGCATAAAGAGGTTGAGCTATGTTTGCAAAGCGAAAAATAAATCGACGATAGTAACCGCAATGGCCCATAAACCCTTGTACCTCTTTAGCATTGGTAGGTTTTGGCATTTTAGCTATTGCTTGAATTTTGTCTTCATCGGTCGAAATGCCATTCTTGGACACTATATGTCCTAAGATCTTGCCTTGTCGTACCATGAACATGCACGTTTCTGGATTTAAGTATAGCCTATAAAGTCAGCACTTGTCAAATATCGCTCGAAGTTGAGATCTGGAGTGAACACATAGATCATCAACATAAACTTCTAGAAATTTTCTCAGAAAATCTCTAAATATGTGACACATGAGTCTCTAAAAGGTGACTGGTGCATTCGTCAACCCAAACGGCATGACTCGATAGGCAAATATGCCTCATTTTGTGGCAAATGCCGTCTTGTGTGGGTCAATGGATAACTGATTGTATCCCGAAAACCCATCTAAGAAGCTATATGCTTCTGCACCTGCTACCCTCTCAATCACATGGTCCGTTTATCGGCAGAGGATAATTGTCATGTATCGTAGCAGCATTCACTTTCTTGAGATTTACGCATGCTCGTAACTTTCTGTTCTTCTTGGGAACTACCACAAGTGGTGATACCCATTCCATATGCTCAATCTCGTAAATGAATCCCGCTTCCTTAAGCTTATTGATTTCCTCATCTATTTTCTGAGCAAAATTGTCATTATATGAATACGAACACTGTTTGCAAGGCTTGGCATCATCTCTCATGAAAATGGGATGCTGGCATACTTCTAGATCTACTCCTTTTAAGTCCTTGTAAGACCACACAAAAACATCTCTGTATTCATGCAACAACCTATTTATTGCATATTCTTCTTTTTCATCAAGATCTGTTGCTATGTATACTGGTCTTGGATCCTCCCCTAGAAGAGCAAGATCCACCCATTTGGCATCCTCAGGTCCAACCAACATAAGACACACCCGAAGTGATGTTCATTCTATCAAGCTTCTGAACCAGTATCTTCCTTTCCTCGATTGTATACTTCTTGTAGTGTGAAGGAACACCTAAAGACTTGTCGTTCTCGATTTCTGTGTCATTATCCGTTTCCCACTTCGACAGACAATCTTTGTCCTTTCCCTTGCCCTCGTTGGTCACTTTCATTTTTCGTTTCTTCTTCAAGTGGCATTGAACTTTTCTCTTTCGTTTCGGTTTACAGGCATCAAGTTCAAAGATTTGCATTAAATAGCAACTCGACACCTTGTCTTTGATCTTGTCTTTGATGCAATCACTAGCACCAACCCATTTCAAGTATTGAGACTTCCCTTGACTACTAGTCATGTGGTTGTCACCCCTATCCTCTTCGTGCACAGTCTCAATGTTGTTCAACCTAATGACATCTTTTACATTAAGCGCATTTGATTTGCCATCCAGTTGTCTCGAACTTAGGTTAAGCTCAATTTGAACGTTTTTCCCATTCCTAAGTTTCAACATCGTTTTCTTTGATCTCTCGGCAAATCTTCTCTCTTGTTTGTTTGGTTTGCTTTTCTTTGTTTCATCTTCAGAGAGAGTTTCATCTGATGCATCATAGAATTCCAATTCGTTGTTCTCAGTATCAGACTCCTTGTTTTTTGTCTTTTCAACCAGTTCCTTCTCCTAAACGTCTTCGAAAGAAGAGATCTCCATCTTTATAGGCATGACCGAAGCTTCCACATTCTCACTGTTAGTACTTCCGTACCATATTCTTGAAGAATCTACTCCAGGTCGTCCTTCTAATATGATCTCCTCATCATAACTACCACTAGTGATGTCAGACTCATCTGCAAGTTCAATGACTTGAACCATCCTCATAGACATGATGTCAAAACCATCTTCGTCACAATGCTTGACAGCATGCATGTTTGCACACACATCTAAGGTAGCAAGAATATCTCGCCAACCAAATGGTTCTAACTCATGTTCCAGAAAAGGTTATGCTATATAGTCTGAAGAGCTTGACATGTCAGCTCCATCACTATTCTCATTGATTCCACACAACCACAATGGCTTGCGTTGGACTCTAGCCATGACGGTATTGATTCATCCTGAGCTATGGTGGAAATCATGTCTTTGACCGGCGTGTTTATGACATTCTTGAAGGAATGATCTCGTGGCACTTGGCTATCGTAGGTAGATGTAGTTATAGCCCCAATCTTGAATCGTTTTCAATTGACGCATGAATGGGTGACCTAGGATGATCTCATAGTTGGGCTTCCTTCCGAAATCCACAATCGCAAAGGTGTGTTCATACTCTATTCTGAATGAAGTCACAACTACTTACTCTAGTAAGCCGATGGGAGATTCAATGAATCCATCCGCTAAACTGAAGCCTCATCCTTATCTTTCTCAAGGCTGGTTTACTCCAAGATTCCCATATCTGCTTGGTTGCTATCGCTACTCCTGCTCCACTATCCAATATTGCCATACTCTTGACTTCATTGAATTCAACTGGTAAAGTAGTATTGTCATCCTCACCTTCACAGTAGTTGCCTACTTTGTTGATGGGAACTGGCTCATACTTCACTCTTTTTGTCTGATTCTCCCTCACATCTCATTGACATTCATAAGATGAGAAGTTTGAATTCCCATCTTGGTCAAACACTTTATGACCTCCTGCCATAACTTTGGCTTCACTTTAAGCACATCTGCCAATGGTAGCGTTACTTTAACCGGTGTGGAAAGCAATGCTTGTAGATTGGCAATATCCAACATGTTTGGAGTTGGGTGGTATTGTGAAGAAACTCTCTTAACATCCTTAGCACTATCATCATCGCCCAAGAAAGAAGGTAATTCTTTCATGGTCGAAGCTTTACTCGACTTGGATGAAGATGGTCCTACAACACCATACCTAGATTCTATGTCAATATTCGCTTGTTCCTTATCTAGGTCAATCTCTTTGATAGGTGCTTTTCCTTTGTTCTGTTTAGCATTCTTCTCTCGAATTTCGTTCCAAAGAGTTCTCATCTTCTGTCTCATCAGGAAAACTATTTGGCACACGAATGTTACGTTCCTTTGTAGTGTCTCAGCACCTTCGGGCACGTTTTCTTTTGTCTCAATGGACTTTCTATTTGCCCATCTTTTTCTTCTTTTGTTTCATTGTGATTCTTTCATTTTGTTCTCTTGACCAAAGACAAGATTCCCTGAACCACTAGGCACTTGTCCCATGTTCGGTCTCATTTGTGTTTGGCCCTCTAATGACCCTTGTTTATCCAATTGTTTCCCCAGTAGAGCTTGTGTACCCTCAATCATCTTTTGAAAAATTTATAGCCATTTTGTCTCTTGTTCTGGGTCCGGGAAAGCTCTAACTTCATTCCTCGATTAACTGGTTAGTAGGCCTCAGTCTTGCTTCATAAGTATCTAGCATCGCTTTTAAAGACTAGTACTTTCTCAACAAGAATTGACCCTCCCTCAGGTTGTTCTTTCATTTTTGAGGCTTTCTATTCTTCTCTGACCTCATTGTCTAATCTAGGGTTTTCCTCATGTCATTTCTTTGCAGTAGCCCTCCTTTGTCTGCGTGCTTTCCAAGAATTTCGTGAAGTCCTTTCAGACTTACTCTCCTTATTTGTTTGTACCTCAGCATTTCTCTGAGCTTGAGCTCTTGTGACTACGTTCACTGGTGCGATTTCGCTTTCGTTTCTGCTACTAGATGGCAAGACTTCCACTATGTTTAGTGTAGTCTTTCCTTTTTTGTCCGGATTCAATGGACAGTCAGAAACAAAGTGCTTAATTCCACAATCGAGACAATACTGCGTAAGAGCTAGAATTGTAGAAGTGACATTAGAAGATCTTTGTTGTCTTAGGTAAGGACAATCCTTTATCAAATGGTTCTCCGAACAGTGAAAACAAGGTCCCAATGGTGCATTAGGAGCTCGTTTTGGAGCCATTGGCATCGGAGGTCTACCTTGACCTACAATGAACATTAACGTATTAAGGTCCATACTAAATTGTCCATCTTGATGACTCATCATTGGAATCAGATTTGAATTTGACGTTGAGTAGATGACGACATACTTGGCATCCTCCACCAATCCAAACTTTCATCCACTTGGGTCATCCTTTGTTCCTCAGCATATGGCATTACTGGAACAATAGCTCTTTCTTGGTTATCCTTTTCCTCGTGCTCTACTATCCCCACAGGCATAGTTTTAGGCAATGGTGGTTGTCTATCCAGTACAGGTACTAGTGATTGCCATCCATACCTACATTAGCTAGGTTCCCCATTGCTTGGGCTCTCAAATAATGAATTCTATTATAGCAGTCTTCCATCGTATGGTTACCTCAACATTTGTCAAAGTCACACCATAAAGCAGGTCGAGCATCTGGTTTAAGCATCAAAGGATTATTATCCACTCATCTTTGTTCTACTGCCTTAGGCGGTCCATATAACTTCTGCATTTTTTCCATAATACCTTTCATTATTTGATCAACTTGTGTTTCCATAGATGAGGAGCTCCTTCCAGCCTTTGAGCTCATAGCTTCTTTCGATTCATCACGATCACAATTATCGTTATAATCTATTGTATCATAGATGCATTAATTTAGATCCTTGTGATGATGCATCATGTATAACACTACGTGTAAATCCTTATCTAACAAGCCCTTCAAGAAGATCGACACTAACCTCTCTTGACTAGGCACTTCCTCTTCAAGACACCTCGACAAATATTGTCTCAATCGGTTAGAGCAATCTCCCGTATCCACGCAGCCCCCTATCGCTTAGTATTGACCCATTTTTTATCGTTCTCATGTTTGTACACCGGTCAATACCAAGCAAAAATCGGCTCCACATCAATATTGTGAGCTCGTTCTTGCTTGTTATTGACCCGTTTCTAAAGTTTTATCCGGTTGTTTTTTCAGGGATGGCGGTGACTGAGTTTAACCTATGAATAGAATCGGACGAGGAGGCAGAACAGTCCTGTGCAGAAAAGCTATTCATGTTCTTATACAATGCAAAAGCCCACCACCGTACTGCTGAATTGTCTTAAATATTCAATGTAGAATTTCCATTCTAGAAAGTCATGGACACATCTAGGGATGTTCTTAGGGATCGTGAGCAAGAGTTTGAGGATTTGGTTTCAAACAATGCTGTTATTGTGGATGGCGAACGCTATGTTCATATATCTGATTTTGTAGCAGGCACAGTTGTGAAAAGAAAAGTAAATAGGTGCCTTGAGAAGATGACCAGTACTATGAGCAGAGTAGAGGAGAAATGTCCTTTACACTTAAAGAGATGTCGTCTCATCCGATTCTACTATGGGTTTTTATGTTTTCTTCATTTGCTTACAGAAGACAGTGAGCCCGAGACCGCACAATTACCAAGCATGGCTGCTCCTTTAGAAGAGGAGGGAGTGGATGAAGAGATTGCTATTGACCCAGCAGAGGAGAGGGCCCTTGTTTTATCATCTGTTTTGCCTTTCGAGGCAACAACTTTGAGTATTACACCAATAGAAGATGATCAAAACGATGAACAGGGGGACCTGCCACTCTCTTGTTTTCCAAGATTTTCTATGGTAGATAACCATGATTTTGTTATGTTAACAAATATTATGCATTTGTTCAATATTCGCGAAGACTACTGCTTGGGTCCTTGAAGACTTAGACCAACATCTTCTAGTGGATTCTGCAGTGAAGGACAGTGAGTACAAGTCCGACAAGGAAATATTAAAGGGAATTTTTGACGAATGGAGTACATGTGAAGCCCAATTGCATTCAGAGGAAGAGCATGCAGCTGCCACAAATAGATTGGGTTTGGCAGATATGGGCAAATGTCACGAACCGACCATACATGAAGACAATAAGTCCATGGTAGCCTTATGGGCAAGATCTTTTCTCGAGGACAATGAAAATCAAAAGGTATTATCTTGTTGACTTAGCTAGTTATACAGTATTCATTTCTTGTTTTTCTTGTCCATAACCTTATTGAATTGTATGTAGGTTTTTGTATATGATGATGACTTTCTGAGGAGAGTAGGAGGCTCAAGATCATCCGCTCCAAGCTCTGCAACATCTTACCGTTACCGAAAGGATGCCGCACTAGCATATTATATGAAAAAATTCAATCATCGAAAGGTACATTCATTCATACATAGTGTGATACTTATAATTGACAATTAGAAGATTTCAATCATGACAAACACATTTGTGATGGGCAGATAATAATATTTCACAAGGAATAATCAGAAGATAATGCAAAATTTCCTTTGTTTGCATTAAAAGTACTATCCAGGTTCTGTGGGGGAAATGAAATTGCCATTAATACAAAAAAAGTGGTTCTAGTAGAGAAACAGTTTGCGATGTGGATATTTGGTCAAGGACCTAGATGCCAAGCACTCAGATGCCCCTACTACTTGGCATACTCAATTGGAGCAATTGCAGTAGGAGTCAAAGATCCAGATACATTGACCATATATGGGAAAAGAGATCTCTTAAGAAGTAAAAAGAGCTGAAGTATTCAAGAGGCATCAGGGCCAAGAATAGAGCTTCCAATGGAAGAAGAAGATGAAGGAGAAGAAGGAAGACCACTAAAGGAGATCAAGCCCGCATCACCTTTTGACCCATCTTCTTCCAAACTTCAGTCTTGAGAAAATTACTCTTTATGCATTTGTTTATGAATAGTGTACATTTGTTGGTACTATATCCATGTAGTCTTGATCAATATTGCCTTCGATTGTTGGTTGTGTATCAATAAATTCTTCCACAAGGTAGTCTTCATTTGTTGGTTCTTCATTTTCATGTTGTTTTGATAAAAATCTTTGAAGTTGTCTTCTGTAAAACCAGTTGAAGAGTTCTTTCAGTGCATTGCTTCTGATTTGTCCACTTCCATGCCTTGTACTCCTGAAAAATGATGTACGTGCTTAGTAATGTGATTTTTCCATTCCTTGAGTACTCCATGTAGCAAGTGGACCTTGTACTACAAAATATGGGCCATGAATGTAGAGAATGTGCTACAAAATACCAAAAAAAGTGCATAAAGTGAGTCTTTTTAGTCTATATAAACGATTAGAAAGTAATTGAGGTACTTTTGACAGTCTTACCAGATAGAATGTAATGTCCTTTTCTCCCCATGCATCTTTTATAGATTTAATCAAAAGTGTGATTGCTTTTTTGAAGTCAGTTGCATATGTAGAAGTGCTTTTTTGTTTTCTAAGTAGCAGGAGAAAATCATCAAGCCTTTTCCACACCAACATTCTTTTATTCACGATCTCTGGTCAGCTTGATACATTTGTTGTTATACTGCAAAGCTCTTTCCAATAGTTCCACATTGCATTTACTTGCTTTTGGTCATGGTTACTAAGAAATCTTCTTGTCTTTGATCCTCCCATTGAAACATCCTGTAAGACATCACCTGTTCCCCCTGAAAGATTTGGGTCTTTCTTCAGATGGACTTGGCCACCATGAAAACCCATTTTTGAGAGCAAGATCTCGCATTTTTCTACGCAATCATCTGCAAGTCGTGTAGGCTTGATTGAATATGCATAGTCTAAGTGTAAGCGAAGCAATTTGTCTAGTATTCTAATTTCAACATGTAATGTACAAATGTGTACATTTTTAAGCTCGAACGGGAGGATTGGATCCCAAATCATCCCATTGTTTTGATAGTCTGATAAATTTACCAAATGTCTGGAAGGTGGCTTCCCTATATCCACATCTACTGTCCAATCCTTATCCTCGATGCCACTAGACATATAGTAAATACAAGGATATTTTGTGTTTGCTCCTCCACTAATACCAAACATTGACTTAAGCATCATTAAGTCAGCACTCAAATGCTACTCAACTATAAAGCTATCAATACCGTCAACCTCGAGAAGTTCACCTACAACCTGGTTTTACATAATACTTGGAATAATTGTATGAGAGAATAGCCATTTGAGAGTCTCATGGCTTTTTACATGTACTTGGGCAGAGCCAATCCACCAAAGCTCCATTTCTGATTGTACTTTATAACCTGGGGTATCTCTCTTGCATAGGCTAAAATCCAAGGCTCTATTCATAATACAGATACTTATCCCCTCCATTTTTTAGCATTTAAGAATTTGAGCTTCATCCAACTTCAACACAAATATGAGTTTCCCGTCACACTCACTAACATTGATTCCATAGAGTTGGACCATTGCAATCTGAACTTTTCTGAGATCCATCCATATATTATTAAATGCATTATATTCAAAGATGGTTTTTTTCTTTTGTTTCTCATAAGGCATTAAACCCACAATATGAAAATATTCCCCAAAGTAGTTTGGTATTTCCTGATTTAATTGATGTCGAAGTTTTACTACATTGTGTGGCCTTGGCAAACCAAATGGCTTAATGTTTTGATGTTTTAAATTTTTGAACCAAAGTTCGGAGAGTGCACGATATCCCCTTCTGCTTACTCCAACTCTATCACATGCTTGTACAATTAATTTGTGAAGGTTTTACTAGTGAGTTCATATCCTTTAACAACTCTCGAAGGGCAAGTCTTCTCAATTTCTTATTCTTTAGAAGTTTCAAAAGCTTTATAATGTCTAATCTATTCAGTGTTTCATTAAGAAGTTGAATTTTGTCTTCATATTTATTCATATCTAGCCCAGAATCTTGAGAAATGTACTCCCTAGCTAGTTTCATTCTTCTCTTTCTTCCCCCTCATGTCCCTGACAAATCATTTATATGTTTGTTTTAGTTGCCTTATTCTTTCTCTGAAACCAATAGGAGTTTTCTTAAGGGAATTCAATTTTTCATTGGATTCTTTCAATTTTGCATTGGATTCTTCAAGTGCTTTAATTTTCCCTAGAAGCTGCCTAACTTGGGTCCGAGAATTCATTAATAGTGTGTTTAAATAAAGAAGATGATTTACTTGTTCATTACCACAGCTAGAAAGTCTTGAACAATATCCTAATAGGCTATTAACACCATCCCCAACAAACCTAACAAGGTCGTGAACAGAAGCAAGGTAGGGTACCTTCCAGTTAGTGGATCTCTTGGATAAATACTCCCATCAATCCATAGGTCAATGTGCTTCTTCCCTTCCATGCGTAGTCTGTTTGCTTCTTTGGCATCTGTTAATAATCTCTGATTTACACTACGTGTTGTGGCATATTCAGGATCAAGTTTAATGTTAATATGGAATTTAGATGAGGGACGTGTATCTGAGGTAGACATAGCTTGAGGTTATAGCTAGAGTTTGTACTATGAGAAAGATAAAAATGAGAAGAAGGGAGCAAGTTCTCAGTAAGACAAAGAAGAAAGAGGGAGAAGTGCCAAGCTAGATGGAGGGAGAATCAAAATTTTAAAAAAACAAGGGAGATTTTCAAAATACAAGGGAGATGGCGGTGAATACTATGCTTTAAGATATACTCAAAGATATGCTTTAAATGGAGAAAATACTCACAAATCTAGTAACAACAGCTATATTTGGAGATGTTTGACATCAAAAACCTCTACTAAATTAACAAATTAATCACTTCCTTACAGGTCCCAAATGTTTTCACTTTTGGCCCTAATGGTTCCATCAAAACAATTGTGCAGTTTCTATCAACTTCTTGCACATCTCTAGCCTAGATTTTTCTAGTTTTGCATCGGGATAGGTCTTCCACTTATTCTCGTGAGTCTAATGCCTTTGTTCTAGCCTCACTTCATAAGCCTTTAGTATAGCATCTAAGGGCTCAAAATTCTTCTCAGCTAACACAAAACCTCCAAAAGTAAATTCCTTTGGCTCTCCCCTCTCAGGCATATCTCTTTGTGTATCCCATCTTGTCTCTCTTTCGACACTCCTTGTGGTGTCTGCTGCCACTTCACTCTACTCAATCAACTTCTCAATCCCCATGTACATCCACCTTGACTAAGTGAGCTTGGCAATGTAATGGCTAGCAATGAAGCTTGCCCTCACCACCATGCTCAACACATTTCTCCCTCACAACCCACAACGATTCAATATCTATTCTCTATTCATGCATCCACTCAAGCATAAGGCTACCATTCAAGCTTGAGCAAGCAATGAAAGTAAACATTCACAACCCACAAGCCCAATGAGAGAGTCAAGCCTAAAGCCAATGGAGATGGCAATGGCTATGTTCAAGGAGCACTCAACACCCAGCTTACAAGCATTGCATTGCATAAACTAAGAAAGAGAAGGTTTCAACTACAAGTAGCTTACTTCATAGACTTAGAGAGTAGAGAGGTTTCAACTATAAGTATCTTACTTCATAGATTTAGAGTAGAGAGGAGAAATGAAAGTTCTTCTTTAATCATAGGAGCTTGAAGCTTATGTAGTACATAGAGGAGAAAGCTTGAGAGCTATGGTGAGCTTAAGAGCATAAGAGCTTCTCTATAGCTTCACAAGAGAAAATGGAAAAAAGCCCCCGCAATCTCTACTCCATTCACTTATATAGAGATTTGGCAAAATGAGTCTACTTGACCATCAGGACATGCTATCCAATGTAGTATTGCCTACGGGATTTTACTGTTCACCTCATATCATTGACCAACGATATTCGAAAGTTTATCGACCACTTTTTTCGAGTAGTCAATGACCACTTTCTTATGACTTTTTTAAATTAATCAACCACTATTTAAAGTTTATGATAGTCTATTGACCACTTGGTAACCACATTTGATAGTTCATTGATAATCTTTTAATAGAAATGACCACTTTGTGATCATTTTTTAAGTTTAGTGACCACTTACTTACCAATTTTGGATAATCAATGACTACTTACTACTTATAAGTTTCATTCACCACTTTGCAATGAGAAATGACTAATTTAAGTAGTAAGTGACCACTTACTTTTTTTTTTCCGAAAAAAAGATCCTTCTATTAGTTAATGAGAGAACGCCATAAGGCTACAAAGCTCACCTCGCAAGGAGGGATAAAACACAGTGAACTCCTGAGCTCCACCCCCGTGGCTGGCCGCTCTCTGGGGGGGGCTACCTAGTAGTACATGTGGGAGGTGAGAAAAGCCAAACTGGAGGCCTGTAGTGCCAAGTGACATCCTCGCCCCTCGCGGTGAGGAAAGGGCCAGGCTGCCAAGTGCGGAGGAAAGCCTTGCGGCGCCCTCTCATGCGATCCGAGTCGCCCTGGAGTTTCCCCCCACCTCCTCTCAAGGTGTGAATGATGTCCACCCAGAGGGCCTGTATGACCTCCGTCGGTGGAGTCGCCTGTCGGTCAATGGCCTCCCTGCATCGGGCTCTCCAAATGTGCCAAGCCGTCATGCTGCTGATCAACTCCCATCTGTGCCCGACCCCCTCTTGAGGGGCTGCCGAAGAGAAGTCTGGCGTCGGAACCACCGCCATCACCCTGTCAGAGACCTGGATGGTCGCATTGCCAGGGACGTCCTCATATCCAAGGGCCGGGCCGCTGTCCGTGGCCCAAGCCACCGCACCCCACGTCACCAACATCTCACCTGGTGCGCCTGCAAAAACCATCCTGAGAGCGCACTGCCAGACCTGCTGTGCCTGTGGGCAATCCCATAAGCAGTGCCGCTGCGACTCCTGTGCATGGCTGCACCGAGGGCAGGACGCTGGGTGATTGCCGAAAGCTAGCCAAGCCCCCACAGCCAGTCCTCTATGCGCTGTGAGCCAGAGAAACAGTGTCACCTTCCGGGGCCGGAAGCTGGCCCAAAGGCGCTGCCAGAAGTCCCGAAGAAAGGCAGGGGAGAGCCCCTGTCGCCGCCAATGCTCGGTCGCCGCCGGGGAGCTTGCTATCCTGTGTCTCTGAATCCGCCGCCCCAGCCTCGCTGTGTACTGAAAAAAGGGGATGCCTGGGCTGGTATGGGCCAAGTAGGGATCTCGCCAAAACCACTCACCTGGATCCCACTGTGAAGGCGAATAAGAGGCCTGCTGTCCCAAGCCCATAATCTCCAAGAACAGTCCTCCCCTATCGAGGCCGGTGAGGGGTCTACATGCCACTGTCTCTGATGAAAGCCGACCACCCGCACCCTCTGACGTGTCCTCTGAAGCTGGCCACCCTCTCCCATCTCGAAAGTGAGTGGGGCGACTCTCTCCGCAGTGCCGCAGACCGCTAGAAGGATCTCATGCCGAGTAAAGACACCCATCCACTGTGGAGGAGGAGGGTCCTGTACTGGGGTCCGCCACTCCCTGGGGATGGCCGCCTCAATGTCCTGTCTCATCAACTCTCTGCCCCTCATCCCACTGAGTCTCCTCTCCTGAGCCTCTAAAGGCAGCTGCTGAAAACCTATCCAGTCGTCTAGGGACTGTTGAGCTCAGCGGGCCCCACGACACGTGAGACCGCGATCCAACCATATGGCCACTGGGGAGACGAATCAAGGGGTTACAGATCAAAGGCTGCCTCAGGCGCTCCTCATCGGTGCCCGGGGGAGTCTGGAAGAGTGACGGCCTCAGATGCGACCAGGCCCTCAGAAGGCTAGCTGCAAAACGCTCCTCGAAGCCAAGGCCCACTCCTCTGGATCGCTGCTCTGTAAAGATCCACCTGATGCTGGGGGTCCAGGGGCCGCTAAGAGAAGGGGTGCGGCTGAGCATCCTGGAAACAAGAAACTCCTTCCACGGCTCAGCGCCTGGCAGGAGGCCACGAACTACCAACTTGCCAAGCAATGCTCGGCTTTGACAAATAGAATCAACAATGCCCAGGCCGCCTCTCTCCCTCGGCTGTGTGATCACCGCCCATGCCACCTTGGCCCTGGCGGGCCGCCCGTCGCCACCACCGGACCAAAGAAAGTTCCTGATGAGCCTCTGCACCTGGCCAATGCATGCCTGAGAGAAGGCCCAGCAAGAAGTGATGTACCACATAGTAGCAAGCAGAACCTGGTTGGCCACAACTACTCGGCCAGCCAGAGATAAACGAGCAGTACTCCAATACAGAAGCTTCTTCCGAATGCTCAGAAGAAGGGGGGCTATCTGCTGCTCCGGAGATATGTCAATGCCCACATAGCACCCCAAATAACGCACTGTAGTGCCGGGGGGCAGTCACTGAAAACCGTCAACTGGCCTCCAAGTCGGGGGGGGCATAGAGCTGACCCCCCACAGCCCACACGACTTGTGCCAGTTGATCAAAGCGCCCGAAGCTCTGCAAAACCTGTCCATGGCTAAGGCGAAGCGGCTGAGGTTCTCCTCACCTCCCTGAAGATAGACAGCAGTGTCATCTGCAAACTCCGAGTCTAGGAGCTCCTCCGAGGTGCGGATGGGAAGCTGGAGGCCCCGCAAACCTGTATCCTGTGCCGTCAAAAAAGTACTCATGGCCTCCGCCACAAAAAGAAAAAGGAAGGGCGCCAAGGGGCACCCCTGCCGCACCGAGCGCGAGAGCTGGAACCTCTCTCCGTGCACGCCCTGTATCAGCACCTGGCTATGAGCCGATGTGTAGAGTGCAGAGACCCCACGGATCCACTGAGGGGGGAAGCCCATCCTCTCCATAGTGCCTTCCAAGAAGGCCCAGTCCACCCGATCATATGCCTTCTCGAAGTCGAGAAGGAGCACTGCCAGATCCTCCTGTCGAAATCTAGCCAGAGCCGTAGCCTCCCAGAAAGAGAAAATGTTATCCAGAATGCTCCTATCCTGGATGAAGCCAGTCTGCGTGGAGTGGATGATGTCCGGAAGGTGAGGCTGAAGCCGCCTGCTGATCGCCTTAGCTAGGACCTTGTAGGCCGTGCCTAGCAAGGTGATCGGTCTCCACTGTCTAATCTCCAGTCTGTCTCCTCCCTCTTTGGGGATCAAGTGGATCAACCCCTCTGCCATGCTGTCCGGCATGACTCCTGACTCCATAATCTCCTGGAATGCCAATCTGAAGCCCCTGTGTAAGAGGCCCCAGTACCTCTGGAAGAAAGCCACCGAAAGACCGTCCTCTCCTGGGCATTTGCCCCAAGGTAATGCCTGAAGAGCCTCCTCCAGTTCCATATCTGAGAAGGGGGAGAGAAGGGAGTGCTGCAAATGGGCCGGCACAACCGGTCTCGTGAAGCTCCAGACTGCCTCCCGAGCCTCTCTCACCCTGTCATCTGCTGGCTCAGCAGAGAGAAGGTCCCTGTAAAAATCTGTGGCTATAGCCCGAACCCTGGGAGGATCCACCACAACCTGGCCATCAGCCTGCCGAAGACGCCTGAGACTCTCTCGTCTGAAGCGAGGCCCTGTCGCCTCAAAGAAATCTCGAGTCACTCTATCTCCAGCCTGTGTCCAAAAAGAAGCCCGAGCATGGAATCGGAACTCCACCCTCCTCTCCTCGATGGATCTGATCTCCGTGCGAGCTGACTCCATCTGCTCTGAGATCCAAGGGCTCGTAGGACCCCTCTCCTGGAGTCTCTGGAGGGACGCTAGACTCCTCCGTAGGCTCCTCTCCTGCTCTCTGAAGGCCTCCAGCCGGTCCAAGGCAGCCTGTCTGAGCAACTGGCTGATCTCCTGCAAGCCATTGGCAAGATCGCTGGCTGCCGATCCTCTCCTGAACTGCAGCTCCTGCCAGACCTGCTCAACTCTGATCGCAATCTCGGGCTCCTCTATGAGACAATCTGGAATCCGGACGCTCTGGCTCTGCTCTCCTCTCGTGGGGTCCTCGATCTGGAGAAGCACTGGATAGTGGTCTGAAAACGAGGAGCCTGCAAGTATGCCCATTGTGCCACCTCTATCACAGGCCCACTCATCAATGTAAAACCTGTCGATGCGGGATAGGTTAACTCATGTGGCCCGTCTATCCGAGCGCGAGAAAGATAGACTCCCCTGCAACCTGCCAAACTCCAGGAGAGTCCACGGATCCTGGCCTCTCACCTGTAGCACTAGTTCCTCCCAGGCAGCGAGCTCCGGCCCATGAATGGTCTCCTGGCTTCCCCCCATCCTGTCCTCTGCATCCTCCAGCATGTTGCAATCCCCTCCGAGGCACCAGTGGTCTGCCAAGGGGAGGGACTGCCTAATGGTGCTCCAGAACTCGGCTCTCCCGGTCGCCCCATTAGGGGCGTAGAAGTTGAGGAAGCCAATGCAGTCTTCCCCAACCCGAAGGATGATCCACTGCGCACGACCCTGGACCAGAATGCCAGAGTCCACAACCTCGGATAGAAGCTGCTCGCTGACTGAGATGCATACTCCACCCTGGTTCCCCTGGGAGCCATATGCCGGTGACCAAAAAGTGTGACTCCTGCCTGGCAAGATCTTCCCGCAGGTGCGGGTACGCCCGGCAGAAAGGTGGTGCTCCTGGATGAAAAGGATATCTATGGGTCCTCCAACGAGAGCCCTCTGGATCTCCTGGCGAAGTCTGCCCCGACCAATGTAGCAGCGATGTCCACCGAGACCCTTGATGTTCCATGAGAGGATCCTCATGGATGAGCTATGGCAAGTGAAGCAGCCTCCACTGGCTCACCCCTCTCAGCCGGCCCGGATGATCTGCCCTCCACTCTGTGAGTCTTGGGCGCCGGCTTGGAGGGAGAATAATCACTGTCTGTCCGGGTGCGGAGTCTCTCCAAAAAGAGGGTGACCTGTCTCTGTGTCCAGCCCCACTCCGCCTTCGCCCTGTCCAGGGCATAGGCGTGAGACCAATCCTCTGCATATATGTATCTAAAGGTAGGCTGCACCCTCAGGGCGGCATGGAGGAGAATCAGAAGCACCGCCTCAACTGAGGTGTGGACCGGATCCGCCCGCCAATCTCCTATACCAAACAAGCTCATGCGGGCTGAGTGTAATCGGGTCTGCAATAGGTCCGTGAGCCCCAAGTCACTGAAGTGGTGAGAAAACTCCAGTATCTGATCACGTAAAACTTCCTCTACAGAGTTGCAATCCCATTCTGTGTCTGGGGCAACACTGAGAGGAAAGGAGAAAGCCACCATGCTGCTCACCACAGAGGGAGAACGAGAGGGATGGTACACCACGCAAACTCGCAAGGGCGCGACCAGTGTCTCGAACGGGCCAGCGTCCAGCTGGAGGCACCTGAAAAAACCGTAATCCACTGGTAGCCCCATCACTCGCGGGGGCCTGTGGTGGGCGAAGCGAGGATCGCCATCTCCACCGGCCCGGAGTGGCGGTGGAACAGCCGCTGGACTGAGCTCTGGCCTACCCAGCTGCGCTGCCCCGAGGCAGTGGGTGGTCTGGCGAAGTATCCTGGAGAGGCCGAGGGAGGGATGGGGGCTCGTGGCGAGGAGGGGGGAGAGCGAGGAGAGGATGGAGAGGCATCTGCCAGAGGATAGGTGTCAAGGGGGGCCACCGGGGGAGGCGGGAGGGGGGGCTGGTGGGGGGGAGAGGGGAGGGTGGAAGGAGTGCTCTCCGGGTGAGGGGAAGGGGAACCGGGGGTCGAAGAGTGCGGCCCAGGATCCTCAGGAATCTGCTCCAAGGAGGGGGCGGGGCCCCCCGCGGGGGGAGGCGGGAGCGGGGTCTCCACGTGGGAGGCTCCACCAACGGCCTCAACGGGCACTGAGTCTGAATCCTCGTCCATCGGGGTGGGACCTGCTGGCCGCCTATCCCTGACAGGAGCATAAGTGCGGATAGGTGCCTGTACGCCAGCCGGAGTCGCCTGTCCGCCAGCCTGTGCTGCCTGCTGCTGCTGGCGTCTGCGACGACGGTCCCTGCGGGCCGGGCGTTTCCGCCGGCGAACCTCCTGCCATCCGCTAGCCTCCTGGGACTGCGCGGCATCCTCCGCCGGGGCCTGCTCGTCAGATGATGGCACCTGCTGTGACGAGCCAAGGATGTCCGGTCTCTGAAGTGGATGGCCACCCCTCGGGTCTCCTGCAGGGGGTCCGGAGGCGGCATAGCATGAAGGATGAGCCCCCTTGCGGGGACAGGCACGTGCGAGATGGCCCATCTCCCGACATATGTAACACTGGCCGGGGAGGCCCGAATACTCCACGCGCTGTATCATATGTCCTCCAGAAAGACAAGGGAGAAGGATCGTCTTCGGGAGGGACTCCGGTGACGGAACCACAACCCGAATGGCCGGGAGTCCTGCTGCCCGAGCAATCACTGAAGCCGCTGTCTGAGGCGTCTCCACCACCTGCCCGAACGCCTTGCCAATGGATGACAAGAGGGGCAAGTACTCCCTACGGAGTCCAAGAAAACAGATAGTGACGGGGAAACCTGTCGCGCCTGCTCTAGCGGGTCAGAAGCGGGGTCGAAACCATGAGTCCATCGCGCCAGGAACGCCCGGGATGAGCGGAGGGCAATGGGGCTCCGAGCCAGCACCATCTGACCTGCCTGTGGGAACTCGAAATCCACCTGATAGTAGCCACGTCCCAAAAAATCTACGCTGACGATCTTGGCGGGCACGCCAACAAGGCTGCCTTGCAGAAGGTCGCGAAGCTCTCTCCGCATCGGACGACTACCCACTATCTTGCAGACCAAGGAGGAGGCCTCAAGAGCGGAAACTGTGGAAACAAACAACTGAAGATCTTCAGCTGTGAACTCCAGACGGAGACCGGAATCGGCAGGGTTAGTCGGAGCGGCTTCCATGGAGTCCTCCAGAGGGAAAAAGCTAGAAACCGGGGTCACCAACGGGAGGGACACAGCCCTGCGAGGGAAAAGGAGAGGCGGAGGGCTACAGGATAGCAGGGGCGGGGCGGGGGGGGGGAGGCTGAGGCGGGGAGGAGTTAGTGGTGGGCGGAGGGGCGAGGCGGAAGGGAGGAGAGAGAAGGCGGAGGGGGGAGAGGTGGCGGGGGAGAGAAGAGAGGCGGGGGAGAGGGAGGCGAAGGTGGTTAGAGAGGCGGAGGAAAAAAGGGATGGGGGAAGGAAGCAAACGGCGGGGGGAATGGCGGGGAAGGCTGTGAGGAAGGTGGCGAAGGAAGAGACGGCAATGGGAAAGAAAGCGGACAAGAGGAGGGAGGCGGGGGAGTGAAGGCGGGGGAATACGCGAGGCACAAGGCGGTGGAGAGATGGCGAAAAGGGGCGCGATGAAGAAGGTGGGGGAGAGGGCGGAGGAGACAGTGGAGCGGGGGCGCGATGGCGAGAAGCAGCGGGGGGGGGAGAAACGGAGCTCGCAGGCGAGGTCGACAGTTCAATAGCGGATGCTTCTACAAATGCAGATTCTGCAAATGTTGTGTAAGTGACCACTTACCACTTATAATAGTTGATTGATCACTTTTTTACCACTTTTTAAAGGCTTTTGAGCACTTTTAAGTACTACTGACCACTTATTTACCACTTATGAAGTTCAATGACCACCTTAAAATGGTAATAACCACTTTTAAATTTCAATTACCAATTTAAAGTTTTAAATTATCAATTTTTAGTAGTCATTGATCACTTTATTACCAATTTATAAAGTTTACCAATCACTTTTTAGTAGTCATTGACCACTCACTCACCACTTCTGATAGTCCTATGATCACTTTTTAGTTGACCACTTATTAACTAGTTTTAACCTTTTGTATGATCAGTATGATGCTTGTCTTAGGGAAACCAAAGTTGTGTCACATAACTTGCAGTTTATTGAAACAATTATCACTTTCTTTAATTCAAGAATGTCTACCCTTCCTATTAGCTCGCCCATTCATACTACAACAACAATGCTTTTGGTGATTATGTATCTTGTGGAATGGGCATTTTGCAAACTAATGTTACTTGTTTGTACATGCTTGCATGTCAGCACACGTATCACCCCATCTACTTCACTGTCTGCAAATCAACTTCCCATTATGTCTTGAAGCATTGTGACAGATGCATAGGCACATTTGGAACCTTGGAATGCGTAGATGGGCAACAATGAGCGCACAACTAATGAATGTTTTGTAACCAAACAATCAAATATTATTGTAGATTAAAGCACTTAACATTCCTTTCTCCATGTAGAAGCAAAGAAAGAAGCAGCTTGTGTTTTTGCATCCCCTATTGATGGAACATGTAACACTCTATAAGACTTAATTTTCTGCTCACAACTCTAAATGTTTATATAACATTGTACTGAGCATAATAACATTGTCTCCAATACAACACACTCCCAAGCTAGCTTCCAAACTGAAGCCAGACATTGACAGTGTGTGCCAAGGGGTCGGGGATAATGTAGCATTATTGCAACAGTAGCAAGTGCATAGAACAACTAGAGGAAGAAAAATTGAACCCATAGATGGATGAAACGGTTGGTGGTAAATAGTTGAATCTATTGTAGTAGAAGTTGACATTAGACATAGTTAGCACAAGAGGAAATTTTGGATACAGTGTGGGGTGGTAAAGCCCATTGTGCCAGCCCTAAGTAAGTGGGTGGCCGGACACCATTCTTTGTAGTCTAAGTAATAAGGACTCTCTCAAACCGTAGTCACTCATTGTGACACAGAGTTTACATCTTATGTCTTCTTCTTCTTCTCCATCTTTGTGCTACCCCACACACACACACACACGCTCAGTGTGCACTCTTCAACTAGTTTCGAGCACTAGGGTACCACCATCAACACACAAGGTCACGTTCGTAGAGTGACATGCCCTTCGACGAGGGCATCAAGTATGTATGCTCTCTATAAAAGAAAGCATATTATATTACTTTATTTACAAATTTACAACAACATCAAAATCTATGTAAGCACATATGCTTGGTCTATGTTACTCCAAGAGCAAGTCTAAGGAAAGAATGACCAAGCATGTCCCCATAGATTAGGATAACCGAATACAAGCTTGAGGAGCTCTTCATCAAGTTACGTTTGTCATTCAAATGGTATATTTTTTGGAAAATCGTGTAGGATTTCTTGTGTAAATTCATCTTGATACCTAGTCATACAATGCATGAAAAATCAAAGGTGTCTGCAAAACGACAAAACAATAATCAATGACCTCTAATAAAAGGATAGTTTTTTTAAATATTATAAATACAGAGTTTAGTACTTACTTTTTTATTCTGCACTATCTTTATGTCTTTTTCTTTGTTTACATTGTTATTTCTATTTCTTCTATTTACATGAATTAGCATACCTCAAAAGTGAATATTAGTAGTTTATTACAATTCTTTGTATGTTTCCCACAGAGGTAACCCATCTACAAACCTTTTGTCTAGAGAAGAATGCTATGGATAAGCACATATAGCATTTACCTCTTATAAAGGCCACGCAAACAACTATACAGCCCTATGTTCTTTGGTCCAAGTATTCATACAAAGCTTTGCAAATGAAGATTTGTGTATACTAAGATTCTTAAATGTAGATTTGCATACTATACAAAATTTAATAGTCAAGAAATTATATTGCACATTTTGATAGTGTTTGTCATTTGCAAATCCAAAGCTAAAGCTCAAGGAGCAAATGACAGAGGCAAGGGCAAAGCTGACAAGGATGACAGTGACAGTGATTCTACCAGCGATGATAAGGATTTTGCTGGTGTGGTGGCACCGGCACATCTTCCTATACTCTAGTCCGGTAGAGAAGACATAGTGTTACTCATACACTTTGGTCTATGAGTGTACTATGCTTGCATGTATTGCGGGATAGGGAACACCATTCTCCAATGGCATTGCTCTGCCGAGGATTGATAACCTATGTTAGTTGAGTGGCTTATGTGGTAGCTCACCATTGTAGTAAGACCATTAGGATTAGATTAACTGAGAGCATTGGGTGTTGATCCCAAGGGCATCTCTAGATTAAGTAAAGTAGAGGTTATGCATTAAGTAAATGGTTACCCAACGACCAGCTGAACGACAAGAATCATTTGCGGTCGACCAAGAAGTGTATAGAGAGAGCCAGGGAGCTGGATATAAAAGGAGGTGACACGATGAATGAAGCCACGGAAGATTTGTTGCACAAGAAAGCTAGTGTCATCCCCTGTAGTTGTGTGTGTGAGTGTGGTAGCCATGGTGTGCCACTGTAATTACTTGTCGAGAAGATTGAAGCACTGATGTCTTATCAGTGCTCACTCCTCTGATGTCTTATCAGTGCTCACTCCTCTGAATGTAATGTGTATCTCTAGTTTTATATCAATGCAATTGAGCATGGTGTTATGGTGTATCATGTCTATTAGTTTAGTACATAAGTGTTTTGGTAAGTCTGGGTAGGTGTCTATCTAGTCTCTAGACTGATATAGCCAGGGAGCTATTACCAGAGTTGGCTAACCCCTAGAGCTCCCCACCAAGGTCTCCAATGTTGAACTTGACACTCAGGGAAAAAAGGGTTCACGACTTGAAGAAAAGGCCACTAATAATGGAATCCTAGGAGGTTCAGGTCCAGGTAATTTCAGAGAAAAGGGAACCAAAATGCAAAAACCTGGTGTGGGTCAGGAAGCCCTGAAAAAGGGAATAGACATAATGGAATCAGAAGAGTCAAAAGACGAGCACTCGGAGGATCACCACCAGGAGGACTGTAATACTGAATCAGGAAAAATCAGTTCAAGTCAGCTTTGGGAAACCGTGGCTGATCGAGTTGGTTCAGGTAGTACCAGGAGTGGAAGAGCTTTTGGAATAGGAAGGCCTGAAGATGGCCTATGAACTTAATAAGATAGGCATCAGAGATGACCAGGCTCCAATGGTGGTAATGGTGGAATGAAAAATCAATAAACACTAGAAGCCAGTGGAAAAAGCAACTCTTGATGGGGGAGTTGGTGTCAACATCATGTCACAAAAGGTCAAGAAGCACCTGGGGCTACTACAGAGAAAACCTACTCCTTTCAAGTTGAGAATGGCCAACCAGTCTAAACCTCTGGGAATGTTGGAAGATGTACCTATCAGGATAGCACGGGTTAAATTTGAAGCATCATTCTTGATCCTGGAAGTTGGCGATTCATATGACATGTTGTTGTGGGAAGACCTTGGCTAAGAGCAACAGGGGCAATACATGACTGGGGCAAGGATGAGTTGACAATGAAACTGGGCACAAAACAAGTGACCATAACAACTTTGCAAATCAGGCTAGTAGACCAGGAGACATTTTTGTCTTAGATTCTGATGAGCTCTGGGAGAAATTAACTACCAGCAACATCATCCCAGTAGCAACCCTAGATTTAAACCGGTAGCTGCTGAACTGAAGTTGGCAGCTCAACAGAAAATGTTCCCAGCTCACTTTCATGCTTAGAAAGAAGGCCTCTGCCAAGTGACTACACAGGCTAACCAAGTGATTGGGGACGAGGTGGAAGAGATATTGATAAGAGGAGATCCGAAAAGGACAGTGAGAGTGAGAACCGGTTACTTCTAGATGGGCACCGTTCTCAACGAAGAAGAAGGACCTCCTCTCCACCTTCAAGTCCTCCTACCTCATTGGACTCAAGAGAATCATCATCTTCTCACGAGCAGTCTTCTCACAAGGGGCATTCTTCAAGAAAGTGCAAAAGGACATATCGTGCTTGGAAAAGATCTCATAAATTGCAAAAATTTAAAGGAGGAGGAAAGAATATCACCTTTCTTTCCTATGATGGTGCATATGGACAAACGGACAAAGTGTTGGCCTTTATCCAACAGTCGGCTTTGGAGGAGAGCATTTCACTGAAAGCTTCAAGCTACGTCATGTAGCTATGTATCTTCAAAAAGCACTCGTCAATTGTGGGCAAGTCTTCGTACATAAGGATTGGCTCCAAAGACATGGGCGGATTGTCAGTTAGCTTTTCTAACCAACCATGCCAAAGATGATGTCCTTACCACTTGGCGAGGGCTTAAGCTTAATAAGGGAGAAGCAATGTAGAAGTATATCGACAAGTTTTGGGATCTTCATCTCAAGACTATAGTCTTCAAAAAGATTGACTTCTCCCTGCAAAAGCAACAATATTGGTCTTCTTGAAGACATGAAGGCATATCTTAATGCGCAAAATCCCAAAACTATTTTTGAGGTAATACATCATTCTATGGTTGCTACGAAGATCTTGTCCAACAACAAAGGGGCCCTCCTAAGCCATTGGAGAAAGAGGATAAATTCAATGTACATCCTCACAAGGACCAAAAGAGCCATGTAAACAACAAGAAGGAGAAAAGTGTTTACAAGGGCCAACGAAGATTTTCACTGGATAAGTATCGAAAAGAGAATTGTTGCTTTAGGTATGCCGAACAAGGTCATAGCAATCGTGCTTGTCCGCACCACAAAGGACCAAAGAAAGAGATGCCATAAGCCACTAACATTCTTTCGTGTGAATCTCAAGATGCTAAGGTCTCACAATTGTGCTATGTGTGGGGAAAGATCAGGGATCAAAATGCTTTCATGTTATTTGACCCTGGTTCCACACACAATTTTATTACAGTAGAATTAGCACACAAAGGCTAGGCATAGAAAGGGAAGAGATGGGACCATCTCTAGAAGCTAGTGGAGCCTTCAAAGTTCAAGAAGTCCTAGTTACACCATTAATTGGGAAACTTAGGCTCCATATCCAAGATTATGTTGACAGTGAATAGTTTTATATTTCTCCTTTTATGGATGAAGATGTTATTCTAGGAACACTGTGATTACATCGTATGTATGTGCAAATAACCTTTCCTGATAGGGTAGTTTCTTTTAGCCATATGGGAAAGAATTTTAGAATCAAGGCTGAAAGTAAAGGCAATTCGATCCCTATTGTAAGCAATGATTCTCTTCAGAAAATAATGAAGTCATCTCTTTTTGCGTATATGATTTATGTTAAAGATTTTCCAAACCCAAATGTTTTTGATAATTCGTACAGTTTAAGTGATAGGGCAAAGATATGCATGAAAACATGGAATCAAATTTAATGACCTTCTTAAAAATGTATGCTGATTGTTTTGCGAATTCTATCCCTAATGAATTGCCTCCATCCCGAGGAAATGATGACCATAAGATTAAACTTATCCAAGGAAGTTTACCTCCAAATAGGTCTCATTAACAAAACAAGAGGAAATCATGTCACAAGTCAACGAGCTTCTAGAGAAAGGGATGGTGCCTCCGAGCTCCTCTCCTTATTGTTCTCCAGTGTTATTAGCGCAAAAGAAAGATGGTTCATACCGTATGTGTGTAGACTTTCGTGCACTAAATAAGAACGCTATCAAAAATCGTTTTCAAGTCCCCCTAGGATTGAAGACATTTTTGATAAGCTTCAAGGATCCACCTACTATAGTAGGCTTGACTTGAAACGTGGATATCATCAAATAAGGATTGTATTTGAAGATATCCACAAGACTGCGTTTAGAATGAAATTTGGTTTGTATGAGTACTTAGTGATGCCTTTTGGCCTCACTAACGCTCCAGCTACTTTTAATCATTTAATGGATAATATTTTTCGTAAACATCGTAGCTTTACTGGTGTGTTCTTTGATGATATAATTGTTTATTCTAGATCACTTCGATGAACACAAAGCACATCTAGCAATGGTATTTGAAGAACTACGTGCACATAAGCTTTATGTGTGAATAGTAAAAAAAGCGAGTTCTTTTTTAAAGAGATTTGCTATTTGGGTCATATTATCTCTAAGAAGGGGATCTCTATGGATCCTAAAAAGCTTAGGATAATAGAAGAGTCGCCACAACCTAGAAACTTACACGAGCTCAGAAGTTTCATAGGCATGTGTTCCTATTATAGATGCTTCAAAGAGAAGTTTTCTATAATAGTAGGTCCCTTGCACGACTTAACTAAGAAAAAGGTTAAGTTTCAATGGACTACAAAGGAGAACACTGCCTTTAAGGAGCTTAAAGCAAAGCTTATGTCATAACAACCACTTTTAGTGCTTCCAAACCTCTCCAAGACCTTTGAGTTACATTGTGATGCCTGTGGTGAAAGCATAGGGGATGTACTTTTGCAAGAAGGACACTCTATAGCTTATGAAAGTCTGTTAGCAGAGTGCCGCGAGACGGACGTCCATAGTATAGCTTTACTAGTACTAACAAGAAATGTCAATACAAGGGAGTGACCTGACTAGTGCATGGAGACTACGAAGGGTTGTCAATCCTATGGCAATCAAACTTAAAGAGAGCTAAGGATGCGTGAAATCACCTAATGTCTCTTACACACATCTAACAAGAGGGAATTCTTATGCTAAATGGAGACAATGTGATGTGAAATGATGAGTGGGTTTGCCAATGGAGCAATGCACATTGACTAAAGCTTAATCTAATCACTAACATTAAGCTTAATCTCACATTAATTCAAAGATAAAGAGAGTAAGCTCTCTAATCTTCTCACTAACATGAAATTACCATTGCCTAATGAGCTATGACTAGAAGCTACTTCAATCACAAGCATTAACCATGAAATTAAGAGCTTAATCTTTAACTAATTGCACTCACACACACACATTTACCACTAAGCATACACACTAATTAACTTCACACACAAGGAAGAAAACCATTGCACACACTTCAAAGAATACACTAAGAAGCATGAGAAACCCTTGCCTTTGCATTAGAGTGGAAGAAAGAGTACAATGGGAGCTCCAAAAACACACGCCCTTCTTCTCTTCTAGCTTCTCTCACTGTTGGAAATGTGGAATTGTGATAAATGGCCACTTCCAATCATTTTTAATAAAGTGGGCACCCAAAGTTTTAAATTAGCCACACTGTCCGGCCAAATTAATACATGGCTTTGCTCCTAGGCTACTTACTCATCACCGATTTTATATTTACATAGCTCTTTAATCATTATACATGGGAATTTTACAATGTGGGCACAATGTGGGTTCCGAGATTACAATGTGGGCTCAGGAAAATTAAAAATAAATGTGGCCGAATTTGAATGCCGCTTTCCCGCTATCAACTCCCATCCATTTCCACATTCTTCAAGTGTTCATTCGACTCGTCTCGAAGCTTTACTTTATGTTTAGCCGTAACCGCAACTTAATTTGTAGCCGAAGCTGTTGCCCCGCAACACTCCCCCCCCCCCCACCTATTTCAATGTCCATCCCTAGACATTGGTCAAGGGATCTTGGCGTTGCTGCTTCTTTGTGTAGTTCATCAGAAAGTGGTGCCTGATATTCTTGAAAAGTGAAAGAAAAAGAAAGTAAAAAATGGTGCTGAACACCTAATTGAGCTGAGGGGAAAAAACCCTGTGGGAAAAAAAGTGCCTTGGCTTATGCTCTTATAAAGTATGTACAAATGCTAGATTTTTCCTTTAGATGGTGTCCTTGCTAGAATGTGCCTGGGTGGAAACAATTAAGAGTGCTTAATGTATTTGCCTAGGTTGTGACACCCTAGTATGCAATCACAGATCTTGCAAGTTTAAACAGTATGCTGTGCAAGAAGAAGAGTCTTGATGGGTTCTTTTAAAAGTAAATGTAGCACATGAAGTACTCGTCAGCACTCCAATAGCTGCCATTACTCTTAAAAGGGCTTTTGTTTGCGAGGTTTTTCCACTCTCCTCACTGTGCACTTGTGCGTGAGTGTTCAATATCTTCCACTTCAATGTCACTAAGTAACATAGTTTTTGACTCTTATGCTCATCTCATCCAGCATGAGCGACACACGTAATTAGCTCAACTCTCCAGCTTGAGCATAGTTTGCACTCCAAATGATGAAAAAGAATAAAATTATAAGTGCATGCAAACTATATCACAGAGTAGATATGACTTTTAAGCATTGGGACTGACACCTCGCTCATTCGACGGCTTGGCTGCCCGCCGACTCTTGACTCTTATGCCTACCAACACATTGGTGGCGACTTGGACTATTTGTTTGTGTCTTGAAGTACACAAATATAGCTTTATTTGCTTTTCAACAGGAGTTTCCCTTTGATGATTTGACTTGAATTGAGCTCTGAAGGCCATTATGTGATGTCTAAGCTATGAGAAACACCCTAGTCAGGTCAGACTTGCATTTTGTTGCCACATCATTAGACACGCGTGTCTAATGCATCTTGATGCTTTTGACATTTTGAGCACACCAGTGTGTAGCCTGTGCATTGTAGAGTTCAGCCATGTGCTTTGTTCAGCATAATCTTCCACATTCATTAGACACGCGTGTCTAACAAATACTGATGTTTTTATTCTGCTGACCCAACCAGCCTGATGCTCTTGCTTTGTAGACTTCATCCATATACTGGGTTTTGCTCTGGATCACAATTCTGTTAAATGTTGTCAAATCTTTGTATTTCTGTGTGTACCTTGCTATCCTGCTGATGTTTTGTGGTCTTATTGAAGCACCTGATATGATCTTTGCAGCTCATTGCGTATGGCAGTGATGTGGTCAAGCTGTGTGTTAGAGCTGGAGTAGCACAGGATCAACTTTCCTTAGACATGCATGTCTAACATTAGACACGCGTGTCTAATGCAGACAACCCTTTTTTGACATGCAATTGCATGGTTGTGTTACCCAACCTTTGCTGAGTGTATACCTCTTCTTGGTTCACCAGTGGTATGTTTTTGTGAGCTGTGAGTGCACTTTTTGTGTTAGATTGTGAACACTTATCCCATTCTAAGCTGTTTGTGCAGTGATCTGGTGTTCAACAAAGCTTGAATGTGCAAGAAATGACTGCTGAAGATGTTAACATTGAGCATATACTGTCCTGGTAGCAATCTGATGTAGTATCATTAGACACGCGTGTCCAACATTAGACACACGTGTCTAATGCCATGACGGACCATTGCTGCCTGCCTGATCTTCATGCCTTGCCTCTGTCTTGTGTGGCATATTACGCCTGATATATGCAGTATAAAGCAGAAAATTGAGCCTTTCTTGTTGATGTTGACCCGTGTATGCAAAAGTTGACTGTTCGTCTCCCCCCACCTACTAGCCTGAGTCCAGTTGACTGGTTGTTGCCATATCTTGATGTGCATGGGTGGTTGAAGAGGTGACTAATGCATGGCCTTGTAGTACGACCCTATTATGATTTCACAGTCAATGCATTGATTAAGAAAAATGCTGTGCGAGTACAATGGGTCTTGGAGCAATTTGATCCAAGGGCTACTGTTGACGAGGCTTGTGCACTCCCTCACAGTTTTGCATTCTTACCTGGTTACACTTGAAGGATCGAAGAGCAGAATTTGCAGTTGGAGAGCTCTTTCCTTGACCGTCCTTCTCACTGGTACATCACTTGCGCTGGGCTCTTTATGATCTTCTTTGATATGAGCCTTCTCGTCAGTGGTCTGTGGTAGCTGGTTGTCTTCTTGGTTGTTGGTAGCAGTCTTTACCACTGGCTCCTTCTTTTGCCATACCTTCTTTTCTTGCTGTTTCTATTGATGGTCTTTTTGCTTGTCCTTGTTGTTGCTGGTCTCCACAGCCATCTTCGTTACTTTTTGCTTGTCCTTGTTGTTGCTAGTCTCCACAGCCATTTTCGTTACTTTTGGTTGCCAAATCCACCGAGTTGTTGGCACTTGTAACTCCATCGGAGCCTTGTTCTTCTCGCTATTTTATTGCTTTGGTGTGCTACAAGCGTCCTAAGCGTCTTGGGGATCCATATAAGTTCAGAATTCTCTTGTGCTGCAAGAAGCTTCTTTTGTACCCAGATCTGAGTAGCTGTTTGTTTTGTAGTTAGTAGACCACTGCCCTGTTAATCGCCTTGTGTTTTTGCGAGATTTGGGCTTCTTTTTGTTCCTTTGCTTTTGCTTCTTATGTACCTTTGTCTTGTCAAGAGAGGGTAGAGTTTTCTGGGTTGGACATACATGCTTTGGTATCCACATGGACTTTTGCCCCTCCTACACTTTACTCAGCTTTTGAGGCACCCATATTGCATTTTGATGTTCTTTTTTCCTTTGCTGGCTCTTCTGCGTTCTGATCTTTCCTTTGTCCTCATATATTCTTGTAGTCACTTTGGACCTACAATTTTGAGCCTCTTGAGTCTTTTGAACACCCAGAGTTGTTGTTGTTGGGTGATCGTCGAGCACAAGTGAAACACTCATGCTCAGTTCTTTGTCATTCGATGTCGATAGAAGTAGCTTGGTTAATCCTCTGTAGCACTGGCGTTGCGCCATCCAATATCTACCAAGTACGACTTCTTCATGCAATTGACCTGGAGACATGACAAAGAAACTTGCATTTTCGGAGTGAGATTTTATACCTAAAACCACATTTATCGCTCCGATGCATTCACTAGCAGTGTCGCGTGAGCTTCTTACAAACTTGGGTGCAGGATCAAGCATTGGCTTCCCAAGATATCGCCAAGTTTGTTAAGACATCAGGTTCTCTATCACACCTCTATCAAGTAATGATATACTATGAACTTGATAACCATCTTGACCTTGTATATTGATACCAATCCTTGTGGGTGAAATAGAAACCTGAGCAACTTCTACAACTTCTGCTATCTTTTGTGGCTCTGGTGTTTCCTGTGCTTGCTCTTTAATCTTTGTTGGCTTCACACCTACTTGTGAGCTATCACCTAAGTCCATTAATTGATTATCCTTTGATGTTGGACTTGTTTTTGTAGGTTCTTCTGTGGTTGGAGATCTCATGGCACTTGAAGTGTCTACTGATACACCTGTTTCTGTAATAACACTAAGTTGTGCCTCTTTTTGAATAGATGATGTTGTTTTGATCTCCTCGTTGGATTTGTCTTTGAGCTCTATTGAAGTCACTTCTTATGGTGGACATTCTATGATCATAAAAAATGAATCAATGACTTCTTCATCTGTTCTGTTACTTCTTTGTGCGTGTTCTAGAGGCTCTATGCTTTTGTTGCTGTGTTGTGTTTCTGCCTCTTGTGTGTTTATGCATGAGACTCTTGACTTCTGCGTTATAGGCTTTGGTGTCTCATGACCTTGTTCTATTGACTCCTTCGTTGGAAACTTTGTTTGCTCAGATTCTATGTCATTTAGCTTTTCTTCATCATCCGAGTCACTAGGAAGATAGAACTCTTCGCCAAGGAAGGGTTCAAAAATGTCTTTACCCTGCATAGTGAACTGTATTCCATCTTTTTTCCAAAGTGGAACTGCATTGTAAGTCCTTTGCCACGGTAGTCCAAGGATCACCGGCGTTATCTGCTCCCCAGGCTCCATTACGTAGAACCTGTGACTTACATCCACTTCATTGATTATCACTGTTAGTTCAAAAAACCCTCTTGGCCCCTTCTTGTCCCCTGCAAATGTAAATATGTTTAAATTTGTCGGTGTCAAGGGTGGCTCATTGATCGCTTGCCACTGCTTGTTTTGGTGTTTTTGTTTTGGCTCATTAGCCTCATCATCATGAAGCACATTGATCATCTGTAGAGGGAACAAATCATAACCCTCATCATCGCAGAATCTCGTTGGAGTTACATCGTTTACGCAGACATCCAAGGTAGCAAGGACGTCCCGCCACCTAGCCGGCTCAAATTCTACTTCTGGAAAAGGTTCTGGAATGTACGCATCATCGTACAAATCAATCTTGTTAACATCCATCCCCTTTTCAAAACCTTTGTCATCTGTCATTCCACACATCCAGAATTCCTTGTGAGGACCAATCCATGATGGTGCTGAGGAATCAACTCTTGTAGTGGCAGACTCAAAATCTTCTACTGGAGTGGCCACATCCCGAAAGAAGTGATTAGCCAAATTAATCCTTGTAATGGCCTCTTGTTGCCGTAGATAGATATAGTTATAACCCCAATCTTGAATCATCTTGAGCTGTCGCATAAACGGTCGTCCAAGAATAATATCGTAATTTGGGCTCTTTCCAAAATCTACCACTGAAAATGTGTGTTCGTAATCAACTCCACACGAGGTGACTACAATTCCTTCTAGAAGACCAATGGGTCTTTCAATATAACCATCAGCCAACTGTAATTTCATGCGCATTTTCCTCAAGGTTGGCTTTCCCCATTTTTCCCATACCTTTTGGGTAGTTATGGCAACACCTGCTCCGCTATCAAGGATAGCTAGCATGCTATGCCCATCGTATTCCCCTGGTAGGGTCGTATTACCATCTTCGCCCTCGCAATACTCATTGACTTTATTTAGTGGAACTGGCTTATAGACCTTTTTAGCTTTTTCTTCCTCGATTGTAGGAACACCCTCCGAGATAGGCACAAATATACCCATCTTCTTTAAGCATTTTTCCACATCTTTCCATAACTCAGGTCTCACCTTAAGAACATCAGCCAATGGCAGTGTGCACTGGATTGGTGCAGCTAATAATTCTGACAAGTTTTCCATATCCAACATTGGTGGAGGTGCTTCAAGCTTAAGAGAAGGCATCTTCTGAATGTCTGATCGAGCTTCGTAGTCACCCAAATAAGACGGTAAAGTCCTTAAGATTTTTGCTTTGCTCTCATCCAACATTACAGAACCTACCTCTCCATCTTCTGATCTCACTTCCAATTCTAAAGTCTTCTGGTCGAAGTCAATTTCAACTATGGGTGGTTTATGTGTGGACTTAGTATCCAACTTGGTTCTTTGTATAGTATCCCATAGCTTGTTTCCCCATTCTTCTTCTACTTCTGGTACATGCGATGTCGGCAAAAAAATGGTCTCTGTCTCTTCTTTCCCATTCCCTCGGCTTCCTATTTCGTTTTCTTCTTTTTCTAGATTAGATGGAAGCATGGTCCCCTTGTTTATCTGATTGGTTTCCTTTTGGGCTTTCTGATGTGTGTTTGGTTCTTCTTGTGGCTTGGATTTCGTCTGATCCACAAGTGCTTGAGTGGCTTCTATAATCTTTTTAGAGATCTCCATTTGTCTACTCTCTTGCACTTGATCAGGATACGTCCTCCATCTCTCTTCTAAATTCTCTAGAGGCTTCAATCTTGCTTCGTAAGCTTTAAGCATTCCTTCCAAAAGTTTATAGTGCTTGTCAGCAAGAACCGAACCTCCTGAGCTTTTATCTTCTCTTGTTTTGTTTTGAGGGTTGTTTTCTTTTTGTATCTCTATAGATTCATTTTGTTTTTGCTCCCCACGAGTAGATCTCTCTTTTTGTCTCCTATGACTAGCCGCTCTCCTTGCGCGTCTCGCCTTCCAACTCTCCTTTTTACCTTTTTTTGTTTTCTCACTAGGTGTGACCTCTTCTTTATTTTCTTGCTCACTTTCTTGGGTTGCCTTAGCCTGAGAGCTCGAGTCACAACATTTAATGGTATAACTGTATCAGACTCTGAAGAGCTTGGCGATCTTGTGGAAGGGATTATCGTGATCATATTTAAAGTAACCGGGCCTTTCCCTTTGATAGTATGATTTGCTAGGCAATCTTGCACTAAGTGCTTAATGCCACAATCTATGCAGTACCTGGTCAAAGGTACCTGGTCAAAGGAGGAAAAACTGGCACTTCTGGTATTTCCTTCCTTGGGTATGGGCAATCCCTTACCCAATGGGTTCCTCCACAATGAAAGCACGGACCAGGAGGTACTCCTTGAGGTGGTTCAGACTTGTTAGGTCTAACACCAGGTTGTCCTCCTTGTCTCGTCAACCCATTGGCTATGAACCACAAAGTATTGTGATCCATCTGGTATTTCCCTTCTGGAATGATATTCAAGGTCTCACTAGTAACGTTGTATGAAGGATTGTTATTTGATCGAGCATCCGCCTCAACTCCATAGGAGTTGACTGGAACACTAGCCCCATCAAACGAGGTCTCATCTGGTTGGACATATCTTACCAGCTTGCTGCCCTTGTATCTGAGACTGTTGTCCAACTCTTTGTTCTTGTAGCGCATTTGTTTGTTGTTGGTTTATGTGGCGGATTCTGTGGTAGCAATCAAGGTCTCATGATTTGTCCACTTTTGTTCGAAATTGCACCACTTGTCTGTTCTTGGCGGCTTTTGGTATTGTATTTGTTTGGGGAGGCACTGGGATGTGGGATGTTCTCCTCCACATACCTTGCATCGCACTAAGCGCTGTGTTGGTTGAAAGGTTTGACTCATCCTTTTTATGAGTGTTTCAACCAAGGCCTCTGTATCCCCAATTTTGACTCTCTCTGTCTCACTTTCAGCTCTTGTGCTCAAAGAGTCACTTTCTGTAATCGGCTTATTTTTCCCATAGATGTTACAATTGTCATCTGGGTCTATTGCATCTCTAATGCAATCATTCAGCGTTTTGTGCTTCATACTATAGAGATTGCGTGAAGACTCGAATTTAGTAATCCCTCTAAAAAGATGGATACTAACTTCTCCGGAGTAGGCAACTCTCTCTCAGGACATCTTGCTATGTTTTGCCTAAGTCTGTTCGCGCAATCTCTCACAGACTCTGTCTCCTTTTGTTTGAACTTATATATGAGCTCACTGACACTGTGCTTGATACCTGTCAAAGTATGTTCTGCTATGAAATCCCTTTGGAGAGACTCCAAGTCTTTGTACAAGCTCGTGTCTAGAGTCTGGAACCAAGATAGAGCTTTCCCAGATAAAGTCAATCCAAAGCCCTCTTTGAGAACATGGATGTCCGAAACCTCCTTAGCTCTAACTACTTGGTTAAATGAGGCCAAATGATCGTATGGATCTCCTGTTCCATTGAACTTAGTGACCCACTTCTGAAAATGCGATGGCCTAACCTTGTTTCTTGACTTTTCCCCAGATATTCCCATTGTTTTGGCATTCGTAGTTGCCCAGGGGCTTTGTGTTGTTGTTGGTGGTTTTGTTGGCACTTTAATTGCTGAATGGCCACCTGTGGCATGCGTTGTACCCAATCCAACCGGACTCATTTCACTAGTCCAAGGTAATCTTTGGAAAGATACCTTTGGTGCACTTGGCTCTATCCTTGGCATTGGCACTAAAGGAACACTTGTCGATGGCATTGGTAAGGAAACTGGTGTCCCAGATGCGAAGCTAGAAGTGCTAGCTTCTGGCATGACAACACTATCTCTGACGATAGACTTACTCTGAAAGGTAAATCCTACCATCTCGCTTTCCAGCTTCACTTCCCACTCAATCCCAAACTTGTCTAGAAACATTATTGAAAATCTAGACACCGAGTTCAATTGTTCAAAGACGTAAAGCACTTTTGGAGTTCCAAACATTGCGCAGGCGGATTCTTTGCTATGTAGAAGATCTCAAATCCTCCATCCTCACACTTGTAAACTGCCCATAGATTGTTATCTACAAGAATCCTCTGAGCCAACAATGAGTTGACTAACCTGAGTTGTGTGAGGTCAATTGGAGGAGGTCCCTCCTCTATCTCATATGTTTTTTGCGCAATTGGCATTCCTAAGGAATCCACAGACTCGGGATCGTCTACAAGCAAGAACATATCACCGTTTTCGCTCATGTAGCGATCACCTTGGTAGTTCACTCTTGGGGCGGGGTCAAAGTCTGAGACATGGTCCTCGACTTTTACCGCATATCTATGAATAAAGTCTTTGTAAATTTTTGCCCCTTTAGCGTTCTCCTTGTGGAACCGCAAGGTGCCGTCGAACTCCAAACCTAGAACTCTCGTCATGGAAGTTGAGTTCGTGTCCATACTTGATTCACTAAGTGAATCCTCTTGTGTGTTCTCGAAGAAAGTCGTGCCTTGACTCTGCGTCCTAGCTGTGCTTTCTAAAGTCGAGATCTCGTTGGCTCTTTCGTTTACATTCTGATTCCCCGACTTAATGTATCTTCTCGATCTAAGGTGCATTGATGAAAGAAATTAGCTCAAATAACAACTCTAGCACCCAAAAGAAAGGTTCAACCCAAAAACAGCTTAAATCATTAGACACGCGTGTCTAATGATTTGTAGTGTTTTCATCACCTGACCTTACAACACTGTTTTCCAATGTATTCTCAGCACTTACCCCAAGTTTGTTTGTGTTTTGACCTTATTTGCATAGTTTTTGACCTTGTTTTGACAGTTTATACTGCAGTTTTGAACTACAGCTCACAGCTCTGCTCACTCATATGAGTTGGTCTCTGGTATGTTCAATGTAGAGTGCAAATGAATAAGATGTGCCAAGTCAGATCAGCAAAAAGCTCCCACCCTATTAGACATGCGTGTCTAATGTCAGTAAGTGAGTTTTCAATTTTGAGCCCACTTTTATGCTTTGCTTAGCTTAGAAGCTACTGCTTGGTGATCTGAAGATGTCAGAACTCTGCCTGTGTGTGTTATCCTTAGACACGCGTGTCTAAGACAAACACAACTTTTTCAAGTTTTTGCAGTTTCTGGTGTTTGGCCTATGCTATGAAAACACACTTATGTGGTATGAATTGGTCTACAGGGTCTCTGCATGCAAAATCCTTAGACACGCGTGTCTAAGGAAAATGCAACATTTTCGACTTCTGACTTTTGCAGATTTTTGACCAATGTTTGGGGGGTCTGTACCTGAAGTATGGCAGCAATTGGAGCTCTGTATGAGTTCAGATCTGCATTTTTACAGCATTCACTCCAACTTGCACACACAAGGAATTTAAGCATCAAAATTCAATCCAACTTCAGGTTTTTATGCATGAATGCTGTGTTGCCTATATATGTATATATATATATATATACATGTGTGTGTGTGTGTGTGTGTGTGTGTGTGTGTGTGTGTGTGTGTGTGTGTGTGTGTGTGTATATATACATTTTGACCGATGAAGACAAGATTCAAGCTATAGCAAAAATGACAAAACCTACAAATGCTAAAGAGGTACAGGGATTTATGGGACATTGCAATTACTATCGTCGATTCATTTTTCGGTTTGCGAACATAGCTCAGTCTCTTTACACCTTGATTGTTGCTTTCGAGTGGACGGATGAGTGTGACGTAGCATTTGAAAAGCTTAAGGAAGCACTCACCAATGCACCTATTTTGAGAGTACCAGACTGGAACAAGATCTTCCATGTACATATTGACGCATCTAATTTTGTGATTGGATGTGTATTATCTCAACCAGGTGAGCATAACATGGATTTTCCTGTGTCTTATGCAAGTAGACTGATCTTGAGAGCACAATGGCCGCCACATGCACCTTCATGATTTTCTTCCAACACTCTATAAATCTCCTCCTTCCAGGGTACACGACCCCTTTTATGTACAAGACTTCACCAATCAATTTGTACTTTAGAAGCTCTATGCATAAAACCATACTTCAGAAGCATGTTGTGCTTAATGCAAGTCAAGCTAGTGACAGCTAGATACAAGGTAGCTAAGGCCGCCTCAAGGGATAACAGAAAATCAATTTTGGCATCACTAATTTGCTAACCTACACATGCGTGAAATTAACATCAAAACAAGGATGTTTGATTCACAAAGAACTAACTTTAAAAGATAATGCACTTGTTTTGACAGGGATGGAACCTCCCTCCAGATCTACCGCTTACAAAAAGTGCAAACAGGAAATCACACTACCCTCCTTCCATCACTCTGGTAGCCTCCATGAATGTCTACTCTGATAGGTTCTTTTCCATGCTATTCAGTTGTCTACTTGCATAAGACACAGGAAAATCCATGTTATGCTCACCTGGTTGAGATAATACACATCCAATCACAAAATTAGATGCGTCAATATGTACATGGAAGATCTTGTTCCAGTCTGGTACTCTCAAAATAGGTGCATTGGTGAGTGCTTCCTTAAGCTTTTCAAATGCTACGTCACACTCATCCGTCCACTCAAAAGCAACAATCAAGGTGTAAAGAGACTAAGCTATGTTCGCAAACCGAAAAATGAATCGACGATAGTAATCGCAATGTCCCATAAATCCCTGTACCTCTTTAGCATTTGTAGGTTTTGTCATTTTTGCTATAGCTTGAATCTTGTCTTCATCGGTCAAAATGTATATATATACACACACACACACACACATGTATATATATATATATATATATATATAGGCAACACAGCATTCATGCATAAAAACCTGAAGTTGGATTGAATTTTGATGCTTAAATTCCTTGTGTGTGCAAGTTGGAGTGAATGCTGTAAAAATGCAGATCTGAACTCATACAGAGCTCCAATTGCTGCCATACTTCAGGTACAGACCCCCCAAACATTGGTCAAAAATCTGCAAAAGTCAGAAGTCGAAAATGTTGCATTTTCCTTAGACACGCGTGTCTAAGGATTTTGCATGCAGAGACCCTGTAGACCAATTCATACCACATAAGTGTGTTTTCATAGCATAGGCCAAACACCAGAAACTGCAAAAACTTGAAAAAGTTGTGTTTGTCTTAGACACGCGTGTCTAAGGATAACACACACAGGCAGAGTTCTGACATCTTCAGATCACCAAGCAGTAGCTTCTAAGCTAAGCAAAGCATAAAAGTGGGCTCAAAATTGAAAACTCACTTACTGACATTAGACACGCATGTCTAATAGGGTGGGAGCTTTTTGCTGATCTGACTTGGCACATCTTATTCATTTGCACTCTACATTGAACATACCAGAGACCAACTCATATGAGTGAGCAGAGCTGTGAGCTGTAGTTCAAAACTGCAGTATAAACTATCAAAACAAGGTCAAAAACTGTGCAAATAAGGTCAAAACACAAAGAAACTTGGGGTAAGTGCTGAGAATACATTGGAAAACAGTGTTGTAAGGTCAGGTGCTGAAAACACTACAAATCATTAGACACGCGTGTCTAATGATTTGAGCTGTTTTTGGGTTGAACCTTTCTTTTGGGTGCTAGAGTTGTTATTTGAGCTAATTTCTTTCATCAATGCACCTTAGATCGAGAAGATACATTAAGTCGGGGAATCAGAATGTAAACGAAAGAGCCAGCGAGATCTCGACTTTAGAAAGCACAGCTAGGACGCAGAGTCAAGGCACGACTTTCTTCGAGAACACACAAGAGGATTCACTTAGTGAATCAAGTATGGACACGAACTCAACTTCCATGACGAGAGTTCTAGGTTTGGAGTTCGACGGCACCTTGCGGTTCCACAAGGAGAACGCTCAAGGGGCAAAAATTTACAAAGACTTTATCCATAGATATGCGGTAAAAGTCGAGGACCATGTCTCAGACTTTGACCCTGCCCCAAGAGTGAACTACCAAGGTGATCGCTACATGAGCGAAAACGGTGATATGTTCTTGCTTGTAGACGATCCCGAGTCTGTGGATTCCTTAGGAATGCCAATTGCGCAAAAAACATATGAGATAGAGGAGGGACCTCCTCCAGTTGACCTCACACAACTCAGGTTAGTCAACTCATTGTTGGCTCAGAGGATTCCTGTAGATAACAATCTATGGGCAGTTTACAAGTGTGAGGATGGAGGATTTGAGATCTTCTACATAGCAAAGAATCCGCCTGCGCAATGTTTGGAACTCCAAAAAGTGCTTTATGTCTTTGAACAATTGAACTCGGTGTCTAGATTTTCAATAATGTTTCTAGACAAGTTTGGGATTGAGTGGGAAGTGAAGCTGGAAAGCGAGATGGTAGGATTTACCTTTCAGAGTAAGTCTATCGTCAGAGATAGTGTTGTCATGCCAGAAGCTAGCACTTCTAGCTTCGCATCTGGGACACCAGTTTCCTTACCAATGCCATCGACAAGTGTTCCTTTAGTGCCAATGCCAAGGATAGAGCCAAGTGCACCAAAGGTATCTTTCCAAAGATTACCTTGGACTAGTGAAATGAGTCCGGTTGGATTGGGTACAACGCATGCCACAGGTGGCCATTCAGCAATTAAAGTGCCAACAAAACCACCAACAACAACACAGCCCCTGGGCAACTACGAATGCCAAAACAATGGGAATATCTGGGGAAAAGTCAAGAAACAAGGTTAGGCCATCGCATTTTCAGAAGTGGGTCACTAAGTTCAATGGAACAGGAGATCCATACGATCATTTGGCCTCATTTAACCAAGTAGTTAGAGCTAAGGAGGTTTCGGACATCCATGTTCTCAAAGAGGGCTTTGGATTGACTTTATCTGGGAAAGCTCTATCTTGGTTCCAGACTCTAGACACGAGCTTGTACAAAGACTTGGAGTCTCTCCAAAGGGATTTCATAGCAGAACATACTTTGACAGGTATCAAGCACAGTGTCAGTGAGCTCATATATAAGTTCAAACAAAAGGAGACAGAGTCTGTGAGAGATTGCGCGAACAGACTTAGGCAAAACATAGCAAGATGTCCTGAGAGAGAGTTGCCTACTCCGGAGAAGTTAGTATCCATCTTTTTAGAGGGATTACTAAATTCGAGTCTTCACGCAATCTCTATAGTATGAAGCACAAAACGCTGAATGATTGCATTAGAGATGCAATAGACCCAGATGACAATTGTAACATCTATGGGAAAAATAAGCCGATTACAGAAAGTGACTCTTTGAGCACAGGAGCTGAAAGTGAGACAGAGAGAGTCAAAATTGGGGATACAGAGGCCTTGGTTGAAACACTCATAAAAAGGATGAGTCAAACCTTTCAACCAACACAGCGCTTAGTGCGATGCAAGGTATGTGGAGGAGAACATCCCACATCCCAGTGCCTCCCCAAACAAATACAATACCAAAAGCCGCCAAGAACAGACAAGTGGTGCAATTTCGAACAAAAGTGGACAAATCATGAGACCTTGATTGCTACCACAGAATCCGCCACATAAACCAACAACAAACAAATGCGCTACAAGAACAAAGAGTTGGACAACAGTCTCAGATACAAGGGTAGCAAGCTGTAGTAAGATATGTCCAACCAGATGAGACCTCGTTTGTTGATGGGGCTAGTGTTCCAATCAACTCCTATGGAGTTGAGGCGGATGCTCGATCAAATAACAATCCTTCACACAACGTTACTAGTGAGACCTTGAATATCATTCCAGAAGGGAAATACCAGATGGATCACAATACTTTGTGGTTCATAGCCAACGGGTTGACGAGACAAGGAGGACAGCCTGGTGTTAGACCTAACAAGTCTGAAACACCTCAAGGAGTACCTCCTGGTCCGCGCTTTCATTGTGGAGGAACCCATTGGGTAAGGGATTGCCCATACCCAAGGAAGGAAATACCAGAAGTGCCAGTTTTTCCTCCTTTGACCAGGTACCTTTGACCAGGTACTGCATAGATTGTGGCATTAAGCACTTAGTGCAAGATTGCCTAGCAAATCATACTATCAAAGGGAAAGGCCCGGTTACTTTAAATATGATCACGATAATCCCTTCCACAAGATCGCCAAGCTCTTCAGAGTCTGATACAGTTATACCATTAAATGTTGTGACTCGAGCTCTCAGGCTAAGGCAACCCAAGAAAGTGAGCAAGAAAATAAAGAAGAGGTCACACCTAGTGAGAAAACAAAAAAAGGTAAAAAGGAGAGTTGGAAGGCGAGACGCGCAAGGAGAGCGGCTAGTCATAGGAGACAAAAAGAGAGATCTACTCGTGGGGAGCAAAAACAAAATGAATCTATAGAGATACAAAAAGAAAACAACCCTCAAAACAAAACAAGAGAAGATAAAAGCTCAGGAGGTTCGGTTCTTGCTGACAAGCACTATGAACTTTTGGAAGGAATGCTTAAAGCTTACGAAGCAAGATTGAAGCCTCTAGAGAATTTAGAAGAGAGATGGAGGACGTATCCTGATCAAGTGCAAGAGAGTAGACAAATGGAGATCTCTAAAAAGATTATAGAAGCCACTCAAGCACTTGTGGATCAGACGAAATCCAAGCCACTAGAAGAACCAAACACACATCAGAAAGCCCAAAAGGAAACCAATCAGATAAACAAGGGGACCATGCTTCCATCTAATCTAGAAAAAGAAGAAAACGAAATAGGAAGCCGAGGGAATGGGAAAGAAGAGACAGAGACCATTTTTTTGCCGACATCGCATGTACCAGAAGTAGAAGAAGAATGGGGAAACAAGCTATGGGATACTATACAAAGAACCAAGTTGGATACTAAGTCCACACATAAACCACCCATAGTTGAAATTGACTTCGACCAGAAGACTTTAGAATTGGAAGTGAGATCAGAAGATGGAGAGGTAGGTTCTGTAATGTTGGATGAGAGCAAAGCAAAAATCTTAAGGACTTTACCGTCTTATTTGGGTGACTACGAAGCTCGATCAGACATTCAGAAGATGCCTTCTCTTAAGCTTGAAGCACCTCCAATGTTGGATATGGAAAACTTGTCAGAATTATTAGCTGCACCAATCCAGTGCACACTGCCATTGGCTGATGTTCTTAAGGTGAGACCTGAGTTATGGAAAGATGTGGAAAAATGCTTAAAGAAGATGGGTATATTTGTGCCTATCTCGGAGGGTGTTCCTACAATCGAGGAAGAAAAAGCTAAAAAGGTCTATAAGCCAGTTCCACTAAATAAAGTCAATGAGTATTGCGAGGGCGAAGATGGTAATACGACCCTACCAGTGGAATACGATGGGCATAGCATGCTAGCTATCCTTGATAGCGGAGCAGGTGTTGCCATAGCTACCAAAAAGGTATGGGAAAAATGGGGAAAGCCAACCTTGAGGAAAATGCGCATGAAATTACAGTTGGCTGATGGTTATATTGAAAGACCCATTGGTCTTCTAGAAGGAATTGTAGTCACCTCGTGTGGAGTTGATTACGAACACACATTTTCAGTGGTAGATTTTGGAAAGAGCCCAAATTACGATATTATTCTTGGACGACCGTTTATGCGACAGCTCAAGATGATTCAAGATTGGGGTTATAACTATATCTATCTACGGCAACAAGAGGCCATTACAAGGATTAATTTGGCTAATCACTTCTTTCGGGATGTGGCCACTCCAGTAGAAGATTTTGAGTCTGCCACTACAAGAGTTGATTCCTCAGCACCATCATGGATTGGTCCTCACAAGGAATTCTGGATGTGTGGAATGACAGATGACAAAGGTTTTGAAAAGGGGATGGATGTTAACAAGATTGATTTGTACGATGATGCGTACATTCCAGAACCTTTTCCAGAAGTAGAATTTGAGCCGGCTAGGTTGCAGGACGTCCTTGCTACCTTGGATGTCTGCGTAAACGATGTAACTCCAACGAGATTCTGCGATGATGAGGGTTATGATTTGTTCCCTCTACAGATGATCAATGTGCTTCATGATGATGAGGCTAATGAGCCAAAACAAAAACACCAAAACAAGCAGTGTGGATAGATCAAAAGACAAGTAGAACTAAATCAAATGACGTCCACAGATGGGGAAGTAGATCCGATTAGGCCATACGTTATTGTTCGCCTAGGGAAAGAACTATTTAAAGAATATGCACTAATGGACTCTGGGGCTGACATTAACAATATATCTTATGAAACATGGCAAGCGATCAATGAGCCACCCTTGACACCGACAAATTTAAACATATTTACATTTGCAGGGGACAAGAAGGGGCCAAGAGGGTTTTTTGAACTAACAGTGATAATCAATGAAGTGGATGTAAGTCACAGGTTCTACGTAATGGAGCCTGGGGAGCAGATAACGCCGGTGATCCTTGGACTACCGTGGCAAAGGACTTACGATGCAGTTCCACTTTGGAAAAAAGATGGAATACAGTTCACTATGCAGGGTAAAGACATTTTTGAACCCTTCCTTGGCGAAGAGTTCTATCTTCCTAGTGACTCGGATGATGAAGAAAAGCTAAATGACATAGAATCTGAGCAAACAAAGTTTCCAACGAAGGAGTCAATAGAACAAGGTCATGAGACACCAAAGCCTATAATGCAGAAGTCAAGAGTCTCATGCATAAACACACAAGAGGCAGAAACACAACACAGCAACAAAAGCATAGAGCCTCTAGAACACGCACAAAGAAGTAACAGAACAGATGAAGAAGTCATTGATTCATTTTTTATGATCATAGAATGTCCACCATAAGAAGTGACTTCAATAGAGCTCAAAGACAAATCCAACGAGGAGATCAAAACAACATCATCTATTCAAAAAGAGGCACAACTTAGTGTTATTACAGAAACAAGTGTATCAGTAGACACTTCAAGTGCCATGAGATCTCCAACCACAGAAGAACCTACAAAAACAAGTCCAACATCAAAGGATAATCAATTAATGGACTTAGGTGCTAGCTCACAAGCAGGTGTGAAGCCAACAAAGATTAAAGAGCAAGCACAGGAAACACCAAAGCCACAAAAGATAGCAGAAGTTGTAGAAGTTGCTCAGGTTTCTATTTCACCCACAAGGATTGGTATCAATATACAAGGTCAAGACGGTTATCAAGTTCATAGTATATCATTACTTGATAGAGGTGTGATAGAGAACCTGATGTCTTAACAAACTTGGCGATATCTTGGGAAGCCAATGCTTGATCCTGCACCCAAGTTTGTAAGAAGCTCACGCGACACTGCTAGTGAATGCATCGGAGCGATAAATGTGGTTTTAGGTATAAACTCTCACTCCGAAAATGCAAGTTTCTTTGTCATGTCTCCAGGTCAATTGCATGAAGAAGTCGTACTTGATATTGGATGGCGCAACGCCAGTGCTACAGAGGATTAACCAAGCTACTTCTATCGACATCGAATGACAAAGAACTGAGCATGAGTGTTTCACTTGTGCTCGACGATCACCCAACAACAACAACTCTGGGTGTTCAAAAGACTCAAGAGGCTCAAAATTGTAGGTCCAAAGTGACTACAAGAATATATGAGGACAAAGGAAAGATCAGAACGCAGAAGAGCCAGCAAAGGAAAAAAGAACATCAAAATGCAATATGGGTGCCTCAAAAGCTGAGTAAAGTGTAGGAGGGGCAAAAGTCCATGTGGATACCAAAGCATGTATGTCCAACCCAGAAAACTCTACCCTCTCTTGACAAGACAAAGGTACATAAGAAGCAAAAGCAAAGGAACAAAAAGAAGCCCAAATCTCGCAAAAACACAAGGCGATCAATAGGGCAGTGGTCTACTAACTACAAAACAAACAGCTACTCAGATCTGGGTACAAAAGAAGCTTCTTGCAGCACAAGAGAATTCTGAACTTATATGGATCCCCAAGAAGCTTAGGACGCTTGTAGCACACCAAAGCAATAAAATAGCGAGAAGAACAAGGCTCCGATGGAGTTACAAGTGCCAACAACTCGGTGGATTTGGCAACCAAAAGCAACGAAGATGGCTGTGGAGACTAGCAACAACAAGGACAAGCAAAAAGTAACGAAGATGGCTGTGGAGACCAGCAACAACAAGAACAAGCAAAAAGACCATCAATAGAAACAGCAAGAAAAGAAGGTATGGCAAAAGAAGGAGCCAGTGGTAAAGACTGCTACCAACAACCAAGAAGACAACCAGCTACCACAGACCACTGACGAGAAGGCTCATATCAAAGAAGATCATAAAGAGCCCAGCGCAAGTGATGTACCAGTGAGAAGGACGGTCAAGGAAAGAGCTCTCCAACTGCAAATTCTGCTCTTCGATCCTTCAAGTGTAACCAGGTAAGAATGCAAAATTGTGAGGGAGTGCACAAGCCTCGTCAACAGTAGCCCTTGGATCAAATTGCTCCAAGACCCATTGTACTCGCACAGCATTTTTCTTAATCAATGCATTGACTGTGAAATCATAATAGGGTCGTACTACAAGGCCATGCATTAGTCACCTCTTCAACCACCCATGCACATCAAGATATGGCAACAACCAGTCAACTGGACTCAGGCTAGTAGGTGGGGGGAGACGAACAGTCAACTTTTGCATACACGGGTCAACATCAACAAGAAAGGCTCAATTTTCTGCTTTATACTGCATATATCAGGCGTAATATGCCACACAAGACAGAGGCAAGGCATGAAGATCAGGCAGGCAGCAATGGTCCATCATGGCATTAGACACGCGTGTCTAATGTTGGACACGCGTGTCTAATGATACTACATCAGATTGCTACCAGGACAGTATATGCTCAATGTTAACATCTTCAGCAGTCATTTCTTGCACATTCAAGCTTTGTTGAACACCAGATCACTGCACAAACAGCTTAGAATGGGATAAGTGTTCACAATCTAACACAAAAAGTGCACTCACAGCTCACAAAAACATACCACTGGTGAACCAAGAAGAGGTATACACTCAGCAAAGGTTGGGTAACACAACCATGCAATTGCATGTCAAAAAAGGGTTGTCTGCATTAGACACGCGTGTCTAATGTTAGACATGCATGTCTAAGGAAAGTTGATCCTGTGCTACTCCAGCTCTAACACACAGCTTGGCCACATCACTGCCATACGCAATGAGCTGCAAAGATCATATCAGGTGCTTCAATAAGACCACAAAACATCAGCAGGATAGCAAGGTACACACAGAAATACAAAGATTTGACAACATTTAACAGAATTGTGATCCAGAGCAAAACCCAGTATATGGATGAAGTCTACAAAGCAAGAGCATCAGGCTGGTTGGGTCAGCAGAATAAAAACATCAGTATTTGTTAGACACGCGTGTCTAATGAATGTGGAAGATTATGCTGAACAAAGCACATGGTTGAACTCTACAATGCACAGGCTACACACTGGTGTGCTCAAAATGTCAAAAGCATCAAGATGCATTAGACACGCGTGTCTAATGATGTGGCAACAAAATGCAAGTCTGACCTGACTAGGGTGTTCCTCATAGCTTAGACATCACAGAAAGGCCTTCAGAGCTCAATTCAAGTCAAATCATCAAAGGGAAACTCCTGTTGAAAAGCAAATAAAGCTATATTTGTGTACTTCAAGACACAAACAAATAGTCCAAGTCGCCACCAATGTGTTGGTAGGCATAAGAGTCAAGAGTCGGCGGGCAGCCAAGCCGTCGAATGAGCGAGGTGTCAGTCCCAATGCTTAAAAGTCATATCTACTCTGTGATATAGTTTGCATGCACTTACAATTTTATTCTTTTTCATCATTTGGAGTGCAAACTATGCTCAAGCTGGAGAGTTGAGCTAATTACGTGTGTCGCTCATGCTGGATGAGATGAGCATAAGAGTCAAAAACTATGTTACTTAGTGACGTTGAAGTGGAAGATATTGAACACTCACGCACAAGTGCACAGTGAGGAGAGTGGCAAACAAAAGCCCTTTTAAGAGTAATGGCAGCTATTGGAGTGCTGACGAGTACTTCATGTGCTACATTTACTTTTAAAAGAACCCATCAAGACTCTTCTTCTTGCACAGCATACTGTTTAAACTTGCAAGATCTGTGATTGCATACTAGGGTGTCACAACCTAGGCAAATACATTAAGCACTCTTAATTGTTTCCACCTAGGCACATTCTAGCAAGGACACCATCTAAAGGAAAAATCTAGCATTTGTACATACTTTATAAGAGCATAAGCCAAGGCACTTTTTTTCCCACAGGGTTTTTTCCCCTCGGCTCAATTAGGTGTTCAGCACCATTTTTTACTTTCTTTTTCTTTTACTTTTCAAGAATATCAGGCACCACTTTCTGATGAACTACGCAAAGAAGCAGCAACGCCAAGATCCCTTGACCAATGTCTAGGGACGGACATTGAAATAGGTGGGGGGGAGTGTTGCGGGGCAACGGCTTCGGCTACAAATTAAGTTGCGGTTACGGCTAAACATAAAGTAAAGATGGACGGGAGTTGATAGCGGGAAAGCGGCATTCAAATTCGGCCACATTTATTTTTAATTTTCCCGAGCCCACATTGTAATCTCGGAACCCACATTGTGCCCACATTGTAAAATTCCCATGTATAATGATTAAAGAGCTGTGTAAATATAAAATCGGTGATGAGTAAGTAACCAAGGAGCAAAGCCATGTATTAATTTGGCTGGACAGTGTGGCTAATTTAAAACTTTGGGTGCCCACTTTATTAAAAATGATTGGAAGTGGCCATTTATCACAATTCCACATTTCCAACAGTGAGAGAAGCTAGAAGAGAAGAAGGGCGTGTGTTTTTGGAGCTCCCATTGTACTCTTTCTTCCACTCTAATGCAAAGGCAAGGGTTTCTCATGCTTCTTAGTGTATTCTTTGAAGTGTGTGCAATGGTTTTCTTCCTTGTGTGTGAAGTTAATTAGTGTGTATGCTTAGTGGTAAATGTGTGTGTGTGAGTGCAATTAGTTGAAGATTAAGCTCTTAATTTCATGGTTAATGCTTGTGATTGAAGTAGCTTTGAGTCATAGCTCATTAGGCAATGTTAATTTCATGTTAGTGAGAAGATTAGAGAGCTTACTCTCTTTATCTTTAAATTAATGTGAGATTAAGCTTAATGTTAGTGATTAGATTAAGCTTTAGTCAATGTGCATTGCTCCATTGGCAAACCCACTCATCATTTCACATCACATTGTCTCCATTTAGCATAAGAATTCCCTCTTGTTAGATGTGTGTAAGAGACATTAGGTGATTTCACGCATCCTTAGCTCTCTTTAAGTTTGATTGCCGTAGGATTGACAACCCTTCGTAGCCTCCATGCACTAGTCAGGTCACTCCCTTGTATATCTTCATCCATAAAAGGAGAAATATAAAACTATTCACTGTCAACATAATCTTGGATATGGAGCCTAAGTTTCCCAATTAATGGTGTAACTAGGACTTCTTGACCTTTGAAGGCTCCACTAGCTTCTAGAGATGGTCCCATCTCTTCCCTTTCTATGCCTAGCCTTTGTGTGCTAATTCTACTGTAATAAAATTGTGTGTGGAACCAGGGTCAAATAACATGAAAGCATTTTGATCCCTGATCTTTCCCCACACATAGCACAATTGTGAGACCTTAGCATCTTGAGATTCACACGAAAGAATGTTAGTGGCTTATGGCATCTCTTTCTTTGGTCCTTTGTGGTGCGGACAAGCACGATTGCTATGACCTTGTTCGGCATACCTAAAGCAACAATTCTCTTTTCGATACTTATCCAGTGAAAATCTTCGTTGGCCCTTGTAAACACTTTTCTCCTTCTTGTTGTTTACATGGCTCTTTTGGTCCTTGTGAGGATGTACATTGAATTTATCCTCTTTCTCCAATGGCTTAGGAGGGCCCCTTTGTTGTTGGACAAGATCTTCGTAGCAACCATAGAATGATGTATTACCTCAAAAATAGTTCTGGGATTTTGCGCATTAACATATGCCTTCATGTCTTCAAGAAGACCAATATTGTTGCTTTTGCAGGGAGAAGTCAATCTTTTTGAAGACTATAGTCTTGAGATGAAGATCCCAAAACTTGTCGATATACTTCTACATTGCTTCTCCCTTATCAAGCTTAAGCCCTCGCCAAGTGGTAAGGACATCATCTTTGGCATGGTTGGTTAGAAAAGCTAACTGACAATCCGCCCATGTCTTTGGAGCCAATCCTTATGTACGAAGACTTGCCCACAATTGACGAGTGCTTTTTGAAGATACATAGCTACATGACGTAGCTTGAAGCTTTCAGTGAAATGCTCTCCTCCAAAGCCGACTATTGGATAAAGGCCAACACTTTGTCCGTTTGTCCATATGCACCATCATAGGAAAGAAAGGTGATATTCTTTCCTCCTCCTTTAAATTTTTGCAATTTATGAGATCTTTTCCAAGCACGATATGTCCTTTTGCACTTTCTTGAAGAATGCCCCTCGTGAGAAGACTGCTCATGAGACGATGATGATTCTCTTGAGTCCAATGAGGTAGGAGGACTTGAAGGTGGAGAGGAGGTCCTTCTTCTTCGTTGAGAACGGTGCCCATCTGGAAGTAACCGGTTCTCACTCTCACTGTCCTTTTCGGATCTCCTCTTATCAATATCTCTTCCACCTCGTCCCCAATCACTTGGTTAGCCTGTGTAGTCACTTGGCAGAGGCCTTCTTTCTAAGCATGAAAGTGAGCTGGGAACATTTTCAGTTGAGCTGCCAACTTCAGTTCAGCAGCTACCGATTTAAATCTAGGGTTGCTACTGGGATGATGTTGCTGGTAGTTAATTTCTCCCATAGCTCATCAGAATCTAAGACAAAAATGTCTCCTGGTCTACTAGCCTGATTTGCAAAGTTGTTATGGTCACTTGTTTTGTGCCCAGTTTCATTGTCAACTCATCCTTGCCCCAGTCATGTATTGCCCCTGTTGCTCTTAGCCAAGGTCTTCCCACAACAACATGTCATATGAATCGCCAACTTCCAGGATCAAGAATGATGCTTCAAATTTAACCCATGCTATCCTGATAGGTACATCTTCCAACATTCCCAGAGGTTTAGACTGGTTGGCCATTCTCAACTTGAAAGGAGTAGGTTTTCTCTGTAGTAGCCCCAGGTGCTTCTTGACCTTTTGTGACATGATGTTGACACCAACTCCCCCATCAAGAGTTGCTTTTTCCACTGGCTTCTAGTGTTTATTGATTTTTCATTCCACCATTACCACCATTGGAGCCTGGTCATCTCTGATGCCTATCTTATTAAGTTCATAGGCCATCTTCAGGCCTTCCTATTCCAAAAGCTCTTCCACTCCTGGTACTACCTGAACCAACTCGATCAGCCACGGTTTCCCAAAGCTGACTTGAACTGATTTTTCCTGATTCAGTATTACAGTCCTCCTGGTGGTGATCCTCCGAGTGCTCGTCTTTTGACTCTTCTGATTCCATTATGTCTATTCCCTTTTTCAGGGCTTCCTGACCCACACCAGGTTTTTGCATTTTGGTTCCCTTTTCTCTGAAATTACCTGGACCTGAACCTCCTAGGATTCCATTATTAGTGGCCTTTTCTTCAAGTCGTGAACCCTTTTTTCCCTGAGTGTCAAGTTCAACATTGGAGACCTTGGTGGGGAGCTCTAGGGGTTAGCCAACTCTGGTAATAGCTCCCTGGCTATATCAGTCTAGAGACTAGATAGACACCTACCCAGACTTACCAAAACACTTATGTACTAAACTAATAGACATGATACACCATAACACCATGCTCAATTGCATTGATATAAAACTAGAGATACACATTACATTCAGAGGAGTGAGCACTGATAAGACATCAGAGGAGTGAGCACTGATAAGACATCAGTGCTTCAATCTTCTCGACAAGTAATTACAGTGGCACACCATGGCTACCACACTCACACACACAACTACAGGGGATGACACTAGCTTTCTTGTGCAACAAATCTTCCGTGGCTTCATTCATCGTGTCACCTCCTTTTATATCCAGCTCCCTGGCTCTCTCTATCCACTTCTTGGTCGACCGCAAATGATTCTTGTCGTTCAGCTGGTCGTTGGGTAACCATTTACTTAATGCATAACCTCTTCTTTACTTAATCTAGAGATGCCCTTGGGATCAACACCCAATGCTCTCAGTTAATCTAATCCTAATGGTCTTACTACAATGGTGAGCTACCACATAAGCCACTCAACTAACATAGGTTATCAATCCTCGGCAGAGCAATGCCATTGGAGAATGGTGTTCCCTATCCAGCAATACATGCAAGCATAGTACACTCATAGACCAAAGTGTATGAGTAACACTATGTCTTCTCACGAGGACTAAACCCAGTTGGCACATAGAGACATCCCTTGTTTTTGGGAGAGTAACATATATATGCTCAAACCAAGGACTATCATCCACTTCACTCTACTCAATCAACTTCTCAATCCCCATGTACATCCACCTTGACTAAGTGAGCTTGGCAATGTAATGGCTAGCAATGAAGCTTGCCCTCACCACCATGCTCAACACATTTCTCCCTCACAACCCACAATGATTCAATATCTATTCTCTATTCATGCATCCACTCAAGCATAAGGCTACCATTCAAGCTTGAGCAAGCAATGAAAGTAAACATTCACAACCCACAAGCCCAATGAGAGAGTCAAGCCTAAAGCCAATGGAGATGGCAATGGCTATGTTCAAGGAGCACTCAACACCCAGCTTACAAGCATTGCATTGCATAAACTAAGAAAGAGAAGGTTTCAACTACAAGTAGCTTACTTCATAGACTTAGAATGATAGTCTATTGACCACTTGGTAACCACATTTGATAGTTCATTGATAATCTTTTAATAGAAATGACCACTTTGTGATCATTTTTTAAGTTTAGTGACCACTTACTTACCAATTTTGGATAATCAATGACTACTTACTACTTATAAGTTTCATTCACCACTTTGCAATGAGAAATGACTAATTTAAGTAGTAAGTGACCACTTACTTACCACTTATAATAGTTGATTGATCACTTTTTTACCACTTTATAAAGGCTTTTGAGCACTTTTAAGTACTACTGACCACTTATTTACCACTTATGAAGTTCAATGACCACCTTAAAACGGTAATAACCACTTTTAAATTTCAATTACCAATTTAAAGTTTTAAATTATCAATTTTTAGTAGTCATTGATCACTTTATTACCAATTTATAAAGTTTACCAATCACTTTTTAGTAGTCATTGACCACTCACTCACCACTTCCTATGATCACTTTTTAGTTGACCACTTATTAACTAGTTTTAACCTTTTGTATGATCAGTATGATGCTTGTCTTAGGGAAACCAAAGTTGTGTCACATAACTTGCAGTTTATTGAAACAATTATCACTTTCTTTAATTCAAGAATGTCTACCCTTCCTATTAGCTCGCCCATTCATACTACAACAACAATGCTTTTGGTGATTATGTATCTTGTGGAATGGGCATTTTGCAAACTAATGTTACTTGTTTGTACATGCTTGCATGTCAGCACACGTATCACCCCATCTACTTCACTGTCTGCAAATCAACTTCCCATTATCTATTTTCTGGTTGTCTTGAAGCATTGTGACAGATGCATAGGCACATTTGGAACCTTGGAATGCGTAGATGGGCAACAATGAGCGCACAACTAATGAATGTTTTGTAACCAAACAATCAAATATTATTGTAGATTAAAGCACTTAACATTCCTTTCTCCATGTAGAAGCAAAGAAAGAAGCAGCTTGTGTTTTTGCATCCCCTATTGATGGAACATGTAACACTCTATAAGACTTAATTTTCTGCTCACAACTCTAAATGTTTATATAACATTGTACTGAGCATAATAACATTGTCTCCAATACAACACACTCCCAAGCTAGCTTCCACACTGAAGCCAGACATTGACAGTGTGTGCCAAGGGGTCGGGGATAATGTAGCATTATTGCAAGAGTAGCAAGTGCATAGAACAACTAGAGGAAGAAAAATTGAACCCATAGATGGATGAAACGGTTGGTGGTAAATAGTTGAATCTATTGTAGTAGAAGTTGACATTAGACGTAGTTAGCACAAGAGGAAATTTTGGATACAGTGTGGGGTGGTAAAGCCCAGTGTGCCAGCCCTAAGTAAGTGGGCGGCCGGACACCATTCTTTGTAGTCTAAGTAATAAGGACTCTCTCAAACCGTAGTCACTCATTGTGACACAGAGTTTACATCTTATGTCTTCTTCTTCTTCTCCATCTTTGTGCTACCCCACACACACACACACACGCTCAGTGTGCACTCTTCAACTAGTTTCGAGCACTAGGGTACCACCATCAACACACAAGGTCACGTTCGTAGAGTGACATGCCCTTCGACGAGGGCATCAAGTATGTATGCTCTCTATAAAAGAAAGCATATTATATTACTTTATTTACAAATTTACAACAACATCAAAATCTATGTAAGCACATATGCTTGGTCTATGTTACTCCAAGAGCAAGTCTAAGGAAAGAATGACCAAGCATGTCCCCATAGATTAGGATAACCGAATACAAGCTTGAGGAGCTCTTCATCAAGTTACGTTTGTCATTCAAATGGTATATTTTTTGGAAAATCGTGTAGGATTTCTTGTGTAAATTCATCTTGATACCTAGTCATACAATGCATGAAAAATCAAAGGTGTCTACAAAACGACAAAACAATAATCAATGACCTCTAATATAAGGATAGTTTTTTTAAATATTATAAATACAGAGTTTAGTACTTACTTTTTTATTCTGCACTATCTTTATGTCTTTTTCTTTGTTTACATTGTTATTTCTATTTCTTCTATTTACATGAATTAGCATACCTCAAAAGTGAATATTAGTAGTTTATTACAATTCTTTGTATGTTTCCCACAGAGGTAACCCATCTACAAACCTTTTGTCTAGAGAAGAATGCTATGGATAAGCACATATAGCATTTACCTCTTATAAAGGCCACGCAAACAACTATATAGCCCTATGTTTTTTGGTCCAAGTATTCATACAAATCTTTGCAAATGAAGATTTGTGTATACTAAGATTCTTAAATGTAGATTTGCATACTATACAAAATTTAATAGTCAAGAAATTATATTGCACATTTTGATAGTGTCCAGCGATGATAAGGATTTTGCTGGTGTGGTGGCACCGGCACATCTTCCTATACTCTAGTCCGGTAGATGAGTGCTATCATGTGCTTCAGCCAGAGAGAGGCATGTGAGTGGCAGAGAGGGGCAATCAGTGCTTCTCATTTGACAACTTGGGCCTGTGTGTCGAAGTTCAATTCCGGGTGTTTGGATCCGTGTGTCGAAATTCAAAGCACTATGCATCTGGCAAGGAACCAACATAGCGAATCAGACACTATGGATGTGCTGCAGACATTCATTGTTGTTTTCGAGATTATGGACAGGATGTGTACCAAAGTTTATTATCTTGCAAAGTTTTTGGGACGTGGTGTGCTCACGGCTCACGAATGGGGACTCTTGGACATAGTGTGGTCTACAGTTCAATGTTCTTTGAGGCAGTTTATGCTTAGGATGGCATTATTGGTGGTGTGGTTGGCCACTACTGGGGTGTCCATGGAAGCTTCTTCATCGACTTAGGATTCCTATTTATGTCCACTATGAGCTGCAGAGAGGGTATTGGAAATTGGCATCTCATGTAAATAAATATATTAAAAATCCAATCGTGTAGATGTGACTGGTCGGCCATTTTCCTCCTTCCCCTATATAAGTGCTTCCCCCATTGTAAAACTCACATATCACAAATTCATTGCTACGTGTTGGTTCGAATAACTCTCTCTCTCTACTCTCTCTCCAGTGCCTTCCTTCTCCCTCTCTCCCATCTCTTGCGTTTTCTCTTCTCTCTCCCTAAGCGTGGTGTCTTCCGCTGCACACAACTCTCACACATGCAACCCCCAACCACTCATGCAAGCCTAGCCCTA